>NW_027493929.1:0-342679 GCF_021521415.1 Bidens hawaiensis
TTAACGTTTTTTTATGATTTATCATGCATAAAGAAACCAAAATAAATTCGAGTATTTATAATTTATAATTTACATGAATCTCAAACTTTTTGTGTAGCTAGATACATAGAGCTGGCCGATCCATATTGTCACCCAAATGTCTCATCAATATCAATATCTACAACATTAATGTATAAATACGATATTTATATTTGATTTTTATAATTACATAGTTATTGAGAAGAATATAATGAGTCTAGACTCTAGAAAACCAACTTGCCATATGTGCCCCCACACTAAAAGGCTGTGATAGATACATACACATGCACACGAAACTTTGTAAATACTTTTATAAAAATCTTTTTTCAAATTATAATTTAGGTTGGAATTTTATTTGAATTGCTATTCTTATTACAATAGTTTTTAGTTTTTGTAACGAATTTAATCGGTAAAGTTGTACTTACATTTTTAGTTAGTGGTAAGGCGGTGGTGGAGGCATTTAACTATACTTTTGTTGGTAAATATCTAGTAAAATTAGGTTAGAAAATGAATCACATGTCACTTTAATTATTGTATGGGTGGTGTGAGCCTATGATATTATCAAGCAATGGATATTAAAATATAATACACGCTAAGCTAGTTATGGGCTGACATTTTAGTTATATTCTAAACATCTAAATAAATTGAATAAATATTTGATATTTAACCCAAAAGAAATTGGTAATAATAATACAATTTTATTTTATATTTATATGATAGTGGTTACATTCAATATCTCTGTCATTATTAGAAGAAAAGAAATCAGTTAGGGCTATGAGTAGTAGAGGGGTTATAAACGGGGCGAATTGTGACACGTGGTACCCAATCAGCAAAATGGGCGAATTTGTTTTTGGGGTGTAATGGTGTAGGGGCTACAAATTGAGCCCACAGTATCTTTTTTTATTATTTTCTTTTTATAATTAAACTAATCAAATAAAAACAATTTCTTCAAATAATTAAATAAAAACGCATTAAAATTAAAAAGAAATACAAAAAAAATACATAACTAAAAATATAAAAAAAACATATAGCTCGGTTGGCGTACATGTTTAGGTTCGGGTCGGGAAATTGAAACGGATAGTTCGGTTGGTTTAGGTTCATCGGGTTCCATTGTAAGTTCACGTTCGGTTGGTTTTGCGAACCATGATGTTGACCGAAAGGACGGAATGGGTGGTTCGGTTGGTTCGGGTTGTTTCTAGGATTCATTTTTCATATACATATATATATACACACACAACATATATACATATACATATACATATACATATATATATCACACACAACATGTATACATATATCTATACTATATATAATACACCAAACAAGGGCAAATTAAGACACCCATTTTAAGTAATTTACAACACTTAAAACATAAGGTACATGTGTTAGTAAGGGTAAACATGTCTTTTAAACACAATCCATTCAACTTACAAGTTTGGTCCCTCATCTTTAACCATATTATGTTTTTAATTTAACTTGTAAACTAACTTCCCACCCATGATTTTTAAACGCCTATAGCCTTTTCATACGTTAATATTTTTATAAACAAATTGCACTATAAAAACTAGCATTTTATTCCCTTTAATTTGGATATGATACTGTTGTAATTTTTTTCATTTTAAATAAATTAATATGTTACGTAGGGGTGTTCAGTGTCGGTTTTGATGGTTTTTAAGTTAAACTTGTGAGTCCAACCGTTAATACTGATTTTTTGTCGTCAAAACCAAACTCAGCCATTGAAAGTTAAAACCGAATCGTTACTAACGACCTTGTTCCAGTTTGGTTTCACAGTTTAAACTTTAATAATAAATTTAGTTTAAAATAATTAATAATTTAAATGTACCGTCAATTTTAACTAAAAACCAACATAATGTGATACTTGAGATGATCATAAATAAAAAATGATAATTCTAGCCACATAAATGGTAAATATTAATGGAAGATCTATGACGTGAAATAATAACAATAAAGATCACAAAAAGAATCATATTGCAATTAGGTTAATTTACAATCTATTCTGGTTTCAAATGGCCAGTTGCCGATATAAACTGCGAACCAATCGTTCACTACGTTTTGAAAATTTTGAAACCGACCAACAAACCGAAAGTAAAAAAGAAAAAGAAAAAAGAAGTCAAACCAATGACCGATTTAAACGATTTCAAGGTTTTAACTGAACCATAAACACTTATATTTGTACGTGATTAACAGGTTCAAATACCCGCTGCATCGCGCAGGCACCCATCTAGTATATATATATACACACAGACAACACATATACATATACATACACACACACACACATATATATATATATATATATATCACACACACAACATATATACATATACATATATATACAATAGTAATATAATAATATATAATATAATAATAATAACCTTCATCTCCTCTAGGCGATAATTAAACCCCGCCCCCGTCCCAAATCGCCCACATATCGCCGGGGGGGGGGGGGGCGGTGTTCGCGCCCAAATTCGTCCCTTTTCACTCCTAACTCACGCCCACTACAGATAGCCTTACATAAAAGTTAGATCCTTGAAAAGTAGATGTGTGTAAGACTATTTATAACCCATTAGGGACATGCCAAATAAACGTTACCTGATGGTCATCACGAACTTCACTCTATCTCTCTCCTCTCCCATGTATTGCATACTTTTCTCTAACCACCCTTCTATGGAAAAGGCTAGGGCCTCACCATGCACGATTTGTCGATAAACCGAGTAATCATACGGGTTAATGAACGACAACCTTATTTTAAACCCTTTAATAGTAGATAAAGGGAAAAGGCGATCACTTAATAATATATATACTTTCCTAAACAAACACTCAGGGCCGTCTTTGAGGCATGACAGGGTAGTCGACGACCACAGGCCCGACACCCTGCTAGGCCTGAATTTTTTTTTCAAAAAAAATTATATGTATTTTTATAAAAAAAAATATGTATAATCAATGTTTCAACACAATTACATAACTACTAGTTTGGTCTAGTAGTAAAGGGCTATGACATATAACCTAAATGTTGTGAGTTCTAGTCTTATTTAAGACAATTTTAAGCTTATTTTTATACATACAGTTTTTACACAACTCAAATCATAATTAAATAAGCCCATTTAAATTAAATTGTTATATCCAACAAAATGTTTCTTTTACTTAAGGGTAAAAAAATTTTTCGCATTTGACCCAAAAAAAATTTCGCCTTCTTAGAGCCGGCCCTGCAAACACTATATGACTTATATTCCAATACATTTTTATTGGAATAGTTTTACATAGTTTCCAAATTCTATTTTTGGTGCTAGTGGGTGTATTATCTTGTAGCTTGCCACATGGAAGTATTGAAACATAACACGGGTGTCTGGCCCTGGAAGATAGTCCACTTGGATATATTCATACCGACTTGTTGGTTCCCAAAGCCACCAAGGTTGGTCTTTTATTGGAAAAGATAAAACCTTTAATACAATAATAGGTAGGGAAGTCTTTACTTCAAATATTTTTCAAGTATTTTAGATGACAAAAATTCGCCGTTAAAAAAAACTGAGATTTATAGCCTAAAATACCGTGTTTGGGTTCATCCGTCCTATAGTTAATATTAATAGATTTACATTACACCATGCTTGTAAGTTCTTTTCTTTTTTGAAGACTTGTACCCAATGCTTTCAACCCTTCGGCATTTAAAAGTTTTACCTTTGTCAGCCGACTACCAACCCCTTGCCCGTTCGTTGCAAGTAGAGTAACATATTTCACACTTTTTTTTAGAATCATTTAATCGTAGTTTGATTTCTTTTTTTGTTAATTTGTAAATTAAAATTACTTAATACATTTAACAACATTTTTGTTTTTTTATTATTGATCAATACATTTAGAGAAAAAGTTTTCTAAATCAAATTCTATACGTTTCTGTCAGAAAGGCCATTTTAACTTGCCACTATGATGATTTGGAAAGAGCATCTTTTCCACAAAAGGAACTATTGAAGCAATAATAATAGGACATGTCACTATAATAGTGATTAATAATTTTTATTTTTTATAGTTTGTAGTGGGGAATAAAGTTTCCTCAGTACCTTTATCCATTTTATAAAACTTTATGATTATTCCACGAATTTTATTATTTTTCTGTTATATTATAATGTAGAATAATAACTTTGATCTAAATTATCACACGTTAATATAGTTTAGACGTAACATGTTATTTTACTTAAACTATAGAGAAAAATTATATAAACAGTCGTGTAATTAAGCCAATTTTATGTATTACGATGATTGAAAACTTTGTATCACATATAACTTGATTTAATTTGTGATAGGCGTGTGGCAGCAAGACAATGTAACTGAAAAAGAGAGGCCAAACATAAAGCAAGCCTTGATATCGTCTTACAACGATTTGCTAGCATCGAAAGTAAGAGACGCGTGTCTGGATACTGTTTCGAAAGGGCATGCGCTTACGCCTGTGAAGAGTCGAGAGCCAAAGGAGTACAGGACGAAATGCACAAACGGTGTGACCACATGGTTCAACCAGTTCTTTGTTCTCATCCAAAGAAGCCTCAAGGAAAGAAAACACGAGACCTTCAACCCACTCCGCGTCTTCCAAGTAATCGCAGCCTCGTTGCTAGCCGTTTCATGTGGTGGCATTCAGATTATAGGGATGTCCAAGACCGACTCGGCCTCCTGTTCTTCTTTTCCATATTTTGGGGCGTGTTTCCATCGTTCAATGCAGTGTTCGCGTTCCCTCAAGACCGAGCAGTTTTCATGAAAGAAAAAGCTTCCGGGATGTACTCGCTATCCTCGTATTTCATGGCCCGAATAGTCGGAGATGCACCCATGGAACTCATTTTACCAACCATGTTTCTTTCAATAACCTACTGGATGTGTCGGCTAAAACCTGAACTTGGTGCCTTCCTATTGACCTTGTTGGTCTTGCTAGCATATGTTCTTGTTTCCCAGGGACTCGGGTTCGCAGTTGGTGCGATTATAATGGATGCTAAGCAAGCATCTACGGTAGTAACCGTGACAATGCTTGCATTTGTTTTAACCGGGGGGTATTAGGTGCATAAAGTGCCTAGTTTCATTGCTTGGATGAAATACATATCTTCAACATTTTACAGTTACAGGTTACTCATCTATGCACAATATGGACAAGGGCGAGACATATGGTATATGTTGGGTTGTTTTCAGTATCACAATAAACATGCAAGCTGCAAGTTTATTGAAGACGATATTGAAGGTCAAGTATCCATTGCTTCGTGCATAGTTGTTTTGCTTGTTATGTTCTTTGGTTATAGATTATTGGCGTACCTAGCCCTAAGGCGAATCATGGCATGAGTCGAGTCATAGCGTAACTATGTTTTGTAACAGCCACGCGCGATAGTAGGAAAACGCACACAAGATGTTGCGATTAACGGATTCAAGTTATAGATACTTAAATAAATGTAAAGTGTTCTATTTTTCATCTCATTTGACAACAACGGAAAGAACTAATTATTTCTTTTGTTATTGCACCCGTAGTAGGTTGTATTTTACATAACTTAGATACCGAACTTTGTAACACAGCACACACATTGCAACAAAATTGTGTTGTCTAACAGACATCGACTTGTGTGGTTGAATGACACGATTGTGTGTTTATCGTCATGGTTGAGTAACGATATAATGAGACATAAGATTCCTTATCTAAAATCGTTTTTCCCGCAAAATAGACATGTTAAGAACTTCCTCTCGTCATTTGCCTGCTCGTGTTTTGGTCGTATCAGGCTTACGCAGTTTGATACTACGATTACTCTCAACTTTTGGGATTTGAAAAACCAATACTTTGTCAATCCGTTCACACTGACCGTTATATATGCATCTTAGTATGATCATCATGTTTTATCACAACAAATAATGGTAAAGTGGAACATCATATACTTTCGACACAAACAAAGAAAAATAAAGGTTTCCACCAAAATCAACAATTGTTTATTAAAGTATCTAGAATTCTAGATGCAACATATTACACAGGGGATTAATTAAATTTAACCTATAGTACAAACCAATAAAATCAATTATATATTTAACCAACCATAATATTAACGAGTTTACTTGACTATGTCGCCAATCGTCATCACAATTCACAAGATCCTTGTTTGTGCCGAAGACCCTCAAAGTTTATCTCAACATTATGAAAACTTAGCGAACACCATGTTTAAAACTTCTCACGTTGTAATTATCACTCAAAATTTTTAAAGAGTTTTACAAGTTCTTATTTAAAACTTTTTAACCATGATTTTGAAACCACATTTATAACACTTCGTATCCAACTTAAAGTATTGCAGTATCCTCAATGCAACTTCTAAGTTACAATTAAGTTAATAATAATTAAGCTAGAAAAATAAAAAATATATGTATTATTAATCATTTTTTAAGGCCTCACGATTGCTTTTTGACGTATACAACATCGTTTTTAAACCTCTCCATAAGCCTGTGGTGATGGATGAAATCTTGCAAGTGTATCTAGTGAACACACCCATATAGTTCTGGGATAGCCTCTCGCCCTCTCGACAAAGTCTTTATGTGTATCGTACCTGTTTTTCGTTTAAAAAAAGTTTCCAACATGTGCTCGATGGATGACATGTAAATTACACATATGTTTATCGTGAAATTAGGGGGCTCTTAATGATTTTCCAATTCCTTTCATTGTCACATTCTCATTTTTATTTATTTAAATAAAGTGAGTTTACAAAGAACCAATCACAAACCGAAATAACAATCAACAAACCTCACTTTTCATAACTAAAAACCCCAAAACTAATTTAGCTTGGCCAACATGCCCGAAGTTTCACATAACCAACGCCTTCAGTTATAGTCCAGTTAGAGGTAACCGACCCATGCACACCCGTGATTTAAGCAATAGGCAGAGCGTGACGCAACAAAATCCTAAATAGATGTGAAATGTGATGCAAAGTATATGAGTATATCACACATAGGGTAATGTCATGTGTCACTTACATTTATCAATAACAAGACGAATTTACTTGGGATACACAAATAAATGTGACATGCAACATACATCATAGCTATGATAAAGGTATTTTGGTAACATTTTATCTATACGTGTGATTTAACTTCAGTCATTACGGAAAAACGACGAGTGGCAAGTAATCCAAACGTTGTAACATTTTATTAGCCTATATTAATACTATATATAATGCACTACTCATGGGCAAATTAAGACACTTAACTTTAAGTAATTTACAAATTTTTAAACACATAGTACAACCTTACATAGGGGTAAAATAGTCATTTAAAAACTAAATTTCACACGTATTTTATATTTATTCAAACTAGGTAACTAACAACCAGCCACGTTGCGACGGCGCAATGAACGTGAACTAAGTCGGTATCAGTTAAGTTCGTTACAACACTGGTACTACAAGTGTCCAAAACGATTTTGGCACACACATAACTTATGATTAAAATGACATTAATTTGATCGGTATTGGTTTGGTTCGTTATGGTACCTCAGTAGACGCCGATAATTGTAGCAACACTCGTATAACTTATGAACAAAAAATTAAAATATTTAAAACGATGTTTATTCGATGGGCAAAACTTTTGCTCGACATTGCGACAAGAACCGACTTTAATTCAGTTGGTTTCGGAATATAGCCAAATAATAATTTCATCATATTAAATTATTTAAAACACATAAAACATTAAAAAAAAAGGAAGCAAATGCAATGCTAAAGAAAACCAACTGCAACAAAAGAAAAGGTCTATCCCATATGTCCACAAACAGGCTCAAACCCGCGTTCAACATATCACTATGTTTTAACACAGCCACAAACTACCAACACGCCACACAATCACATTTGGTAGAATTTCATATTGATATAACTAAAACCATTAACAAAACTAATAAAAAAAATCCTAAAATAACTTTGTGGCACCAACCACTAATATTTATCTATGTATACTAGGTTATTGACCCGTTGACGTCACGGGTGGAAAAATATAAATAATGTAACATGCACACTTTTCTAGCATCAAGTGAAATATAAATAATGTAAAAACATAACATTCAACTAAAATAACATCGATTTTACAATTACAAATTAGTAAATAGTTCCTTATAAACCACATTTGTGGTTTTATTTGTAACTTATCTTCCTTGTTTAATATAAGCATTTTAACACCGTCTCTACTCTTCACTCGTGATAAAGCCACACATAGTTGGCCATGTGTAAAAACCGGTTCTCGCAGGTATATGCCAACTCTTGCTAGTGATTGGCCTTGACTTTTATTAATGGTCATTGCAAAACAAACTGCAACAGAAAACTGTCTTCGTTTCAATTTGAATGACAGTTTCTTATCTAAAAGAGTTAGACCACTACGAGTTATATAAGTGCGAACCCAATGTTAGTACCTGAAATAACCTTTACTTCGATAAAACGCCTCCCTAAGTTAATTACTTGTAATCTGGTTTCATTGCATAAACCGTTATTCTAATCAATATTCCTTAGTAATATTATTGGCACACCAACTTTTAGAACCAATATATAATTAGGCATACCAGGCATATTTAAACCATTAAAAAAATTCAGTTAGTGTAATACTGGATCGAAACCAGGACCAACACCATCAGAATTTTCTATACTATCAGAACGGAGATGTTCAACTTCTTCTCCAGGAAATAAAGACAAAAATCTGTCATTAATATCTTGGACAACCTCATTTAAAGGTGCAAGTATGACCCTTTCTTGAAAAGATTAAATATCATTAAAATTTTCCAATAATAATCGGATGAATCACTAATCAAAATATCATCTGGTATATCTATAATGGCGTTACCGTCATTGTCACCGCCAAGTTTTCCTTCACCAAGCTCCAACAACCATTCGGCAAAATCTACTGGTCTCTTCCAAATTTGATGCCTGACATCCGACCATTAACCTCATGTTTTTTGTTAACCTAAGAACCTTGCATTTGGACCAAATGTGGGATGAACTAAGTGAAGCATTAGCAATGTTACTACGTGATCCGTTTTGTACTACTGGTAGGATTTGTCTAAAATCACCTCCAAAAACAATAACTCTCCCCATAAATTGATGTTCATAAGTGTTACGGTTACCACTTTTTAAAACATCTTTTAAAGTCCTATCCAAGGCTTCAAAAGCATGTTTATGTATCATAGGAGCCTCGTCCCAAATAATCAGATCTGTTTTACTCATTATGTTGCAAATATCTGGATTCCTTGTTATTGAACAGGTAGAATCCTCAGTTAGATTTATAGGAATTAAAAATCTAGAGTGAGCGGTTCTACCTCCCTCAAGTAACAAAGATATACCGCTGGAGGCAGCGTTTAAAACTATTTTAGCTTTAGATCTTATGGAAACCGATAATGTCTTCCAAATAAAAAGTTTTCCCCGTCCCTCCATAAACTATAGCTACGATTTGAAAATATTACATTAATTAGAATATTTTGTGTTGTTATTTAATTAATCTAAATTTACACTTTTAGCTGTAATATTAAAATATTACATTATTACATTATTATTTGAGTATTCAAAATGAAAATTAAAGAGTAAAGGAAAAAGGAAAGATAATAATTAAATAGCATTGATGAATCTTATTTTAATATATTATTGATTTATTTTATTCACTTGAAAATTAGAGAATGCATTGATATACATGGAAAAAATAAGAATCAACCAATAGAAAAGGGGTATATGGACTTAAAGCTTATTGCTTTAATAATATAGTTAGATACTAGGTTATTGTCCCATGGGCGCCACGGGTGGAAATATAGAAATCGTCTAATAAACACATATAATTTCAAACGACAATATTTCCCATCCTCGAAAGTAAGTTAATAGAACTTGTCTAAATTTGAATGATAGACAAAGTCTATTAAATCAGATATTGGATATAATGAATTGTTGATTAGAAGATCATCGGAATTTGTACATTCATCTGTCGTCATTTGAACCCCCCCCCCCCACACACACACACATTCCCTTCACCTATATCCAATAGTCAATTCGCAAATTATTTTATCTCTTCAACATGTAAGGATTGACATTTAACTATGAGCCTCGTGTTTTTTTGATAGTTTAAGTACATTGTGCTTTTACAAGGTGTATGAAGAACTACTTTAAGTGTAATTTAAAATAAACATGAATAAACTTCTATACAATTTAACTATTTATTTAACAAAAGTATCATAAATTTAGTATCTACAACTCCCTAAATACTTCCATGTATATAAGGTTTATACTTTAATTTGTAATTAATCAATTTAAAGGTCAAAATTAAATTAACTACGCAATTGACGAATACATAGTAAGAAATTACCTTGTATTCAAATTCCACTGTCAAGCTCTTGATATGTAATTATAATAAAATATAGTTTATAAAGCTTTCGATAAATAAAGTAAAAAACCTTATACAACAAACACCAAATAAATTGAGGTTTTAATAATTTCTACAAAAGTAATTGATATAAATTTAAGTAAACATAATAAATAAATTAAATATGAAAATTTGTTATTAAGCTTGGTATCAAATGTTGTGAAACTGAATCTCTTAATTTCTTAAAATTAAAAAAGTCAACACATTTTTCCATTTATATAAAGAATAATTAAAGATTTTAATTACAATTAATTCATAAACTAATGATTTCGCATAATTATGGTAAATTGAATGATATGTGGTTTTGGTAATTGAATGTGATTTTAATCTGATTATTCAAATGATTTTGAATTTTGGGATATTTAATGATATTAGAAAAGTTAGTCTCACTATTTTTATTATAGAAAGTAATTAATTTTGATAAATGACTATCATAAAGTAAATTAAGAAATTTATTAAATGATTTATCATAAAGTAAATTATCCCTTCTTCAGTAAACATCATTTTAATAAAGAAATATAGTATATACATATGCTTAATTAATTGCATCATATCCCGTATAATAAACATCCTTTGAAGTTAGTTTATACATTTATTTTTAATTAGTTGACTCAATTAAAATTTTCAATTTCATATCCCGTCTCTAGTAAAAATTATTTTAATATATAGGCTTAATTAGTATACATTATTTTTTTATAAAGCTAAACAAAGTTATATTCTAGGCTTAATTATTATGTTATTGCTAAATGGGTCTAATTTTAGATGTATGGTAATTGACAATTCATACCAGTTACCAAAATTCATTTAATTGATATGATTAATTATATTAATAGTAATAAATATCAATTACTAACTTATTTTTGTACATTACTAATTTTATGCTCTAGCTTGAAATATGGTGTAGAGTTAAACATATCAATTTTAATTATATTGTAATTAATCGTGTTTAAAACATTATATCGCCTAACCTAACTAAAACACGTATTATAACAATCTTTATAAAAACGTAAATACATTAATTAATTAACAACAATAATTTATTGGTTACCTTAATTAAAACACGATAATTAAAAAATTATAATAAAGACATATTAAATTGGTCAAATGTATTAAAGATTCCATAATGTACGTGAAAACCGGATTCTTAACTATATAACATATTTTTGTAAGTGGTCAAGAATTCGAATTTCAAAATGGTTCAAATAATTAATTTTTATTATTCACTTAAGGAATTTAGTTGAAATTGACATTAAGTTCACAATAACTTGAAATATTTAGAAGAAATTAATAATTTTTTTATTTAATGCACGAATATTGAATAATTATGAAATGAGTTTATATTTATGGATGGTATTCAAAAAAATAAAAATGGTTGAAAAAAATTAGTCAAATTATGAATGAAAATTATGTTTGTATATGTAAATTTTATTTAAACCTATTCAATGTAAATGGTCAAATTGAGTCAAATAGTTAATTTATTCAAATTGTTGTTATTTAAACATATTCAGTATAATCAAATATGTAAATGTTATTTAAACCTATTCAATATAATTGGACTTTGACCAACAACAATATAAGATTGATTATCTTACTATAGATAATTTAATGTATTATAGAATAATCAACTAAATTTCATTTCGGGATTATATAATAATCAATTAAATTACATAAATTGTGAAAAATAAATAAATACATGAATACTAACATAAATATAAATCAATATTAAACAAAAATAAAAGATATCTTATCAAACAATTCTCAATCCATGAAATTAGTTATATCAAGTTGGGGACAATAACCTGAAATGATAAAATTAAATACTAATATTAATATCACATAATAAATATATTACAAATTATGGAAGATTTGAATCATGTGAAAAAACGTAAAATTGATGTTATAACTTACAACCGAAAATTTGAATCGCGCTACCGGAAAAACGAAATGGTGAATATCTCCATTGAATCTTCGATTTTGATATATAACATAAATATATTATAAGAAAAAATCATATAAATATTAATATAAATACAAACAAAAACTGAAAATTATCAGTTTAATCTTGAATTTTGATATAGAATCTAAAGATACTATAACAAAGTAATATAAAAATTAAAATAAATACAAAACGTTACCAGAAAACCGTAATAACTTCAACATATTAATTCAATCTTGGATTTTGATTTACAACCTAAAGAGATTATAAAAAAATTATATAGCAATTAAGATAAATATAAAACATTACCGGAAATATGAATACAAAAATGGACGGTAAAATAAAAACAACACAAAATAAAAACCTTTGGCACAAGGCTAATCTTTTTTGCTAAAGAGGGTTTGATGGTGTAAGAATTACCCTATCAAAGTTACGTATTTATACGAAATGAATTATGGGAGACTCATTTATAGAAGGAAGGTATATAGCTAATTGATTAGAAACAAACATTTAGGAAATTTCAAAAATTTTCAAATAACTTTTAGTAAGAACGAATAAGAGGGAAATCGTAATTAATGAAATTTTCAAATTTTGAATTTAAATCCGTAATATAAATCTAAATGCTGACTATATTTAAACATTTAAACATCAATTATAACACAATATATTATGTAATGTAATTTATATAAGGTGCGAAAATAAAAGTTACTAATTTTGTTTTTATGTATTAACATTAACATAATTTGAATACAATTGAACACTAATTATCAAATCCAATATAATCAATTAGAATATTTAAAATCAATAATTATTTAAATTAGTCAATAGGTCAACATTTGTATTTATAGTAAATCTTAAGAATGGTTAATAAAATATTTAATTAATTGAGACGAATTATGAGAGACTTTTTAATCTAGGAAGGTATACATGTAATTTATTAGAAACAAAAATGTAGGAAATTTAAAAAATTTTCAAAAAATTTATAGTAAGAACGAATAGAATGGAAATCGTTTAATCTTGGAAGGTATACAGGTAATTGATTAGAAAAAAATGTAGGAAATTTCAAAACTTTTCAAAAAACTTATAGTAAGAACGAATAGAATGGAAATCGTAATTATGGATTTTCCAATTTTGAATTTACTAAAATGCAATGTTACAAAATTAGATTAGTATATATATAATATTATTTAATCTAAAAGTTGACTATATTTAAACATTTAAACATCAATTGTAATGTAATTCATATAAGGTGTGAAAATAAAAGTTAATAATTTTGTATTTATTTATTAACATGCGCCGGATACTATGATGTATAGTGTTTTAATTTATCCAATATAATCAATTTTGTTATTTTAAATCACCAATTATTTAAATCAGTCAATAGGTCAAATCACCAATCTGTATATTATTTGATTTGATTATTTGTTAAGTATATTTGTTATGATTAACCATCATTAAGTTTTACTATATTTACTAAAATCAATTATTGTATATTATTTGATTTAAATCCAATATAATCAATTAGAATATTTAAAATCACCAATCTCTATATTAAATCCGTAATCTCTTCTGTTGATAAAATATCAAGTAATTATCTAAATTATATATTATATATTAAATCCGTAATCTCTTATATATTAAATCCATATATTATATATTATCTATATCTATTACATATAAAAAAAATAAGCCTGATGTAAAGAAAAAAAGGTTGTGAATGAAATAAACCAAAAATAATAAAATAAAATTAGTTATAAAACATAATTATGTGGAGAATTATTAAGTTCAAATATAATTATAAAATATTCAAAATTCAAAATTAAACATTAAATGAAAATGAAAGAAAATACTTTAATAGCATTGATGAATCTTATTTAAATATATTTTTGATTTATTTTATTAAGATAAAAAATAGAGAAGCCATTGATATACATGGTAACTATAGTCACTAACCAATAGTAAGGGGGGATTTTGACATAAAGTCTATTGCTTTAACAGTATAGCTAGATAATTATTTACAAACTTGCCCCTCAACTTTAATCAACTTTTGAAAATTTAAAGAATAGTTACAACTTTGATCCATATATTATTTATAATTTCACTTTTAACCTAAATTCCTTCACGATTTTTAAACGGCTATAACTTTTTCGTACGTTAATATTTAAAAAAAAAAATGCACTAAAAAACCAAACATTTAATTCTCTTTTATTTGAGTATGATATTGTCATAGTTTGTTTTCTATTAAAAAATAACACTTACGTATATGTGTTTGTGGTCTGGTTTTGATGGTTTTAAACTAAGCCGTGAGCCAAGCCGTTTTTTGTCATCGAGAACTGAAACCAAACTGTTTTGAAAATTAAAACCCAACTAAAACAAGCCATTAACAATGGTTTGGTTTCGGTTTCATTTGTACTTCAATACTAAATTGAGTTTAAAATAAGAATTCTTAATCCATGGTTTCAAACAGAAGGTTGGGCACCCAAAAATCTCAGTACATGTTTGGGATTGCTTCTTTAAAATGTTTTTTGCTTTTTGAAGGGACAAAATTTCCAAAATGCTCTCTTCAAAAACATCTAAAAGCACTAATTTGATACTTTTAGGTACTTTTGAAGGGTATTTTAAGGGTATTTTGAACATTTTTTTACTCCAAAAACAAAAAAGCAATCAATCAATCAATCAATCCCACACACCCCCTCATGATTAATAGAACCACCACACCTGTTAATAGTCTCACTTTCGTTCCTCAAAACAGAAGAGAAGCGCGGGAAAAAAGCAGAGAGGATGGCGCCATTGATGCAGAGCTCTCAACCTTGGGTCGAGAAATAGTAATCATTCTCCGTTTATCGTTCTTACTGATTTCAATTGTTGTTTTATTATTACATATACAGTTTTATTAGTTTAAATGTATGTAAAATGAAATCATCGCAATTTCAGTCGACCGAGGCGAGTAAACGAAGTGGCTCATCAAGATGAGGTTGTTAGAGTCCTTACCAACACGCTCGAGACCACTAATGTAACGTCACATAATTTAATCTGCTCCTATTCTTGATTTTAAATTCTAGGGTTTCTTTTATTATTTAATAGTTCATAGTTATATGGTGTTAATTTATAATTTTGCCCAAATTTTGTGATTGGAAGCCTTATGTTTGAAAATCGATAAATGAAATCCAAAGCTTTTAGTTGGATTGATGGATGTGTTTTGAGTTGAATTGATTTCTGGTGCAGTGTCCTCACATGCTGTTTTATGGCCCGCCTGGGACCGGCAAGACTACCACTGCGCTCGCCATTGCTCACCAGCTTTACGGGTAACAGTGACTGCATATATTCTAATGTCATTTTTTTCTTGTTAGGTTTTTTAGCCTAGGGTTGTATGAGTGAGTCTGTACATGTTGTAATACTTTCTGTAGAGATTGAATTAACTTTGATGGTAAACAGGCTGAGTTAGAACAAATCAGTTTGTTTTAGGCAGTGTGGATTTGATTTCTTTCTATATTGATTGTGTTGTACATACTTGTATGATTTGTTTTGTTTTTTATACTTGTATGATGGAACTACCTTCACTTATCAATTTGATGTCATCACTGTCTCTTTTTATTTTACAGTCCTGAACTCTACAAGTCTAGGGTTCTTGAGCTCAATGCTAGTGATGACCGTGGAATTAATGTAGTTCGAACTAAAATTAAGAATTTTGCTGCAGTTGCTGTTGGTTCTGCTCAGCAGGGGTATATAATACACCCCTTCTCATAAATATTTATGACCATCCAAGGACCTTTTGAGTTAGTTTGATGTGCTGTTTTCTTGAATTGCATTTGTTGCTTTTTGTAATGCAGGGGTTATCCTTGCCCGCCTTTTAAGATTATCATTCTTGATGAGGCAGATTCAATGACTGAAGATGCACAGGCAAGTTCTCTACTATGTTTTTTTTACCAATATCACACTTGAATGATAATTATATAATTAATCTAATGATGTCCGTGTGTATCTTGTTGCATGCAAAAAGGGATTGATGTTTTTAGTTTTAATAATGCAGTCCAAGATTGTTCGCATTTAGACAGTGATTCATGTGTAATATGTTTTTTGTATTGCAGAATGCTTTACGTCGTACTATGGAAACCTACTCAAAAGTAACAAGATTCTTTTTTATATGCAATTACATCAGCAGGTCAGTACTCTAAATTTTCTATGATAATACTTGCTTTTGTGTTAGTGACATATCTATATACATTTCTTTACTTATGTAGATTCTTTGATTTGATTGTTTCTAAATTAATGAACACTCTTAATTTTTATACATTTCTTTTTGATTTCTTGTTCATGCGTCTTCAGTATTTCAATTTTGTTTCATACCTGGTGCAGGATCATAGAACCTCTTGCTTCTAGATGTGCCAAATTCAGGTTCAAACCACTCTCAGAAGACATCATGAGCATTCGTATACTGCATATATGTGCTGAGGAAGGCCTTAACTTGGACCCAGAGGTGCTGACCTGGTCAACTCTGCAGTTTCTACATTTTATTGTTGTTGAAATTGGCCTTTTGAGTTTAAACAAATTTAGTTGGTTTGATTGTGATTGCTTATAGGCTCTCTCAACCTTAAGTTCAATATCTCAAGGAGATCTTCGCCGCGCTATAACGTTCTTGCAGGTAATAAAAATTCTCATTTTTAATCTAATTTGTCCAATTAGTTGTGACATCTGTCTTGTGTTTTGATGTCTCACAGGGAGCTGCTCGCCTGTTTGGATCTTCAATTTCTTCCAGGGATTTGATTAGCGTTTCTGGGGTAACAAAACTTATTTTAAACAATTACACGAACAGGGTTTTCTTGTTTGTGTTCGTTTGTTAAGAAAATGAAGTTGTTCTTGTTCGCTTATGTTCATTCGTTAAACGAACATAGATGAAAGTATATAAACGAACATAACTGAGCATATACCAATTAAAAGTAAATGTGGATACTAATATGTTGGACCTAAAAGAGTAATAAAAATAGACTAAATTGTAATGAGTGATATTTTAAATTCAATAAAATTAGACTAAATTGTAACAGGCCTGACAATTAATGTATAAAAACAAATGTAAACTAACGAACGTAAATGAACGTCCACAAACATAAATGAACGAATGGACATAAACGAACTTCAAGCCTAACGTTTCACTGAACGTTTGGGTTGTTTACAGGCGTAAACATGATACATTTTGTGATTATCTAATTTGGTCTGCCAAATCAGCGAATAGTGTGAAGTGTGACTTGTTTAATGCTCTTTTAGATGCAATCCTTTTTCTAATTATTTATCAAATACTGAGATTTGGAATTTTTTAGGTCATTCCACGTGAAGTTGTTGAGGCTCTTCTTGCAGCTTGTAAAAGTGGATCATTTGACAATGCAAACAAAGAGCTCAATAATGTTATTGCAGAGGGGTATCCAGTCAGCCAGATGCTTTCCCAGGTAAATGCTGTTTTCTTAATCTATGATATAATTATGTCAAATTGTGTCTTAAATAGTTAATTTATGTGATTGCAGTTGTTTGACATGGTTGTTGAATCTGACGATGCATCTGATGAACAAAAAGCAAGAATATGCAAGAAGCTTGGTGAATCGGATAAGGTACTCATCATATCAAACTACTAATCCAAGTATTACCTGTGGTTTTTTAATACCTCCTGACACATTTTACTGTAATATATATTTTTTCAAATCATAATGATAATGTTAGCGTTTAGATCATGATTAGGGTTTGGGGCTAAGACTTATTATTATGGGTGTCCCACTTAGAACACATCCATACATTCATCTCTAATGGGACATGAAAGTTGACATTTACCAATGATTCAGACCATTTTGGGACAAGTGGTAGGGTCAGACTTTCAGCATGAAAGGGGCCGACTATATGTTTAATTTTAATATTAACTTTGGAGAGATAATAACACTCTTCAAGTAAAAGAAAAGGGTTGGTGTAAAGTAACGTATTCCTGTTAAAAAGACGGCAACGTTTGACCGCAGATTTTTGTAGTCTTTTTGACTAATAATCAAATTTGAAAATATACATTAACAAAAGAACATTGAGAATATGTTAATGGAAGTCAAATGTCATAATTACAAATGGAGAAATCGGCATATTTAGATTGAAATTTTTATCAACTCGAATATCGGATTTGCCTTTAAAAGTCAGGCACACTTAATATGTTTGCACTTGCTAAACAATACGAATATGCAAAGTTGATTGTTCTTGTATTATGCAGTGTCTCGTTGATGGGGCAGATGAGTACTTGCAACTGCTGGATGCTTGCAGCTCTATGATCAAAGCATTTACAAACATGCCTGAAGTATTTTCCAATGAGATGTAATGTTTCTCATCATTTTACTATGAGCCCGTCCTTGGATAATTTTGGTGTATGACCGTGTTAGGCTTTATCCTAATCACGCAATGCATAAAATCTTCTAAAGTACCATATTCTAATGAGTTGGTTTGAACTGACCAACAAGTGTGCTCACAATGCACAAAACCTCCAAAAATGTCACATATTGAAGGGCTTATAACATTAAAATATATTCTACTTCTTACGTGATTTGTTAGATGTGTTCTAAAACTTACGTTCTAATGTAATCAACTTGTAAAACTTCTGTTTTGATGTAGATGATTACCCAAAACCAGCTTGTGTACAAACTAAACAATTCAATTTATATCACACATTATATTATATTATATTGGTGATAATTGATAAAAGGAGACTGGTTCACATAATAAAACCAAAACTTAAATCATTAAAAGGCTTGAGTCGGATTCACACTGACACTTCAACATCTCCCATATGAATGCATACAATCATACACACACAAGGGATGTAAACTCGGTACTTGAGATTGACTTGTTAAAAGTTTGAATGGATTCGAGCTAGCCTAGCTCAAACTTATATTATAAGTTTTGAACCCACTAACCAATAAATTGTGTAGTCTCACATTCCCACACAACCCACTACTCACATTCATTCTCCAAGTTCTCTTACCTGTATATATCCACCTCGGTGCACAACTGCCACACCATGGTGGTGTGCTGACCTTAATTAACTTGCAAGGTGGCGAGTAGAACACTTTGTCCTCACTTAGAGATGTAAGGCTTTTAACAAGCTAATTTCAAGTAACTCATGAGTCGTTTTGGCTCATCTACGCCCCCTAATTCAGCCATTCTGCATTTTAATGGCGAGTTAATTAGGATTCGTGAATGAAAAAAATTGATCCTTCCACTTTAGTTCTTTCACAACCCTTACTGTTAGCAATTGTAATTTGGTTTTTAACTCTATTTCAACCATGAACCGAGCCAAATCGAACGCATGCTCTCTCATAACTGGTTTGGTTTAAAACAAGGCTGAAATGAGCGATTTGAATTTAAAGAAACGCGCAATATGTTCATGCTTGAGCTTGGTTTTGTTTGAAACCGAGCGGCTTGTATCGACTTGGTTTCGTACAAAGATTTCAATTTTCAATTTCTAAAACTCCAAAGTCTCATTAATTCAAGACTTTCAACATGAATAGACTTCAAGTTCTAATTATAAAATGTCTAAAACTCAAAGTTAACAAAATAACATACATAAATCAAGCAAATGCGTTTTAAAATTGAACTTGAAGTCAACGCAAAAGAACAAAACTTAAAAAACTTTAAAATAGTTGTATGCATAAAATATATACATAAACAATAATTATTATACAATACATATAAGAACTTTGGTGCCGCTAAGTCCTCATTGGGCCACTTAGCGGCACTATTGGTCAAGGTGTTTTGAATTTTTTTGGTCTCTTTTTTGCTTTTCGTTTTACTTCTGGTACCGTAACGAACGTAACAAAAACATACCGGATGCCAATTTTTTTTCCGGGTTTAATTTCGATACCCTAACGAACGTGACAAAAACGGACCAAATTCGCGAATACTCACCATGTTTTGTTTTAGTTCTGGTATCGTAACGAACATAACAGATGTTGATCGAATGACAATTTTGTAATTGTTTTTTGTTTTAGTTGTGGTACTGTAACCAACGTGACAAAAACTAACCGAATTTGAGTAGACTCACCGCCTCAACATCCAGAATCGACAACGTTTGGTTTTATTAATGTCCGAGTTTTACCCACTGACACCACCCGATTATCCACCTCAATTTTCATATATATATATATATATATACTTTTAATTTTGCTTTTAGTTCCGGCATCATAATGCGTGTATTCGAAACCGACCGAATATGTGTTAAATTAACGCCTCAATGCTTGGGTTTCTCACCGTCTAAGTTTTATTGACGTGCCCGTGACAGGTAAAACACTAGTTAACTATAAAATAATTCGAGTAAAACAAACCAGTTGAAATCGAAGCAGCATTTTCCGAGGCATTTTGGACAGCCCTGGTAGCAAACCTCAACTCCACAGACCCAATAATTAGGGTTTCTTTCAAGCCGTTACTTCACTCCACCATTGACACTGAGAGCGGCATTTGTCAAAGAAAAATATTCAAGTTAATAGTTGTCAACGGAGGACTTTGATTCATAAATTTGAAGGTAATTAATTTTGTTCTTACTCTCCAATAGGTTTCAATTTTTGCAATAGCAACTGGTTATGCTTTGCTTGCTGATTTTATTTCACCTGTTTGTATTAAATGTTGCTCAGACCATCTATCTAGCTATGAAATGCTAATGACAGTTGTAGATTTTGATATTATCTTTATCAAGTTTGAGCATGTTAATGTTCTTTGCAGTACTCTTGAAGATCCTAGCTAGCTCCACCTAATTTCTACCAACCTAATGGCTTCAAACTATGCATACTGTCGTCATGCTCCGTTTGTCAACCAAATCCTGGCTGCAATCATCCAAAACCGGCCATTCCACTCGCATCTTGCTAAACCATCCTCCTTAACCAATCAAATTTCCAACCAACAATGGGCAACAGACCTCGTCACCGAGGTGCTAAGATCCATATCCCGATACTTCTTCCAATCCACAAAATCCATCGGCCGTCAAACTGGTTTTCGACACCGAACCCCTCTCAAACAACGAAACCTTCACGAAGAATCCATCAAAATCCGTAAAGGCGTGCTTGTTCTTGGCCCGGCTGCTTACAGAGACCCTCAAAAGGTAAAACTAGGGGTACATAAAGCCCTCGAGTTCTATTACTGGATTGAGTCTGAATTAGGGTTCAGTCATAATGAAATGACTTGTAGAGAGATGGGTATTGTTTTAATTAAAGCTAATAGATTGAAAGATCTTTATGCTTTCTTGAAAGATATGTCAAGAAGAAGTAGCGGTGGGCTTCTTACGACCACGACCATGACCTGTTTGATAAAAGTCCTGGGAGAACAAGGGCTTGCAGATGAAGCGTTGTCTGCGTTTTATCGAATGAAGCAGTTTCACTGTAGACCAGATGTTTGCTCGTATAATACAGTAATCTATGCGTTATGTAAAGTCGGTAACTATAAAATGGCGAAATTTTTGTTTGAGCAAATGGAGCTGCCCGGGTTTAGGTGCCCGCCCGACACTTTCACGTATACGATTTTGATCAGTTCGTATTGTAAACATAGTCTGCAAACCGGGTGTAAGAAGGCTATTAGAAGAAGAATGTGGGAAGCTAACCACTTGTTCCGGTTGATGTTGTTCAAGGGTTTTATGCCTGATGTTGTGACTTATAATTGTTTGATTGACGGTTGTTGTAAGACTTATAGGATCGAGCGGGCTTTGGAACTGTTTGATGATATGGTTAAACGTGGTTGTTTACCAAACCGTGTGACATACAATTCTTTCATAAGGTATTATTGTGCAACTAATGAGATTGATAAGGCGATAGAAATGTTGCATAAGATGCAAGAATTGAATCATGGGTTACCGACTACAAGTTCGTATACTCCTATTATTCATGCGTTTTGTGAAGCGGGAAACGCGTTAGAGGCGTGGAATATTCTTGTTGAACTGGTGGATAGAGGATCAATACCTAGGGAATATACTTACAAATTGGTTCATGAAGTGGTGAAAAATGCAGGGAGAATGGATTTGTTAGATTATGAGATTTGTGGAAGAATTGAAGACGGGATTAAGGTTAGATGTACGCAAGTAATGAAACTGAAACCGGCTATGTCTGCAGAGGCCCGGTTTTCTGTGGGAGATGACTGCTATATGGAGTAACACGGGCTTCTGATGGAATGTATGCTTTCCTTAATCTGTCAAAGGTAACATGAGTCTATTATGGTTTCAGATTTTGGATTTGGGTTAAGGCTTTAAATAACCATCAAGTCATTGACCCAAATCCAAAATCTGACCCAAAACACTTCCTGTTCAGTTAATGACTTGATGGTTATCAGTAGGTTTTCTATGCTCTGAATGGACCTGCCCCCAGACATTTTTTATTCAAGATTTTTATTTTTACATAAACAACTAAGGTGTCAAATATGATTATGAAAACTATATTATTCAAACATTTTTTTCGTATGAAATGATATATGATGTTTTATGCACAAAAAGTGTGTTGTTTTTAACTTTTTATTGTTGGGGTGTATCATACAGTGGTCTTTTTTGGGTCATTGTTCAAATACACTGCTAGCAAATGGCAATGGAGTATATGGCATAGCATTATGGATCGGGGTATGTTCGGGTCTGCAAATGTTTATGCTAATTATTTACAACCAAGATACAATAGTGAAAAAACGTTGTGCTTGAATTCATTTCACACGTCATCTATGTTGCAATTTTGGTGGAATGACAGGTCGCTATGGATGATGATTGGATTAAAACAGGGAATGACAGGCCCATCTGCATAAATATATAATCATTTAGGTTAGTTTCAAACTTATCTATCAGAACTAGAGGTGGCAAAATGGACTCTTGTTGTTTAAGCATATAGTTAGAATGTCAAATAAAATTACAAAACTACATTGTTACCATAATAAGCTATTTTTGGGTCAAATGAATGAGGAGCTTCTGTTTGGCATGTTCATTTTTAACCTTTTATTGTCTCTGTTTTATTCATTTGGCCTTTTATAGTAAAACATAACCCATCCAACGAATCATCTCAAATCAAAATACTTCTTAAATGTGTATTAAACATGCTCGGTAAATGGTTAATGTGTTTTTTAATAAACAGTTGCTCGATGTCTAAAGTCGAATATCATGCTCTTGCACGTGGTGTTGAAATTCGTTGGATTATTAATATGCTAGTAATTATACATGTTATTACTGCATATTGCCCCCGATTTTGAACGCTTTTAGTTGTGAAATAGTTTGAATCTACATTTTACACTTATCTGGTTCATCATTGAATTTGCAGGTTTTGTTGGCTAATGGATGGAAATTAAAGATGAGTGGAAACATTCGTGGAAAGTTAGCAAGCAAAAATGAAAATTTGGATTTTGGAGATTAAACGGTCGTTTAGAATTCGTTTGGTCGTTCAAATCTTATCCCGATCTTATCTTATAAAGCCGAATACGTACATCTTAAACGAACGTTTAGTAACGGTTTACTCCAGTGTTAAACGACTGGTTACTTAACACACTTCATTTTAAACTCCAAGTCGGCTCATTTGCAGATGAGGCCATTTTGGGAGCAAAAACTGATGACCGTCGTTTGAGTCAATCAAAAACCTAATTATTCTAAATAGTTAGAGCAAGTAGGGTATCGTATCACAAGGAGTATGTGATCAATGTATTCATGTAACAGATTTCTAATTATGAAGTGAATGATTTTTTAGTGTTGATCACCCAAGCAATAGTTTGAATTTAAAGAACTAAGCAACGAACAAGTAAACGAGTATTAAGCAGTTAACAAACAAATCACACCCGGGAATTCAAATAAGCAACCAACAGTTTTCTCATGCAACCTAACAGATTAATTATTGACGATTAACTGAAAACTGATCAATTAGACAAAACCTTAGACATCAACAATTACTTTACACACGGCACTGGTTATCGAACAGTCCTTGCCAGTGTGACTCAGTTAAGGTCAATTGTATGTTTTATCGTATTCAATCTAACCAAACAGTTATATGACTAATTATCTAGCAACTGGTAACAGATCGTTCAGACCAACGTAAACCTAAACCGACCGAACACACAGAAATACTAAACATCAATAATCATATATCAATCATAAATAATAATACACAAGTGTTCTTAATCACATGAGAAAAACTGTAAAGGTTACAAACTATACATCCCGGGTGCGATTCTAGGAGATTAGCCGAGCCTAGACATCATCAAATCTTCGATACGGATAATATGAATCATGCGGAGGGTCTTGGCACAAGCTATGATGGTGGAAATTGCCTCTTGGAGCTGCTGGAATCGCCTTTGGTTCGTAAAAACGGAGTTAGGGTTATTGTTTGATGAAGAATGAGATATAACCTAATTTTCCCGTATGCACACCCGTCGCAGTATGCGACGGGACCTTCTAAGGTTGATCGCGTAGCACGATTGACCAAAAGTCAAACCTTCATTAATCTCCCATCGCGGTACGTGATGGGGACCTCAGCAAGCCCATCGCGTACCGCGATGGGTCCTGCTACAACAAACTTCTACAAATAACATCGTTTCGCGTACTGGACATCCCGGGTCTTCGTTCCGTGTCACATCAGGTCCAAATTGAGTACTTTAACGCATGTGACCTGAAATACAATAAACACGTATGAAGTATCGATAGTTCTAAAATAAACAGCTAAAACTAAACAATAAACGAACTACAACATATACAAATTAACCGACCATCACATCCCCACACTTATCTTTTGCTTGCCCTCAAGCAAAACTCTAAAGCAAATGTATAATGTATGAGGCCCAACCCCCAGTACCCACACTCTCGCTCATCCAGACGAGGCTTAACCTAATTTGCCTCTATCACTTTTTCATCTTGCCAACTACGATCCCGTAATCCATGAACATCAGTGAAAGCACTCAAATGACATGTGTGTACTATATATTATATGTGTATTATATATATTTGGGTCAACTCACACACGTACTGGAGGAATAGGGTTGGCGATATAAATATGTGTACCTGTCCCCATGACTCGTTATCCCCGCCTAGACGACCCCATTTTCAACTTCTCGTTATAAAAACATTTGTGAGTAAGACTAATGAGAAGCTAACAAACCAATCATGACCAGAAACCTATGACTTGGCATTAATGGCAATAATTAACAGTTAACAACTTTGGTTTCTGAACACTCTTCGAGGTACTATCGGGCTAAAATTTTTCAAATCCCCCCCCCCCCCCCCCACACTTGAGGTTTACATTGTCCTCAATGTAAGAACACTTAACATTGTTATCAAAGTTAAAAATGATAAAACGATTAATGAACATTTGAGGGACGGGGTTGAAATTGACTTTTTAACTATTAAGCAATTTTAAAATTTCAGGGCTCACATGTGGCGGTTCTACTAACAATTATACAATTACACTTTTAAAGTTTAAAGTAATAAAAACAGAATTAAATTATGAAACTGAAATCACCTGAAATCAACGTGATTGGAGAAGGACCAATCGGCTCGTGAACTCTCATAAACACTCGTATACTCTCGTCTCATCCAATTACCAAACTGACAATCAAACCTGCAAAATCTGGAGATGTGTAGAAGCAAGCTTCTCACAAGTGTAAGACATAGGTCTTTTAAGATTTATGAAAATGAATATTTGTTAATTTTATTAAAACAATTACCGAGCCAAATTAAGTCGTTTCATAATAAATTCTGTCAAATTAGTTAAAAACGTTAAAAGACCTAACTCACTTTCGTAGGAATCACGATTGCATTTAGCGTATGCAACAAGCCCTGTAAACCCCCCGGTAGCCCGGGAGGACGAGTGGGGTCTCGTGAGGGTTTATAGTGAACTACACACACAAAGTTCGATTACAACAAAATATACAAATAAATCAAACACAACAGCAATCAAAAGATATATAAACATAACGCCCAACCAGTTACCCAAACATGAATCCCCAAAATATAATATAAAATAATACAGACCATGATACTAATAAAAACAAAATAAAGTGAAAAAAGGTAACCAAAAAGCTACTGTGCTGGTGGATCATCAGCTGCCTCGTTTTGCGGATCCACTGGCTGCTCCACTGTAATGATCAATGACTATGGAAGCGGTACCTGCGAAGCAACAAATAAAAAACGAAAGTAGTCATCATGGCGGGCCAAGTGGGCCCGCGTCTCCAGCCTATGTGCTCGGGCCTCCTCCATCTCGGCTCGAACCTCCTGTCGATGGGCTCGAGCCTCCTCCATCTCGGCCCGAACCTCGTCCAATATCTGCTGCTGCTGATAGATCATCGCAAGTGTGACTGGCTGCTGCTGAGGTGGTAGCTGTGAAGAAGATGATGCTGATGCCTGTCTCAGCGGATGCTGCTGCTGCAGTAGCATGATGTGTGGAGTCGGACGACGCTGCCGATGTGTCGGAATACCTCTCTGTAGAGAGACTGCAACGTCCGATCCCTCAGGTGGTGGTGCCTGCGGACCGTGTCGAACCGAGACTAAAGCTAGTGGATCATGCTCCTCAACGATCCCGACCCGACGGGCCTCCAGTAGTCCGAACACGCCCGTAACTGGTCCCACCGTAAAATATCGGACCGGATAACGCTCAAATACCCCAAGTCGCTCGGCGATCCTCGTAATATAAGGCCCTAAGGGTAAGCGTGCCGAGGATCCCTGTAGTCTGCTACCCTGAGCGAATGACGTGAGCAGGATCATAGCCACATTGGCCGGTCGCTGGCCAAGGATAGAATATAAGCACAACATATCTAAGTTGCTGCACTTCTCGTGGCCCGAATGTCGGCCAACGAGAGTATAGGCAATGATCCTGTGAATGTAGCGATGGACAGGGTCCCTAATAGACGACTCCACAACAGCACTGGAGTGGGCCCCGTCGGCGATCTCTGCCCAATACTGGCCGAGCTGGGTCTCTGTGAGCCAGTGCTCACGGGACGCCTGCTGATGTGTCGTGTAACCACGGACACTCTGCATGAAGTCAGACGCCTGAACCTCCTCGGCCGTATAAAATCCAGAGGCCACCGCGAAATCTGGGTCGGACATCTCGTACAGCTGCCGTCCCAGTAAAAATGAAACCGCACGTGGCTCACTGAAGTCTGTGGGCGTAAAGTCAAAGGTCGAGTAAAACTCATGTGTGAGCTCGACATATGGAATCGAATCACACGCGAGCACAGCTGCCCACGGACGTGTCAATAGTGCCTGTACCTGGACGTCAATCTCCAACTGGCGCAGCAATGTCTAGTCAAACGAACGGTGGTGAAGTAGCTGCATCTGCTTGAACCCCTGAAATCTCGTATACTCACCTAATGTTAAGTAGAATCGGAGAACCTGATGAGGTATACGTCCATCTCCCATAATATCCGCTGGCTCAATGCCCTAGACAATCTGCACCTCCTCACTATCATAGCGTATGACACGAGGGTCAGTCCTCTACCTCTTGCGCCGTGAAGGCGCTGGTGCAATAGCCATATCTGCAAAATCAAGCAAGCAAGTTAGATATGTCAACAGTCAATGTGGCGACGACCGTATAGCATTTCGGTTGCGGTCGTCCCACATAATAAAATAATATTAAAATATTAATAAAATATTAAAAAAATAAATAAAGAAAGATGAAAAATTCGGGGACACCCTGTGGATATTTCTAAAAACCAGATTAACCCGCCCGAATGGAGATTGAGTACGGGCGGGTATTCAATTAACAATTCAAAAGCATCAAGTTCAAACTATCAAGGCGTTCCCGAAATACAACACGACTCGATTAACCACACACAACCAAAAAAAATAAAACACAAACTAACTGACTCGAACTAGCTAACAAAGAAATTAACAGTCTCGAAAAACGTGCAAAGCAAAACGAAACATGTCAGCGACAAAGAAGATATAACAAATCGGGTTTTATGAATAGAATATTGATAAATGAAGTTCAAAAAAAAATGTTTTATATCAATCCGTCACTATCAAAATAATGATTTTTAAGTTTTGAACTTAAAACCCGTTTTCGCCATAAACTCGCATTCAAAAAAAACCAACCCGACAACTTTTCGAATTACACCAAGCCACATTCCAATGACAATAAACATCCTGACAACCCGGCAACTAAAATCCCAAAGTAATCAATAATAACCCCAACCAACATCCCGACACACCCAATAAACCCAACAAACCCGGCAATCCGAATGATAACATTCCCAATAATACCCGCCCGCAACAAAACACATATTTTAGCGAACAATGTCTTTAATAATTCCGGCACAAACAATATAATAATGATAAAAATTACCTCGATGTCGGCTCGAAAACTGAACTAACAATAGTAATACTAAAAGCTAGGACGCGATACTGATGGTGACGGTGGTCTACGGTGGTGGTTGACTGTGGTGATGGTGTAGCGGCGGGGTGGCAGTGGGTGGTTAATGGATTGTGAATGGGGTGTGAGTACGGGGAAGGTGAACGGATAATTGTGGTGGTGGTGGGTAAGCAGTGGAAGAGGTGTCGGGGATGATGGTGGACGAAGGTAGACGGCGGTGGTGGGTGAGATGGTGATGTGGTGGTTAACGGTGAGAGTGGTGACTGTGAGAGGATGGTGGACTGTGGGACGAGGAAGACGAGTGGAGATGGTGGTGGTGGGTGTGACTGTGGGTTGTTGGGTTCGCCTGAGAAGAAGAAAGAGGGAAGAGGAGAAGACGGGGAAAGAAGAAGAAGAAGAAAGAAGAAGAAGGTGTTATATATAATTGGGTCAGGCGGAGCTCCGAGATCCATTGCGGTACGCGATGGGTTAAAATGAATTGGGAGCGTACCGCCACCCAATCTGGGAGAAATTAGGGTTTGCACCCCATCGCGATACGCGATGGGGTGTTTTGTGACGTCATCACGTATCGCAATGACGTCAGCTACCAGGTATGCCATCCTCTATCGCGTATCGCGATGGAGGTAATAAGAATTCCATCGCGTACCGTAATGGGTTCTCTGACAGAATCAAAATTTTATAAAAATGAAGCTTTTTGGCATCCCGACATCACCCTGGACACGTGAAAAACTCAAAATACCTTGACATACCTGGAATGACGTGTACTTAAGCAATGCTTACCAAACTTCTCAATTTTCCACTCTTCAACGAGCTCCCCCACACTTGGCGTTTACTGAACAAAACTCGAGACAACACTAAGTACAAGACTCAATAAATTAAAAACAAATTGGACAGACACTTACAAACCCCGTGTTGCCTCCTGTAAGCGCTGAATTTAAAGTCTACAGCTCGACAATGCTTCGAACTCAGTTATCTTCATAAACCGGTGAAGTCACAACGAAATTCACCGATTCCTCATCCAGCTCGTGTATGTCCTTCATCTCCAAATATGGCTTCAGTCTATAGCCATTTACCACTTGTCTCAAATGATAATCAAAATCTTCAATCTCGTACTGACCATGATTCCCGACTCTTACTATCGAGTACGGGCCCGTCCACTTACTTTTTAACTTGCCCGGTAAGAGTTTCATCCTCGTGTTGTACAACCACACTCGTTGACCAACTTCAAAATTCTTCAACCGGATATTAGCATTATGAACTTTCTTCATCTTTGCCTTGTAAGCGGACGCGCAATCGTATGCCTCGTCTCTCAACTCCTCGATCTCGCACAAAGCCAATTTCCTCGCTTTACCTGCATCATCATAATCCATATTAACCTGTTTAGTAGCCCAAAACGCTCTTTGTGAAATTTAAACTGGTAAATGACAATCTTTTCCATACACAAGTCTATAAGGAGTGGTTCCAATTGGCATTTTATAAGCAGTTCGGTAGGCCCATAGAGCATCAGTCAACTTAGTTGACCAATCTTTTCGGTCTGCCCGAACAGTTTTCTGCAAAATTTGTTTAATTTGCCTATTAGAAACCTCCACTTGTACACTCGTTTGTGGATGGTAAGGAGTTGCTATTCTATGGTCAACACCATATCGTTTAAGCAATTTCCCGAATTTAAAATTCTTAAAATAAGATCCCCCATCACTTATGATAGTTCGGGGGACTCCAAATCTCGAGAAAATATTACTTTGAACGAAATTGCAAACGTTTGTATGATCATTTGTCCTAGTTGGTATTGCTTCGACCCATTTAGACACATAATCAACGGCCACTAGGATATACAGATTACCGTGAGAATTAGGAAACGAGCCAATGAAATCGATCCCCCAAACATCAAAAATATCAACGACAAGGATCGGGTTCAAGGACATCTCGTCCCTCTTAGAAATTCTCCCGAGTTGTTGACACTTTAAACAGTGTGTCGCAAACTCGTGAGCATCCTTAAACAAGGATGGCCAAAAGAAACCACTAGTTAAAACTTTTCGAGCGGTTTTCTGGCCACTGAAGTGACCACCACACGCAGACGAATGTGCGTGTTCCAACACCGATCTGACATCCTCGTCGGGTATGCATCGTCTGATCATCTGATCGGCACCAATCTTGAACAGGTCCGGATCATCCCAAATATACTGTTTGGCCTGTGAAATCAACTATTTCTTCTTTCTTCTTGGCCAATGCTCTGGTAAGTCACCTGAAACTTTAAAATTAACAATATGAGCAAACAAGGGATTTTGAGGAATTGACAAAATATGCTCATCCGGGAAAGACTCGTTAATGGGCCCGTCCTAGTTTCCATCTTCCACAATAATCAGGGATAAGTGATCTGCAACCACATTTTCACTTCCTTTCTTGTCTCGGATCTCTAAATAAAATTCCTAGAACAACAAAAACCATCTGATAAGCCTCAGTTTTGCATCCTTTTTGTCCATGAGGTACCTGACAGCGGAATGGTCAGAATATATAATGACTTTACTACACCAAATATAAGACTGAAATTTATCTAGAGCATATACTACTGCTAGTAACTCCTTCTCGGTTGTGGTATAATTCAATTGAGCATCCGAGAGGGTTTTACTTGCATAGTATATAACAACGGGTTTCTTATCAACCCGTTGACTCAAAACAGCCCCGACTGCAAAATCACTTGCATCACACATTATTTCAAAAGGTAAACTCCAATCGGGTGACTACAAGATCTGGGCTTCAACTAATTTCAATTTCAGAATGTCAAAGGCCTTAACACACTCATCGTTAAAATCAAACGGGGCATCCTTAAGAAATAAATTACATAAGAGTTTGGTAATATCACTAAAACCTTGAATAAACCGTCTATAAAACCCGGCATGCCCAGAAACGATCTAATGCCTTTGACATTGGTGGGATGAGGTAACGTAGAAATGAGTTGGACCTTAGCCCGGTCCACCTCGATCCCACGACTCAAAACAACATGGCCCAATACAATTCCCTCTTGGACCATAAAATGGCTCTTTTGCCAACTAAGAACCAAGTTCGTTTCGACACATCTTTTAAAAACTCTTTCGAGTTGATTTAATCATGACTCGAAAGATGTGCCGAAAATCGAAAAATCATCCATGAAAATTTCCAAAGACTCCCCCACCATATCTGAAAAGATACTCATCATGCACCTCTGAAAGGTGGCGGGGGCGTTACATAACCCAAATGGCATTCGCCTAAACGCGAATGTGCCATACGGGCACGTAAACGTGGTCTTTTCCTGATCTTCAGGATGAACAGCTATCTGGTTATACCCGGAATACCCATCTAAAAAGCAATAAAATTTCTGACCAGATAGATTTTCAACAATTTGATCGATAAACGGAAGCGAAAAGTGATCTTTTGATGTTGCCGCGTTCAGTTTACGATAATCAATACAAATGCGCCACCATGTTACCGGCCGGGTGGTGACCTCGTTACCTGGGTCGTCCTTGACGACTTGGACGCCCGCCTTTTTCGGTGCTGTCTGAGTCGGGCTCACCCACGTGCTGTCTGATATGGCGAAGATAATGCCAGCATCCAACCACTTCAGCACTTCCTTCTTCACCACTTCCCTCATGTTCGGGTTCAACCTCTGCTGAGCATCGTGTGTGGGTTTTACAGCCGGATCTGTTAAAATTTTGTGCATCACAATTGAGGGACTGATTCCCTTCAGATCCGCTATTGTCCACCCGATTGCTTCTTTATTCGCAACCAGCACCGCCATCAAAGCATTTTCCTGTTCAAAAGATAAGTTAGAAGTTATAATAACAGGCAATGTATTATTCTTACCAAGAAAATCATATTTTAAATGCTTTGAGAGCTCTTTCAGCTCGACTTTTGGTGCTTCCAGCATTGACGGTTTCAACCCGGTATCAATCTTCTTGGGAAGTGGTTCCACCTGAACTGACCATGGTGGACGGTCTCCTCGCACAGCTGCGATCTCCATTTGTTTTTCTTCCTCTTCCAGCAACTTATCTGTCTCCACCTGTAACCTGTCAAACAAAAAACACGTCTCCACTGTGCCATACGAGCTGACGACAGAGTCGTATAGCAGGATGCACTCGTCAAATGACATCGGCCATGAAGCACTCGTCATCGACCGGAGAATTATCTTCTCGTGTGAACATTAATTCTCAGCTTACGGTTACCGAATGCCATATCAACAGTACCATTTCTGAAATTAATGTTGGCATTTGCGGTAGCCAAAAATGGTCTACCGAGGATAACCGTAGGCTGTTTGGTCCTTTCACCCGAAACATAATCGAGGACCAAAAACTCAACTGGAAAATAAAAGTCTTCCACCTTAACAATAACATCTGTCAGTATTCCTCGGGGAAGTTTCGGTGTCTGGTCAGCCAAGACAACCGTAGTGGCAGCCGCGCGAAGCGGGCCAAAGTCATACTGATCGTATAGACTTCCCGGGAGAATACTGATGCTAGCTCAAAGATCTAGAAGCGCCTGAATCATTTTAAAGTCACCCACTTGAATGGGTATAATGGGCGTTCCCGGATCTTGTAGCTTCGGTGGGAGCGAACCCGAAATTATTACACTCATGTTATCAGTAAAATCAATTTGTTTAGGAATCTTATGACTCTTTTTCTGTGTGCACAACTCTTTCAAGTACTTAGCATAGGCGGGAATTTGTTTTATGGCATCTAAAAGAGGGATATTAATTTTTACTTGTTTAAACGTTTCCCACATTTCTTCTTGTTGTGGGCCTCGTTTTGATGCCGTCTTTGCATTTGATGGCGCCAACAAAGCATCGGGATATGGAACGGTTTTCACCTTTTCTTTATCCTTAGAGTTGTTGGTGTCATCCTTCGGAACCGATTTGTTAGTTTTAGTTTCACTTTTGTTAGATTCATTTAGTTTAATTGGTTCCGGCTCGTCATCACTGACGAGATTTTCATCAATCTCTTCCACCACCCCATCAACCAATGGTGGTGAACCCCAACCTTATTATCATATTTCTTACCACTACGTAAAATACTTACCTGGTTGACGTGCTTCTTCGAACTCGAGCTGTAGTGATTCGGGTTGACTGTGGTGTCGCTCGGGAGTTGGCTCGTGTTCTTCTTTAACTTTTCCACATCCGAAGCGAGCTGACCGATCTGCTTCATCATTGCCTCTGACGACTTATCCCGTAACTCGAACTGTTGCTTCGTCTCGGTTTTATGATCAGTCATGACTTTCAATAACGCATCCAACTTTGAATGCACCGACTCATCAGAATTTCCCGAGGACCCTTTCTGTTGATCCTGATTACCCGAAGAATTTCCGCCCCGGTTACCGTCTTTGTTACACCCCCGATTCTGATTACTCGAACCCTGCTGATAACTGCTCTGGCGGTAATTACCCTGCGATCTGTTCTGGCTCGATCCCTGAAAGTTTGGGTTCAACTGCGAAGATGCGTTCCCGTAACGAAAGTTCGGGTGATTCCTCAGGCCCGGGTGATATGTGTTCGAATTGAAACCTTGGCCTTTAGAATCCCCGTAAGTATAATTAACTTCCTCGGTGTCATCCTACACATCATCATAATACTCGGGACAATTTTCTGCCTTATGCCCGAGTTCACCACAATCTTCACAAACCGGGAATTTAACACCAACTTTCCCGACCTCCTTTTTCTTACCCCTTTTCAACTCAGCCAGTTCACGTTCCAATTTAGTAATTCTTTCAGACACTCGCAACTGACTTAACTGACCTTGATGAATTACCTCGTCTTCGTCTTTCAGTTGCTGCTTCAGATTTCTAATTTTCACACATAAACTCTAGAAAATCCCAATCATCTTCCTCAGGCTGATTCAGCAACAGACCATTACATGAGGCCTTAAGATGCTTGTTTGATCCCGTTTAACTCGTTCTAATCAATATCTAATGCTTAGATCTAATCTAGATCTATATGTTAATATTAATTATCCGGATCTAACTCTCTAATACCTTAGTTCGATTGCTATTAGTATGTAGTATATATTATCAGTATGTATGTATGTAATTATAATATTAATTGAAGCTTGAGGGAGAGTAAATACTTTAAACTTTTCCTAATAATATTATTTCACTCCAAACCTCTACTTTACAAGTGAACAGTGGTTCACTATATATAGAAGGTGACCTGGTTCGCTAACATCCCCTAGCGAACCAGCTTCCCCTTCGTTACATAACTTAACTTAACGAACCACCCCCTGATTCGTTAACATCCCCTAACGAATCAGGAGGGAATACATTATAATGTCCTAGTTCGCTAACATCCCTAGCGAACTAGACTCAATCTTAACGAACTAGTCTTAGTTCGCTAACATTCCTAGCGAACTAGACATAACTTTAACGAATTAGATAAATATAAACATTAAATATTACATTTAAAAATCAAATAAACATTAATGATAAATACAAAGACTCTAGACGCAAAACCGTGCACTAACAGACACCCCCTCGTCTTGAGCTCTTTGTCTTTAACTTATTTGAAACGCTTTGTCTGCCAATCTCTGCAACTATGAATCCCATGTTCATGGCATACACGAACGACACGTTGGAATTGCATAGCCAGGTCGTAATCTTCTTGGCGTTCAAACAAAATCTGCTTCCTGTGTAGCACGTCATTGTCTGTCTCTGATAAATTAACCAACCACATCGGATCGATTATCTTGATGAGCTCAGTCTGTAGTCCTTGACCACGAACAATAACGGCCTCGCCAGTACGATTGTCATGGTACCAACGGTTGAAAGACAGATAAATATCTTGAGGCATTGTCTTCACAGGAACCCTTTTCATTGTCTTTGGTGACTTCACTTTCAAGACAAGTTTCTTCCAGCCGGTCCTTGGATCAATCTCATTAGTACGTTTACGTCTTGGGACCTGGGGCTTGAAGAATTTGAAGCCATGATTAACCTCGAACAGTAAGTGTTGATGAAACCACTCAGCAGTTCGGTTACCCCCACGATTGATAAATGGACGTCTCGCGAGGGTGCGTACATCCCAACGCGGTAGTGTTAAAACATCCATTATCCTCTCGTAATATTGGACACCTTTTTCCCATTTCACAATACATACCTTAAGGTCTGAATCATAGAGCCAGGAGACAATATCACCATGTACCTTAGAAACAGTCTTGAAGGTAGTCATCTGATTTGCCTCAATCCAAGCAGCAACGGTATCCTTTCTTTCTTTATCTACATACCGAAAAGCACTGATGATCTTACCCACTTTCTGGCGTTTGAACCATCTTTCAATGTCATCATCAGTCACTTCTTTGAGTGAAGTAACAGTCCGTTGCACAATCTTCTCCAGATCATCCTCAGTCTCTTTAATTACGTCTTCATGAAATACCGGAGCACCTTGATCAGCATTTGCGTGTTGATACAAGTCCGGGTACTCTTCAGCTGTAACATCCTCCATCTCAATCTCCTCGTTCTCATAAAGAAAATCTGTATTCATAAATAATGGATCAACTTCCATTTCATCCTCATTGATCACTTCGACATCGGGCTCAGTCTCTAATGCAGTCAGCTGATCGTCATTTAGCCCAAGCAGAATCGAAATCTGCTCCCGTGTCAAAGATCTAACCACAAACTCACCGATCTGTATCTCATCTTTGTTCACCATACTTCTAACCATCCCCAATTCATCAATAAATATCACCGTGTTAGCCTCAATCATTTCTATTGGCTTGGCAGCTGTTGGATCTTGATATGAAATTATCTGCTTGTTCGAATCATCAGCGCCACTAACACCAGCACCAGAGGATGAACCGTGCGATTGTTTAGGCTCATCTCCTGCATCAGACTCGTCAGGATCATCATCATCATTTTTGAGTTTCTTGAGGGCATCTTCTTTACAAGTTAATTGTAAAATTAACTCATCTTGTTCTTTTAATTTCACCCCCTGAGACTCAACAATCGTACGTAACGCCTTGGTCTCCTTTTGACAGAAAGAAATATAACTCATCATCTTTCGTTGATTCTCCATGAGTCGTTCTTGAGTTTTTCGGTCAGCTGCCATTTGATTTTCATATAAATGTAGCAGATTAAGTAGCATTTCCGTTTGTCGACCTGGTGGCAAGTTGTATACAGATGGATGAACAGGTTGAACAGGTCCTTGAGGCTGAGTGATTATCATGAATGAGACATCACTAGGCGGAGATGGAGGAAGAGTAGTTGTTGGCATAGGAGGAGGTCTCATTGAAATGGTGGAAGATACTGTAGACAACACAGCAGGAGGCCTCGGTATCTCGGTCAACGCCATTTGAGGAATTAAGCCGACCCTCTCATGTGACACCATCGTCGTGGTCAAAGTAAGCATCGGAGTGCTAGTAGTTAGCGGCACTGCCGAGCTTTGAGTAGTTGTTTGACGTGGTGGTGGTGTTCCAATAATCACTCCAGCCCCAGCAGACACACGGGGCTTCTTTGGTGGCTCACTAGTAGCTACAGCTTTACCCTTTCGTTTTCTTTCTTGCTGAGCTTTCATGGTGGCAGCTAGAGCAGCATCGACTGCATCTTGTTGTTCTTTCAGAGCTCGCTCACCAGCTCCATCATCACCATCACCATTGTTACCATCATCATCTCCATCATCATTGTTCCCACCTACTCCCCCTTCACGCTCGGAATCCGAATCATCATGGATCCAGCGCTCATTAGGAGGACATACATAATCCGGATTGATTACATGACCAATCATCCGTTTGTCCTGTGGCTTGTCTTTTCTATATATTAACATACGATGCACCGTTTCAGCTTTCATATGTTCCATATCAAGAACATCGTTCACCAATGATCGATCAATCACCAAATTCGGTATCAAATCCTGAATGATTAGTTGTAGAAAGTGAGGATACATTAAGAACTTCTTTGACGGTAGAGTTTGCTGAACTTGCTCTTTCAGATGATCAAAGATGAGTTCTGAATAGTTGAAGGGCTTGTTCAGGATTAGTGCAACAAAAGCTGATTGCAAACTTAATCTGCATTCATCAAAACCTCCGCGACGTCCACTCATACAGTGAAGCAAAACATGCAGTAGATACTTGTATGGTGGACATAACCCATTCTTGTTCAACATAGACCGACGAATATCACCCCCATAATTTAATCGTGTGAATAAACCCCTTACCAACGTCCTATCAAATTCACTCGGGTAATCATCAATATCGTCAAATTGAAGTACTCGACGAATGACCTCAACATCAATCGTAATAGGGATCTGATTAATTGTAGCTTGAACCCAATTATTTTCTTCAACATATACCGCCGTGTTCCAAAACTGCCTGATTATACTAAGATACACCTTAGGTTTAGCAGTGATTGCATAATGTATCTTCGAACGGCGTAAGAAAGTCAACATAGCTCCGAACGTTCTCAAATTAGTCACGTCGTGATCAACATAAGCACAGATGTTGTGCTTCTTATCACACGGTAATAAAATCATGTCAGCTTGTTGATCATGTTGTTGTGGTTGTTCATGACGAGGTTGTTCCTGTTGTGGTTGATTTTGTTGTTCTTGATCAACCATGTTTAACTATATAAATAAAAACCGAATATGAGAATAGATATCATTATATATAATCAAAAGATATGTGTAATTAAACTAGTTACGCGTATTAGTCGATTTAAATCCTTTAATTAAATTAAATGAATATTAAAATTAGTTAAACAATTTAAATCCTTTTTTTTTAATGTCATTCGTTAAGAATCACACTGATTCGTTATACAAAGATAACGAATCAGGCGATTCGCTATCAAGTAAATATCTTAACGAACTGGACCTAGCGAATCACTAATTAATTTTAACGAACTAAACTCTAGTTCGTCATATTTTAAACGAATCAAACTCTGATTCGTGTGACATCTTATTCGCTAAGCCAGTTTGTGTAAAATCTTAACGAATTGGACACGAAACCGTTCCAATTCGCTAAGACTAACGAATGGTCATAATTAAGACTTATTCTTTGACTTCTGATAGTCAAAGTCAAAATTAAGATGAACAACAATAGTCAATCATCATAAACCCAGAAACAATTAGGCCATGACCAACGTCGAATCATCACACTAAACAGCTCATTGAGCTCGGAATCACACTGGTAAGCATAGGTGGATGAGATTGAGACTCAATACCTATATGCACTGAGGGTAAAACGAACCAACAGTACACAACAATAACACAAACAATAATTAATCCGGAAAACAACAATCAAACGTGATTGAAGTCCACCAAGGGTATCGGAATGTGAATCCGATCACAATAACATTAAAATCATCCAGTTATGAGCATAAATTATACATCAATGGTTTTCAAAAGTTCAAAACCCATTAACCCCAAAAATTACATAATTCAACAGTTAATTCATTGTTATTTTTGACGAAAATGATATCGCCAAGAACATTTATACCTTAGAAACTCAAATTGATCTTTGAAATGTTCAAACATAAAGATAAAAAAAAATCAGAGAGAATTTGAATAGTTTCTTAAAGATGAAGAAAGAAGACGAACAGTGGAATACTATTCGTTTTCTTGTCTTATATAGCAGTGCACGAAACCCTAGGCACAACTTGTACGAATCAGACGATTCGTTTAACTTAAAGTTAGCGAATTAGCCCATTCGCTAACTCAATTCGTTACCTTATGTTAGCGAATCACAATGTGATTCGTTAAATTAAAGATAGCGAATCAAGACATGATTCATGTCATGATTCGTTAAATATGTATAACGAAGGGATGATTCGTTACAGAGTGCGGAAGCGAATTAGGTTAGCGAACCAGAAGCTAGTTCGCTAAAGAATCACCTAGTTCGTTAACCATGAATAACGAATGGGAGTTTAGCGAATTAAACTCTTTTATTTAATTTTAAATTAAATAATTAAATGAATAAATTAAAGAATTAAATAATAATAAAAATTTAATAAAAGAATTAAGTAAATTATCGAGAAACCCTTTTATCCCGACAACCAAATACATTAAACTTGTTTCAGATTTCCGAAACTTAACTTAAATATTTATTTAAATATTTTGTATAAAGAAGACGAAAATATTTTTGGTATTTTGAGAAAATTTAAAAAAAATTAAAGAATGTATTTACAGAAGAATATCCGAACTATTAAAAAAATAGACAATCTTTTTGTATTTTTCAATGATTTTATCAAAAACAGTACATATTTTTGTAATTTTGTTGAGTTTGAGCAGAGAATCATATTGGCCAAATTGCCCTTCCATCACAGTTTTATATTTCAGCGATATTATGACTGGCGATAAGTCGGTCATTGGTATTGTTGTCCACATAAGTCTAATAACACACATTCAAGTATTTTTGTGATATCATTAAATAGTTCAATTAGAGCACAGAATATCAGAAATTATCAGCCTCTAATCTCGGTTCAAGCTTAATTTGATTTTTGCCAAATCACCCCAACTTGACTTAAACCATTATATTGTTGATCAAAATTTTGATACCAATTGTAGAAATTTTGAGCAATGCATCAAGTTTCCTTTACTGTGAGTGAGTATGCACGAGTCCATCTGTCGGCTTACATACATTGTATCCCCTGGGGTCCGTTTCTTAATGGTATTAAGACGCACGCAAGGGAGGAACAATTGTATGACTAACAGCGGATTTTGATCAAGTCAGTAATTTAAATTGTACGAAGTACAGCGGTGATCAAGTTTAATGACTTTGGGTTTGCTCTAGAAAGCGAGTGAAATATTCTTGCATATGAATACCCAGATGGTTAAGCCGCATAAAGACTCACAGTGTCCAAAATCCTAACGCTTGTTATTTGCTTTATTGTAGTTTTGGGTGATCAACAAATATAAGGCTTGAGTATGAATGGTTATTACATTTCTGCCATCCTCACCAAGAGTTTTTCTAGAGACTAACACCCCTTTAAATTTGGCATTTCTTTATATTTATATCACATACTTTACTCTACTGGGTTGTTTTAAGACCTACCAATGCACCAATGCAATTAAGCACGCAGTCTTTTAAGCTTACTTTTTACTGAATTTGGGGTCAAGATAATCAATGTACTATCATGTTCCCTTTTTGCTTCAAAAACTCAAAATTTTGAGGAGCATAAAAAAACTAAAGAAAAGATAAATTTAATCGCCCCAGTTAACTTAAGAGTTTAAATAAATGGCTAACCAATAATTCACGAGTGAATCATAGGACCAAGACATGCAAGCATGCTTCATAAACTTAAATAACCGACTTAATTTTCAGCGAGAAATAATCTAAAATCTTTTTGGTTTTTCGAATACAAACTTTAAAACACAATATTTTTGTCTTTTTCAAAATTTTTCTGTACAAAATATAAATCACATTCTTTTTGGTTTTTCAAAATTTTAAAGGAAAAACATTAAAGAACAGAAATCACAATATTTTTGAATTTTGAAATTTTTTAATGTTTTTGGATTTTATCTATACAAGCTAAAAAACACATTCTTTTTGTATTTTCTAGAATTTTCACCCCCTAAAACCTAAAACATAAAAAAATAAGACTAAATCTATAAAGCAATTAAAAGATAATTATCTTAATTTTAGGATCTCAGCAAGGGTCTTCAATCCATTTAAACCAAGCAAAAAAGTAAAACGTGTTTTATCAAACGCTTTGGTAAATAGATCGGCTTTTTGAAAATATGTGTGTACTTTCTCAAGATCAATTAATTTCTTTTTTTATAGAAATCCCGTATAAAATGATATCGAATCTCGATATGTTTCATTTTAGAATGTTGTACGGGATTCTTGGTGATACTAATAGCAACAGAATTATCAATCAAGATGGGAGTAGTAAGAAACTTCAAACCGTAGTCGCGAAGATGTTGTTGTATCCACAGAACCTGGGAACAGCAACTCGAGGCTGCAACATATTCAGCTTCGGCGGTTGAAGTAGATACCGTTGTCTGATTTTTACACTGCCAGGAAACAAGCCGGTTTCCTAAGAATTGACAACCTGCAGTCGTTGATTTGAAGTTGATCTTGCATCCTCCATAATCTGAGTCTGAGTAGGCGGTAAAATCGAAAGTATTATCTTTGGGGTACCATAACCCGATGTCAGGATTTCCCCGAAGATATTGCAAAATACGCTTGACCGCTGCCAGGTGAGTCACTCGGGGACTAGCTTGGTACCTAGCACACACACAAACAGCAAACATTATGTCGGGTCGAGAAGCAGTTAAATACATTAGAGAACCAATCATAGCACGATAAAGGGTCGGATCAACGGTATCCTCCAATTCATCCGGTGATAAATTGTGACCCACTGGAAGAGGAGTTGAAGGGATTTTTCCGGCAGTTATCTTGAATCGGCTCAAGACGTCGTTCACATATTTAGTCTGATGAATGAAGATTCCCTTATCAGACTGATGAACCTGCAGCCCTAAAAAGAAATTCATCTCTCCCATCGAGCTCATTTCGAACTTGGTTTGCATGGACTTCTCGAACTCCTTACATAAAGTGTCGTTTGTAGACCCAAAAATAATATCGTCAACATACTGGACTAGAAGAAGATCATCACCAACAGTTTTATGAAATAAAGTGCAGTCAACAGTTCCTCGTTTGAATCCATTATCAGTCAGATGGTCGGCGAGCGTGCCATACCAAGCTCTCGGGGCTTGATGTAGACCATACAGGGCCTTGTTTAAACGGTAAACACGGTCTAGATAATCAGGATCTTCAAAACCAGGTGGTTGTTAAACAAACACTTCCTCATGTAGTTCACCATTGAGAAAAGCACTTTTAACATCCATTTGATAGACCTTGATATTCTTGTAAGCAGCATAAGCAAGGAAGATTCGAATCGTCTCTAATCTTGCAACTGGAGCATATACCTCAGTATAATCAATACCCTCTTGCTGATGAAAACCTTGCACCACTAGACGTGCTTTGTTTCTGACAATCACTCCTCGATCGTCCTTTTTACATTTAAATACCCACTTAGTCGGAATAGCTTTCTTGACTCTAGCAGGCTTGTCTATTAAATCCCAAACACCCAATCGTGCAAATTGCTGTAATTCCTCTTGCATAGCTTCTACCCAAGAAGGATCATCAAGTGCCTTATGAGCTGTCGTTGGCTCAACTTGAGATAAAAAGCAATTGAATTTAGCAATATTCACAATTCCCGAAGAGTGTAAATTAGTGTAAGCACACAATACGTTATTGTCGCTTGACGAAGCAACTTGATGACGTGTACGAACGCCCACATCAAGTTCTCCAATGATATTGTAAGTAAATATTGTAGTGTACTTTTTATCACAAATCTGCGATACACTCAATAAGTTATGATCAACCTTGTCACAATAATTTACTTTTTCAAATGTAATATGACCATTTGAAACATCACCCTCTTGTGTGATCATGCCCCCAGAATTCCCAGCAAACGCTACATAACCCCCTTGAATATTTCTTACGTTGGTTAATAGGTCGAGATTTCCAGTGATATGACGAGAACATCCGCTATCCATGATCCAGTTTTCACCAGAAATAGTCTTGGATGGACCCTACACATAAACAAAAGTGATTAGTTCCAAAAGGCAGCCCAGGCCTCAGTCTTGGGCACCTTTTGGTTTTCTCTTTGATCATTAACTTTAATAGTTTTCAATTGTTGTTTTGCCACTTGTGAATAAGTTACAGGCTTCTTAGACTTTCGTCTTAAGTATGCTTCCTGAACAATGATTGAATTCCTGTTTTGACATATAAGTTCAGTTGGAATGAATTTTGGTTTCACTTGACCGTGTGTCTCATTGATATAAAACACCTTCCGAGGATTCACATCAGAGAATAAAATATGTGTATCATCAGCATACGACACCGGTCGTTTCAGAATCTCCTTAACCACTGGAATTGGCTTAGATTTGTCCTTGATAAAAGGATGAAGATTTTGAAAGTTTTGCTGATTACAATTTCTCACAACATGACCTTGTTGACCGCATAAAAAAAACGTTCGCATGTCCACATGATGATGTTTAGAAGAAATTGGAATAGATGATTGATGATGACTCACATTTTTAGTCATGCAGTTAGCAAACTCATCAGTCAATTCAGCTTTCTTCTTTAAATAGAAATCTAAATTAGAATGGTTTGAAAAGCTTTTTGGTGTATCTGTTCCAGTTGATTTCACAAAATTAATCTTCTTTTCTTGTGTTAAAAATTGTTTTGCTTTAGTCAATGGATCAGATGAGACTGATGTTTTCGCTTGAGCATTCACACGTTCAAGTTCACGAACCTTGGAAGTTTCATTGTAAAACACACTCTCAATTAGTTCAGGCTTAATGATACTAATTGGAATATCCTTTTCAGTGAACATTGTGTCCATTCCCTTTAACTTAAAAACTCTAGCAGCAGATGGCTTAGAACTAGAAGGATTAATGAAACGCATTAAATCCTCATCAGAAATTTTCGGTTTAACTGACTTCTTTGCCTTGATAGAGTTCACTTTCTTTGAATTTTCCTTTTTCTCTTGAGGTTTGTGTGAACCATACACTGCTTCCTCAAATTCGTGAGGTTCGCACAGAATATGATTAGAACTGGGAATGTTCTTATTCTTGTGTATAATCTCTGGTTCAAACACATCCTCGATAATGACCTCGTCATTGTGTTCAACAAACACCTTTTTGCTTTGGACATGAGATTTTTGAGGAACAGATTGGGTTTTAACATCTTTAGATTTAACAGATTCAACATTTTTTGAAATTACAGATTCTTTCAAAATTACCTCTTCTTCCTTTCTAGCAAAAGGATTCATTTTATAGTCGTTGTGAAATGGTGGAGGAATTTCTACAAAACCTATACCCTTTTTAGAGTCATTTTGTTTTCCAGAAACTTCAATAATTTCATTCAACAAAAATGAAGAATTTCGAAATTTACCCAACTTGTTCTTCAACTCAAGAACCTCATTCTCAAGCTCAGTTATCTTAGAACGATGTTTCAAGATTTCCTGAAACTTTTGGTCATTAATGGTCATTTTCACAGATAACTCGGCTTTGAGATCGTGATTACTTGTCGACAATGCTTCAATCTTTTCTCGAGATTTCATTTGAGACTCAAGAGATTGTCGATAAGTGTCCTTAAGAGAAGCAATTTCTCTTATAAGATTATCATTTTGATATTTCAAAGCTTCTAACTTAGAGTTGTTAGATTCATAGTCAACACATGATGCTTTACCAAATGAAGTAGAAGAAATAGAATTACTAACCTCATTGATCTTAGCCATGCAAGCAAACATTGATTCAGAAGGCTTGTTGCAAGAGTCGTCAGAATCAGATCCAGAATCATTATCTGAAGACATCACACTACCAGTAGCATCTTGACAATCTTCATGTAACCCAAACATAGCTAAATTTGCTTGAACATCATTGCATAGTAGCCGTTGTGACCAATCAGTTCCGTCTGCTAACATTGCTTGTGTTGTAGAAGAAGATGGTTTCTTTTCAGCATCACTTCCTCGTGGTGAAGAAGCATTTTGACTTTGACCACGAGGTCCAGTGTATTCTTTTCTTGGTTTGTCACATTCCTTCGCGAAATGCCCGAATTCTTGACAATTATAACACTTCACTTTTAATTTGTCAAAACCCAACTTCTTGTTTAACGCTGGAAGATCTTTTCCAGTTCTCTGCATGAATCTTTTAACTTTACGAACGATCATGGCCATATTCCATTTCAAATCCATGATCTCTAGATCATCCGGATCTATCTGATCATAATCCTCATCAGTTAACTCACTTGTGGCAATTTTACTACTCACCAAGTTTTCATATGAAGACATAAATGCCGTCGGAAAAGCAAAGTTTTGCTCAGCTTCCTTCATATTCACACTAGGTGGTGTAGCAAATGGATTGGTACTAGTAGAACTTCCAGAACCACCTGAATTACCAGCAGAGTAGAAACAAACTTTTGGATCATTAAATATAGCAGATTCTTTTTCACTTGCGGCATGAGTAAGAAAAGCAGTGATTGGTGAGATTGTTGAACTGAGAGGCATACTTCCACCATAGAAAGCTGGATCTTGATTTTCTTTGGAAGATTTTTGACACTTAAGATCATATTCTCTAGCTTTGATCTTTTGTAGAAATTCAAGTGCTGTCAAATCTTCATTCAGAAAATAATCATTCTCTTTCAAAACCATGAGAAATGTTGAGTATGAACTAGGAAGCACACTCTTGATAGTGTCAATTTTATCTCTTTCAGAAATTTCCATTTTCATCTTGTCCATTTCAGCAATTAAATGACTAAATCTTGTAGTCATCTCTTCAACTGTTTCTCCTTTCAATAAATTAAAGTTTCGAAATTGAAACTTGAGCATCACTTTCTTACTCTCAGCTGTGTTTCCCATGCTTCTCATACGCAGATGTTGAAACAAAGATGCACATCTCTTGATACTTCCAACTTGATGAAAAATATTCTCTGGTAAAGCCATAGTCAAAGTAGAATATGCTTTATCTCGATTTCTAAAGCTTTCTTCTCTTCTTGTGAGTATTGAGAGACAGCTTTAGGAGTATACCCAATAGTATCATCACCAATCATTGGTGCAACATAAACCTCATCAAGACAATATGAGCAGTCAGGATGAACCGATCCCAATGTGCACGAAACCGAGGTTCCCATTTGGCAAAGTCACTGAACTTCATCAATCTTGGACATTTAGAATGTGAACCTATCTCGGTATCAAGTTGCAACATCTGTTGCATCAACATATTTTGAGACGCCAATGCATACATACCAGCCATCTTTGAAAACGAATCAAATAATAAAATATCTTAACGAATCAGTGAACAGCAATAGCGAACTGTGAACAATTGTAGCGAACTGTGAACATTTGTAACGAACTGTGAACAGTTGTAGCGAATCAATCCTTAGCGAAGTTAAGACTGGTCAATAATGGAGTATCTTAACGAATTAAAAGTCAACTTAACGAGTCAATTTAACGAATCACAAATAAGGTTAACGAATCACCCAAATGACGAAACAGATAACGAATGTGATGAAGGTTTAATGAATCACAAGTCAACTTAACGAATTGACCAAACAAATTGACCAAACGAATTGACCAAGTCAACTTAACGAGTTGACCAAACGAATTGACCAAGTCAACTTAACAAATTGACCAAACGAATTGACCAAGTCAATTTAACGAATTAAATTATAACGAATCACCAAAATAAACTTAGCGAATCACTAAAGAATTATTAGCGAATCAGCTACAGTGTATTAGCGAATCACACTATAACGAATCAGGTTGTTACAACCGTTTGTAACAAACTCTGACACCTTATGCCACGTGGCAAAGGTTGTTATGACACAAATTCCAAGACAAACACGTGTCAAACGAATCAGTTATCTAGTTTAACGAACTAGATAACTCGAATTGATTAACTCACACGAACCAGTTAGCGAACTGATCAGCGAATGGCAAGAACTGATAGCGAATCAAATTAACTGACATAGCGAATCGCCTGGAACTTTATAGCGAATCGCATGCATCTTCAAATCTTCAAACATTCAACGTGTTTTTCCAGATTTAAGAAGATCAAACCCAGAAACATAGTAATGCCAGATCCGTAATACACACTCAATTGTCAACCCAATCTAACAAATAATATACCAAAATCTTCGTAATCACAACACGAATCCTGCTTAACACATTTCGTAACCGATTATCACAATACACTAACCAATTTCGACAAAAACTAATCCCCTGTTTACGGACTCAAACCGAAAACACAATAAACATCACAAATCCAATCCACAATCCAATCCACTTACCTAAACACCAATAATACCTTAACCAAAAAAGATTCACTCTAATCCATCCAGATTCAATCCAAATCAGCTCAAATTGATTCAAAATCAATCCAAACAGAAAATAAACACGAAAACTATAACAATAACAATCAAACCAAGCGAATTGAGCCCCGAAAGCTCTGATACCACTTGTTTGATCCCGTTTAACTCGTTCTAATCAATATCTAATGCTTAGATCTAATCTAGATCTATATGTTAATATTAATTATCCGGATCTAACTCTCTAATACCTTAGTTCGATTGCTATTAGTATGTAGTATATATTATCAGTATGTATGTATGTAATTATAATATTAATTGAAGCTTGAGGGAGAGTAAATACTTTAAACTTTTCCTAATAATATTATTTCACTCCAAACCTCTACTTTACAAGTGAACAGTGGTTCACTATATATAGAAGGTGACCTGGTTCGCTAACATCCCCTAGCGAACCAGCTTCCCCTTCGTTACATAACTTAACTTAACGAACCACCCCCTGATTCGTTAACATCCCCTAACGAATCAGGAGGGAATACATTATAATGTCCTAGTTCGCTAACATCCCTAGCGAACTAGACTCGATCTTAACGAACTAGTCTTAGTTCGCTAACATTCCTAGCGAACTAGACATAACTTTAATGAATTAGATAAATATAAATATTAAATATTACATTTAAATATCAAATAAACATTAATGATAAATACAAAGACTCTAGACGCAAAACCGTGCACTAACAGACACCCCCTCGTCTTGAGCTCTTTGTCTTTAACTTATTTGAAACGCTTTGTCTGCCAATCTCTGCAACTATGAATCCCATGTTCATGGCATACACGAACGACACGTTGGAATTGCATAGCCAGGTCGTAATCTTCTTGGCGTTCAAACAAAATCTGCTTCCTGTGTAGCACGTCATTGTCTGTCTCTGATAAATTAACCAACCACATCGGATCGATTATCTTGATGAGCTCAGTCTGTAGTCCTTGACCACGAGCAATAACGGCCTCGCCAGTACGATTGTCATAGTACCAACGGTTGAAAGACAGATAAATATCTTGAGGCATTGTCTTCACAGGAACCTTTTTCATTGTCTTTGGTGACTTCACTTTCAAGACAAGTTTCTTCCAGCCGGTCCTTGGATCAATCTCATTAGTACGTTTACGTCTTGGGACCTGGGGCTTGAAGAATTTGAAGCCATGATTAACCTCGAACAGTAAGTGTTGATGAAACCACTCAGCAGTTCGGTTACCCCCACGATTGATAAATGGACGTCTCGCGAGGGTGCGTACATCCCAACGCGGTAGTGTTAAAACATCCATTATCCTCTCGTAATATTGGACACCTTTTTCCCATTTCACAATACATACCTTAAGGTCTGAATCATAGAGCCAGGAGACAATATCACCATGTACCTTAGAAACAGTCTTGAAGGTAGTCATCTGATTTGCCTCAATCCAAGCAGCAGCGGTATCCTTTCTTTCTTTATCTACATACCGAAAAGCACTGATGATCTTACCCACTTTCTGGCGTTTGAACCATCTTTCAATGTCATCATCAGTCACTTCTTTGAGTGAAGGAACAGTCCGTTGCACAATCTTCTCCAGATCATCCTCAGTCTCTTTAAGTACGTCTTCATGAAATACCGGAGCACCTTGATCAGCATTTGCGTGTTGATACAAGTCCGGGTACTCTTCAGCTGTAACATCCTCCATCTCAATCTCCTCGTTCTCATAAAGAAAATCTGTATTCATAAATAATGGATCAACTTCCATTTCATCCTCATTGATCACTTCGACATCGGGCTCAGTCTCTAATGCAGTCAGCTGATCGTCATTTAGCCCAAGCAGAATCGAAATCTGCTCCCGTGTCAAAGATCTAACCACAAACTCACCGATCTGTATCTCATCTTTGTTCACCATACTTCTAACCATCCCCAATTCATCAATAAATATCACCGTGTTAGCCTCAATCATTTCTATTAGCTTGGCAGCTGTTGGATCTTGATATGAAATTATCTGCTTGTTCAAATCATCAGCGCCACTAACACCAGCACCAGAGGATGAACCGTGCGATTGTTTAGGCTCATCTCCTGCATCAGACTCGTCAGGATCATCATCATCATTTTTGAGTTTCTTGAGGGCATCTTCTTTACAAGTTAATTGTAAAATTAACTCATCTTGTTCTTTTAATTTCATCCCCTGAGACTCAACAATCGTACGTAACGCCTTGGTCTCCTTTTGACAGAAAGAAATATAACTCATCATCTTTCGTTGATTCTCCATGAGTCGTTCTTGAGTTTGTCGATCAGCTGCCATTTGATTTTCATATAAATGTAGCAGATTAAGCAGCATTTCCGTTTGTCGACCTGGTGGCAAGTTGTATACAGATGGATGAACAGGTTGAACAGGTCCTTGAGGCTGAGTGATTATCATGAATGAGACATCACTAGGCGGAGATGGAGGAAGAGTAGTTGTTGGCAGAGGAGGAGGTCTCATTGAAATGGTGGAAGATACTGTAGACAACACAGCAGGAGGCCTCGGTATCTCGGTCAATGCCATTTGAGGAATTAAGCCGACCCTCTCATGTGACACCATCGTCGTGGTCAAAGTAAGCATCGGAGTGCTAGTAGTTAGCGGCACTGCCGAGCTTTGAGTAGTTGTTTGACGTGGTGGTGGTGTTCCAATAATCACTCCAGCCCCAGCAGACACACGGGGCTTCTTTGGTGGCTCACTAGTAGCTACAGCTTTACCCTTTCGTTTTCTTTCTTGCTGAGCTTTCATGGTGGCAGCTAGAGCAGCATCGACTGCATCTTGTTGTTCTTTCAGAGCTCGCTCACCAGCTCCATCATCACCATCACCATTGTTACCATCATCATCTCCATCATCATTGTTCCCACCTACTCCCCCTTCACGCTCGGAATCCGAATCATCATGGATCCAGCGCTCATTAGGAGGACATACATAATCCGGATTGATTACATGACCAATCATCCGTTTGTCCTGTGGCTTGTCTTTTCTATATATTAACATACGATGCACCGTTTCAGCTTTCATATGTTCCATATCAAGAACATCGTTCACCAATGATCGATCAATCACCAAATTCGGTATCAAATCCTGAATGATTAGTTGTAGAAAGTGAGGATACATTAAGAACTTCTTTGACGGTAGAGTTTGCTGAACTTGCTCTTTCAGATGATCAAAGATGAGTTCTGAATAGTTGAAGGGCTTGTTCAGGATTAGTGCAACAAAAGCTGATTGCAAACTTAATCTGCATTCATCGAAACCTCAGCGACGTCCACTCATACAGTGAAGCAAAACATGCAGTAGATACTTGTATGGTGGACATAACCCATTCTTGTTCAACATAGACCGACGAATATCACCCCCATAATTTAATCGTGTGAATAAACCCCTTACCAACGTCCTATCAAATTCACTCGGGTAATCATCAATATCGTCAAATTGAAGTACTCGACGAATGACCTCAACATCAATCGTAATAGGGATCTGATTAATTGTAGCTTGAACCCAATTATTTTCTTCAACATATACCGCCGTGTTCCAAAACTACCTGATTATACTAAGATACACCTTAGATTTAGCAGTGATTGCATAATGTATCTTCGAACGGCGTAAGAAAGTCAACATAGCTCCGAAAGTTCTCAAATTAGTCACGTCGTGATCAACATAAGCACAGATGTTGTGCTTCTTATCAGACGGTAATAAAATCATGTCAGCTTGTTGATCTTGTTGTTGTGGTTGTTCATGACGAGGTTGTTCCTGTTGTGGTTGATTTTGTTGTTCTTGATCAGCCATGTTTAACTATATAAATAAAAACCGAATATGAGAATAGATATCATTATATATAATCAAAAGATATGTGTAATTAAACTAGTTACGCGTATTAGTCGATTTAAATCCTTTAATTAAATTAAATGAATATTAAAATTAGTTAAACAATTTAAATCCTTTTTTTTAATGTCATTCGTTAAGAATCACACTGATTCGTTATACAAAGATAACGAATCAGGCGATTCGCTATCAAGTAAATATCTTAACGAACTGGACCTAGCGAATCACTAATTAATTTTAACGAACTAAACTCTAGTTCGTCATATTTTAAACGAATCAAACTCTGATTCGTGTGACATCTTATTCGCTAAGCCAGTTTGTGTAAAATCTTAACGAATTGGACACGAAACCGTTCCAATTCGCTAAGACTAACGAATGGTTATAATTAAGACTTATTCTTTGACTTCTGATAGTCAAAGTCAAAATTAAGATGAACAACAATAGTCAATCATCATAAACCCAGAAACAATTAGGCCATGACCAACGTCGAATCATCACACTAAACAGCTCATTGAGCTCGGAATCACACTGGTAAGCATAGGTGGATGAGATTGAGACTCAATACCTATATGCACTGAGGGTAAAACGAACCAACAGTACACAACAATAACACAAACAATAATTAATCCGGCAAACAACAATCAAACGTGATTGAAGTCCACCAAGGGTATCGGAATGTGAATCCGATCATAATAACATTAAAATCATCCAGTTATGAGCATAAATTATACATCAATGGTTTTCAAAAGTTCAAAACCCATTAACCCCAAAAATTACATAATTCAACAGTTAATTCATTGTTATTTTTGACGAAAATGATATCGCCAAGAACATTTATACCTTAGAAACTCAAATTGATCTTTGAAATGTTCAAACATAAAGATCGAAAACATCAGAGAGAATTTGAATAGTTTCTTAAAGATGAAGAAAGAAGACGAACAGTGGAATACTATTCGTTTTCTTGTCTTATATAGCAGTGCACGAAACCCTAGGCACAACTTGTACGAATCAGACGATTCGTTTAACTTAAAGTTAGCGAATTAGCCCATTCGCTAACTCAATTCGTTACCTTATGTTAGCGAATCACAATGTGATTCGTTAAATTAAAGATAGCGAATCAAGACATGATTCATGTCATGATTCGTTAAATATGTATAACGAAGGGATGATTCGTTACAGAGTGCGGAGCGAATTAGGTTAGCGAACCAGAAGCTAGTTCGCTAAAGAATCACCTAGTTCGTTAACCATGAATAACGAATGGGAGTTTAGCAAATTAAACTCTTTTATTTAATTTTAAATTAAATAATTAAATGAATAAATTAAAGAATTAAATAATAATAAAAATTAAATAAAAGAATTAAGTAAATTATCGAGAAACCCTTTTATCCCGACAACCAAATACATTAAACTTGTTTCAGATTTCCGAAACTTAACTTAAATATTTATTTAAATATTTTGTATAAAGAAGACGAAAATATTTTTGGTATTTTGAGAAAATTTAAAAAAAATTAAAAAATGTATTTACAGAAGAATATCCGAACTATTAAAAAAATAGACAATCTTTTTGTATTTTTCAATGATTTTATCAAAAACAGTACATATTTTTGTAATTTTGTTGAGTTTGAGCAGAGATTCATATTGACAAAATTGCCATTCCATCACAGTTTTATATTTCAGCGATATTATGACTGGCGATAAGTCGGTCATTGGTATTGTTGTCCACATAAGTCTAATAACACACATTCAAGTATTTTTGTGATATCATTAAATAGTTCAATTAGAGCACAGAATATCAGAAATTATCAGCCTCTAATCTCGGTTCAAGCTTAATTTGATTTTTGCCAAATCACCCCAACTTGACTTAAACCATTATATTGTTGATCAAAATTTTGATACCAATTGTAGAAATTTTGAGCAATGCATCAAGTTTCCTTTACTGTGAGTGAGTATGCACGAGTCCATCTGTCGGCTTACATACATTGTATCCCCTGGGGTCCGTTTCTTAATGGTATTAAGACGCACGCAAGGGAGGAACAATTGTATGACTAACAGCGGATTTTGATCAAGTCAGTAATTTAAATTGTACGAAGTACAGCGGTGATCAAGTTTAATGACTTTGGGTTTGCTCTAGAAAGCGAGTGAAATATTCTTGCATATGAATACCCAGATGGTTAAGCCGCATAAAGACTCACAGTGTCCAAAATCCTAACGCTTGTTATTTGCTTTATTGTAGTTTTGGGTGATCAACAAATATAAGGCTTGAGTATGAATGGTTATTACATTTCTGCCATCCTCACCAAGAGTTTTTCTAGAGACTAACACCCCTTTAAATTTGGCATTTCTTTATATTTATATCACATACTTTACTCTACTGGGTTGTTTTAAGACCTACCAATGCACCAATGCAATTAAGCACGCAGTCTTTTAAGCTTACTTTTTACTGAATTTGGGGTCAAGATAATCAATGTACTATCATGTTCCCTTTTTGCTTCAAAAACTCAAAATTTTGAGGAGCATAAAAAAACTAAAGAAAAGATAAATTTAATCGCCCCAGTTAACTTAAGAGTTTAAATAAATGGCTAACCAATAATTCACGAGTGAATCATAGGACCAAGACATGCAAGCATGCTTCATAAACTTAAATAACCGACTTAATTTTCAGCGAGAAAATAATCTAAAATCTTTTTGGTTTTTCGAATACAAACTTTAAAACACAATATTTTTGTCTTTTTCAAAATTTTTCTGTACAAAATATAAATCACATTCTTTTTGGTTTTTCAAAATTTTAAAGGAAAAACATTAAAGAACAGAAATCACAATATTTTTGAATTTTGAAATTTTTTAATGTTTTTGGATTTTATCTATACAAGCTAAAAAACACATTCTTTTTGTATTTTCTAGAATTTTCACCCCCTAAAACCTAAAACATAAAAAAATAAGACTAAATCTATAAAGCAATTAAAAGATAATTATCTTAATTTTAGGATCTCAGCAAGGGTCTTCAATCCATTTAAACCAAGCAAAAAAGTAAAACGTGTTTTATCAAACGCTTTGGTAAATAGATCGGCTTTTTGAAAATATGTGTGTACTTTCTCAAGATCAATTAATTTCTTTTTTTATAGAAATCCCGTATAAAATGATATCGAATCTCGATATGTTTCATTTTAGAATGTTGTACGGGATTCTTGGTGATACTAATAGCAACAGAATTATCAATCAAGATGGGAGTAGTAAGAAACTTCAAACCGTAGTCGCGAAGATGTTGTTGTATCCACAGAACCTGGGAACAGCAACTCGAGGCTGCAACATATTCAGCTTCGGCGGTTGAAGTAGATACCGTTGTCTGATTTTTACACTGCCAGGAAACAAGCCGGTTTCCTAAGAATTGACAACCTGCAGTCGTTGATTTGAAGTTGATCTTGCATCCTCCATAATCTGAGTCTGAGTAGGCGGTAAAATCGAAAGTATTATCTTTGGGGTACCATAACCCGATGTCAGGATTTCCCCGAAGATATTGCAAAATACGCTTGACCGCTGCCAGGTGAGTCACTCGGGGACTAGCTTGGTACCTAGCACACACACAAACAGCAAACATTATGTCGGGTCGAGAAGCAGTTAAATACATTAGAGAACCAATCATAGCACGATAAAGGGTCGGATCAACGGTATCCTCCAATTCATCCGGTGATAAATTGTGACCCACTGGAAGAGGAGTTGAAGGGATTTTTCCGGCAGTTATCTTGAATCGGCTCAAGACGTCGTTCACATATTTAGTCTGATGAATGAAGATTCCCTTATCAGACTGATGAACCTGCAGCCCTAAAAAGAAATTCATCTCTCCCATCGAGCTCATTTCGAACTTGGTTTGCATGGACTTCTCGAACTCCTTACATAAAGTGTCGTTTGTAGACCCAAAAATAATATCGTCAACATACTGGACTAGAAGAAGATCATCACCAACAGTTTTATGAAATAAAGTGCAGTCAACAGTTCCTCGTTTGAATCCATTATCAGTCAGATGGTCGGCGAGCGTGCCATACCAAGCTCTCGGGGCTTGATGTAGACCATACAGGGCCTTGTTTAAACGGTAAACACGGTCTAGATAATCAGGATCTTCAAAACCAGGTGGTTGTTAAACAAACACTTCCTCATGTAGTTCACCATTGAGAAAAGCACTTTTAACATCCATTTGATAGACCTTGATATTCTTGTAAGCAGCATAAGCAAGGAAGATTCGAATCGTCTCTAATCTTGCAACTGGAGCATATACCTCAGTATAATCAATACCCTCTTGCTGATGAAAACCTTGCACCACTAGACGTGCTTTGTTTCTGACAATCACTCAAATAAACATTAATGATAAATACAAAGACTCTAGACGCAAAACCGTGCACTAACAATGTTTTCGGTCATCGTATGTCAACCCATTAACAAAGCACTTTACCAGTTCCCACAGTTCGATTTGGTGATGTGGGCATTTCCTGATCATGTCTTTATACCTGGTAAAGGCTTCATGAAATAACTCACCATATAACTGTGAAAAGTTGCGAATGTCTGAACGGGCCTTGGTAGTCTTCGACTGTGAATAAAACTCGTTTAGAAACACCTGCTGCATCTCGGCCCAATTTCTGATACTGTGCATCGGCAGTGAATTAAACCAGAGTTTTGCTTTATCTTTTAGAGAAAACTGGAATAATCGCAACCGGACTTCATCCTGATCAAATGTACCCTCACCAATAGACCCAGAAATAGCCGAAAAATCGGTCAAGTGCGAATACGGGTCTTCCGAAGCCAACCCGTGGAAATGAGGAACGATGTTAATGTAAGATGGCCAGGACTTGAAAGTTTGTTGTCCCTTCACTCGTTCCTGTGGGACCAACGGGGATGCTTCGTCCGAGATAGCCGGTCTGAACCGACTGTTAACACCATGAACCGGAGCCATATAATTCCTCCTAAGCCCCCGGGGTTTCCCAAACCGCCCCGGTTAACCTGAATACCACGAACTCTTTCGGGCCGTTCCTCCCGATTTTCCCTGTCTCGACCCCTTCCATTTCTGTTAACTGGTTCAGCCCGTCTTCGATTAACTGGCTCTTCTACCTCTGCCCCTTCATTTTCCCTTTCATACCCCTCGTTCTCGGGCTCAACATCCCGATTCCTTCTAACCCACTGATCTACCTCATCCTCAACTTCAAAACCCTTGTTCCCATCATTATTATTTTCCCCCTCTTCTTCATCTTCTGTCGGAATACTCGGTTGAACATTATCAATATTTATCCGAACTTTGCGATTGGGGTTATTATTTGGAGCTGATGGTCCGGCTTGGTCAAAGTTTAAGTTTAGGTTTCGGTTTCGACGTCGGGTTCTGGAAGCACGAGCTGAGTGATTTTGGTCATTTTGGTTATTGAAGTTTAGTGGGTCACGTATGTTGTCTGGGTGAAACACGTTATTTTGTGGGAGTGGGTATCGGTTTTGGTTATTGTTCTGGTTCTGGTTTTCGTGTTGGTTCTGGTTCTGATTCTGGTTCTGGTCTTCCATTTCTGAATTTCTGTTTTGTACTCGCTTCTGCCGAGCCAACCTCTCGATTTCGGGCTCATAAATTAACGGAGACCGTCGACCCGAATGACGGGTGTGCATAAACCTGTAATCTGCACAACTAACACAACCCGCGTAAAATACAGAAAAATAAATAAAAAACCAAAAATAAAATTAAAAATTACTAAACTAAACTAAAATAAACAAAGAAATCAAATAACACGAAAAACACTAAGCACACTAACTCCCCGGCAACGGCGCCATTTTGATGACCGTCGTTTGGGTCAATCAAAATTCTAATTATTCTAAATAGTTAGAGCAAGTAGGGTATCGTATCACAAGGAGTATGTGGTCAATGTATTCGTGTAACAGATTTCTAATTATGAAGTGAATGATTTTTTAGTGCTGATCACACAAGAAATAGTTTGAATTTAAAGAACTAAGCAACGAACAAGTAAACGAGTATTAAGCAGTTAACAAACAAATCACACCCGGGAATTCAAGTAAGCAACCAACAGTTTTCTCATGCAACCTAACAGATTAATTATTGACGATTAACTGAAAACTGATCAATTAGACAAAACCTTAGACATCAACAATTACTTTACACACGGCACTGGTTATCGAACAGTCCTTGCCAGTGTGACTCAGTTAAGGTCAATTGTATGTTTTATCGTATTCAATCTAACCAAACAGTTATATGACTAATTATCTAGCCACTGGTAACAGATCGTTCAGACCAACATAAACCTAAACCGACCGAACACACAGAAATACTAAACATCAACAATCATATATCAATCATAAAGAATAATACACAAGTGTTCTTAATCACATGAGAAAAACTGTAAAGGTTACAAACTATACATCCCGGGTGCGATTATAGGAGATTAGCCGAGCCTAGACATCATCAAATCTTCGATACGGGTGATATGAATCATGCGGAGGGTCTTGGCACAAGCTATGATGGTGGAAATCGCCTTTTGGAGCTGCTGGAATCGCCTTTGGTTCGTAAAAACGGAGTTAGGGTTATTGTTTGATGAAGAATGAGATATAACCTAATTTTCCCGTCTGCACACCCGTCGCGGTACGCGACGGGACCTTCTAAGGTTGATCGCGTAGCGCGATTGACCAAAAGTCAAACCTTCATTAATCTCCCATCGCGGTACGCGATGGGGACCTCAGCAAGCCCATCGCGTACCGCGATGGGTCCTGCTACAACAAACTTCTACAAATAACATCGCTTCGCGTACTGGACATCCCGGGTCTTCATTCCGTGTCACATTAGGTCCAAATTGAGTACTTTAACGCCTGTGACCTGAAATACAATAAACACGTATGAAGTATTGATAGTTCTAAAATAAACAGTTAAAACTAAACAATATACGAACTAAAACATATACAAATTAACCGACCATCAAAAACCCAGAATTGTTCTTAAAAGTTTAAAATTGTTCTCACATTACTTCATAAAGCTGAAGATTATCAACTCCAAAGGAAGCGTCTAGTGATCTACAACTCATATCATCTTCATTTCAGCTTGGTACATTCTTGTTTAAGCTATGTTTCATCTTGCTTTCAAAGTGTTTTGGTGTTTTTCTTAGCTACAATGAGCTAAAACTCGTTATTCACTTATTTGATTAGATGAATCCTAACAAAACTTTGAAAGATGTATATACTATTTTTGGTGATGAATATCTTGACGGGTTGAACTTGTTTATGAAACCTCTTCATTAATTACGTGTGGTTGTTTAACATGATTTAAGTGTTTGATCCTGTGGGTATTTATTCATGAATATGCATGTACGTTCATGGTTGTATGACTAGGAACCGCGGACGGGGATTCTAGGACTGTCAACCAACCGTTATGTTTTTGTGGATTTCTCGTATCATTGTGTATGTGTCATTACGGGATTCAAGATGGTTAATTGGTTAGTACGTGTTTGTCATATTAACTTTCTAAATAATTGTGGGATTAGCTAACAACGACAGGAGCTTAATCCGTTTATATTCAACATAATTGTATCATTTGAAATGGTGAGGTTACATTACATAGGGTGAGGTAAAACGGTATTAATCGGCTGGCAAAATGATATGCTGGTCGCCAACCAGAAATAAAATCAACATTTCAATTTAATTTAATTAATTCAACAATTAAATATATTTATTCAAATTAATGCAATTAACTCAATGATTAAATATATTTTTTCCAATTAATAAAGTCTTTCTTTCTTTTTAAGTTTCTGTTTTAATTTAAAAAAAATCATTTAAGTTCAACTAAAATTAAATGCATTTAAGTTTTAAAATACTAAGAATTTCAAATAAATATTTGTTTATATTAATAATTGTATTGTTACTAAAGGTTAATAAATGTGTTTATTAAATAACAATTAATACAAGGGTAATGCTAAAGATAGTTACGTACATCCTACCTTCTTCACATACTCTTCCCGTAAAAAAATCGCATCAAAACCTGTCATATTTCTTTCTTGAAAAACATATTATTTTTGTTATATTTTATTTAAAGAAAAAACTCATAGAAGCAAATCATTACATACAAGAAAAATATGATATTAGTTTTGACGGACATTAGTGAAATATAGTTTGTAAGTATGACTTTGTGTTTAAGACTTTAAGAGTGTATATATATTTAATTTTTTTTTTAAATAAAAATCTACACATATTACTAACAGGCTAACATGTCTTTAACAGTTAAGAACTAAATTTAAACATGTCTTAAATAGGTCGACCTGTTTAAGACCCGAAACATGTTAAGCTCAAACCCAAACTTGTTAAAACTCGTGCCGTGTCATGTCATAATAACATGCCCGTGTTATAAATTGACAGCCTAGTAATTCATCAATAACTCATTGATAACACATGAGATTACCATAATCATGATCCATCATTATAGTAAAGTGATATGAAAATATGCATTATATTTGCAACATAAAAAGATCTTTGATATTCATTCTATATTTACATATATATTAACAGTTTTGGTCCCATGAACCTAGTCGAACAACCCATATAAATCAAAGTGTCGGTTTTGATAACCAAAACAATTATCGAAGAACCAGCTAATCCATTTGATTTGAAGGGGTGCTTTTGACGAACATCGTACTTGGATTCGAATCTATAATCTTCAGTTCGAGCATTCGCTTTTCATCACCATTGTATTAGCTTTCCATCACATTTGTATGTACTTCAAGTCACCACAACATTATGTTTAGTGACATTGAAAAACGTTTTTATGTTTAGTTGATGAAGTATGGGGGTGGTTTGCAATTGCCAAGTGGGGCCAATAAATATAGCAAAAAAGAAAAGTTGTTTGTAACAATAATGAGTATTTTGGTCATTTTGAAGTAAAAAAGAATAAACATATGAAAGAATTATGATTTACGTTTCTCTAATCCTTTTATGGAATTGAGGATCATTATCCCTTCCACAATTCATGTGACATGCTTTGCTTTCTCGCTTGTTACACATCACGTGTAGGTAATGTTCTTGGCCTCACGTGATCCTACATCGTCTTGGTTATAAAATAATGCAATATATACATTCTAAAACATATATTGTTTAACATCAAACTGTTGTTTTCTTATCCAACTAATAATTGATCAACTCTTGAAACCAAAAAAATTGTAAGTATGCTTGTACAAACTCAAATATTAAAACAGTATATATATGTTCATATATATGATAAAAATAATATTAATATGTATGTATGTATGTTTGTTCACACATAAATAATGAGCATAACCCACCAACCTATTTAAACCATGTTTGCCGTGCAATGCAACAAATATGTTGTTTGTCATCTTTAACAACTCCGCCATCTCTTTCCATTTCATTTCACATCATTCTAATTCCAATGTATAACTATATTACTTCTCAATTTCCTCTCTCTCACTTTGTTTTAGAGATAGAATATTTAAGAGATGGTGTGGTTCGGGTGGTGCGTTATTCTACTAGCGGTACTGGTAAGTGGCAGCGGAAACACGTTGGTGGAGGGAGCAAATGTGAGTTATGACGGGAGGTCGCTTATCATCGATGGGCAACGCAAGATTTTGTTTTCGGGTTCAATTCATTATCCTAGAAGCACTCCTGATGTAAGTATATATCTCTTTCTTTTGTGTTTAACTATTAAAATTAGGATTCATACACGTTGTGTTGTAAATGGCCGTTTACCTTAGTGTAAACGATAATTCACGTGGGTTTAGTGGTGTATGAAACCATAACCCCTTGTTAAATCATCTCTCCTCTACCTCTCACATGGTTGGAGGTTTTTTATATTATTATTATTATAAATAAATAATCAAATATGATCAAGAGTTTTAATTATAAAACATTTTTGAATTCTATGTGGTCCGGTCTATGCTTACCTCTTTCTATACTTTTGGTTTCAAAATCGGATTGGTGGTTCGGTATATTTTTCTTAGTGGTTTCCTGTCATCTGGGTCGATTTATGAATGTTCATATAACCTACTAAAGTTATTATCATGAAATACTTGTAGTAGGTACAAATTATGAGATTGGCATGTATAGGTAAAAAGCTACTAAAGAAAACACGATATTCCTTTTGGGAAAAGCATATAATAAAAGATTTATCCCGTTTAGATATGAAATATGTTTTCTTAATAATATATAAAAGAAAGACTATACATGTTTGACTCGTGAATAACCGCTATTAATGATATTCCTTTTGTTTTAAAGACTGCTATGTTAGCCCAATATATATAAAATTTTTTTCACACAGAAATTAAAAAAAAACAATTTATTGTATTTAAATTTTAGTGTCACATGAATAATTCAATATAATTAAAAATTTTAAACATATATAGAATAAATAGCGGGAAAATATTTGCACAGGAGCTGACCAACAACGTTTTCTGTCCGCATATGTTGTGACAGTTGTGGCGCCAACAAATCACAAGATTGCCAACTGTGCCTTGTGTATTCAGACGATCTTTCCCATGCCTTCCTTTTGTTTTTTCTGTTTGTAGTGTATGTATAATAATAAATATATAATAAAAGGATAATATACAAAATGATTAATTAACACTAATCAATGGTTGAGATACTTAAGGTGTGACACGTGTATAGAAAAAATTATGTGAACCTATCAAGTTAAACTGACAACTAAACACTATATGTTTAGCTAAACGTGTATATGGGTTCAACCCGACCGAGACTGATTTCTGAATCTATTTAGATTAAATTCTAGTCAATCTTTCATACCCTATATGTTTTTAACTTTTTATAGGGACATTTTTAAGAGATGTTAATGGTTGAGTATATATACATGTGAAATTATTGGCAGATGTGGCCATCTTTGATAGATAAAGCCAAGCAAGGTGGTCTAGATGTCATACAGACCTATGTGTTTTGGAACCTCCATGAGCCACAACCTGGCCAGGTCTCTTGCTAACTCACACCCATGTGATAGTAACATGTTACCTAATCATATACATGTATATAATTAACAATGTGTTTTTTCCGATCAACTTGCAGTATGATTTTACTGGTAGAAATGACATAGTAAGTTTCATTAAGCAAGTCCAACAACAAGGTCTTTATGTAAGTCTTCGAATTGGACCATTCATCGAGGCCGAATGGAGTTATGGGTATGTAATTGATATTTATAAGTATAGCACATATATAGTTTTCGGGACGAAAACCTTAAACCATTGAGTATGAATACATCTTTCAGAGGTTTACCATTTTGGTTACATGATGTTCCTGGCATTGTCTTCCGAACGAACAACGAGCCATTCAAGGTGATCACATCACTTTTGACCATAAGTCAAAGTCAAAGCAGACTTAAAAGAGTAACCCGAATTATAATAAAAGTTGTTCGTTTTGTAGCTTTACATGCAAAACTTCACAACCAAAATTGTGGACATGATGAAGGCAGAGAACCTGTTTGCTTCACAAGGAGGCCCGATTATTCTCTCACAGGTTTACAAGTTTAATGCTTAAAATGAGTTGAACTAAAACATTAATGAAAATAAAACATGTGATATAGATAGAGAATGAGTACCAAAACATCGAAGGAGCGTTTCATGATGACGGGTCACGATATGTGAACTGGACCGTGCAAATGGCGGTGGGCCAAAACACGGGTGAACCATGGATGATGTGCAAGCAAGACGACGCCCCGGATCCTGTGGTAATTAGTCTCTTAATCATACTTTTAAACAGTAAAAACAGTAAAAACACAACTCGATCACACGCTCCATAAACTTTGAAAGTCAAACATATATGTAATTGTAGATCAACACTTGCAATGGGATGAGATGTGCTGAAACATGGAAAGGACCAAACTCACCAAATAAGCCTTCCATGTGGACTGAAAATTGGACTTCTTTGTAAATACAAATTACCTTCTTATTAAAAAGAAGTCAAAATTCAAAAGGTCAACTTTACTAATTGTTAATTAACTTATTGGTGTTCTTGAAGCGTGCAAGGATACGGAGAAGATCCATATCTGAGATCAGCCCAGGATTTGGCCTTTCATACAACGATGTTCATTATAAAGATGAATGGAAGCTTTGTAAATTACTATATGGTAATGTTACTAATATATCATGGGAAATTCACATAGACAACTATTAACGCGCTTGACAAAAACATGAGATCCGACATTGTACATGTGTATATAGGTTAATTAAGTAAGCATGCTTGAACTATACCTTTTGTTTTATGACAGTACCATGGAGGAACAAACTTTGGCCGGTCGACGGCCTCGTTTATTATTACAGGTTATTATGATCAAGCTCCTCTTGATGAATATGGTATAATCAGACAACCAAAATACGGTCATCTCAAGGATATGCATGCAGCGTTGAAACTATGTTCACAGACATTGCTCTATGGAAACTTAGCAATTGAACATATGGGTGATAATCAAGATGTATGCACATGTGTTTTATGTCAGATTCTATGTTTGTTGTGCCTATATATAAGTTATAACAATCATGGTTATGCATTCGTATAGGCGTACGTCTACACTGGAAACGCGGGCGAATGTGTTGCATTTCTTGTTAATAACAGTAGTAAAGAAGGTGTTATGTTGTTTAATAATACTTCGTACACTTTGCCATCGAAGTCGGTTAGCATCTTACCTGATTGCAAAAATGTGGTCTTCAATACTGCCATGGTATGTTTTTTGGATTCTAACAAATTTGTTTGGGAATCTGTGTGATGAGGTTAATGTTTTTCTAAATGTAATAGGTTAATGCACAAGTTAGTACGCGATCAATGCAGCCGATCATAAGATTCGACTCGCCTCAACAATGGCAGGCCTTTAGTGAAGCCGTACCTCAATTCGACCAGACTTCATTGAGGTCGGATACATTGCTAGAACAAATGAATACTACGAAAGACACATCGGATTATCTTTGGTACACAATGGGGTAAGGCTAACTAATGCTCATTTTGATCTGATTAACCAGTAAAATGAGAAGCACTAAAATAAACAATTTACAATCCTATTTACTAAAATAGTGTTGATTGAATATAATCATGTTAACGATGAAATCGTTTATTCTTGTGATTTTCCTCGTAGTTAAATAACAAACACAAATGTATTGTCTGTGAACATATAGGATGCAGACAAACTCCTCAGAAGCTCAATATACGCTTAAAGTGACCTCTCTCGGACATGCTTTACATGCTTACGTTAATGGAGCTCTTGTGGGTATGGATCTTAAATTAATATTTGTATCTTGTGATCATTAATCTATTGTGATTAATGGTCTTGTCTTTTACTTTGTGTTAGGTTCTGCACACGGATCTCGTAAAGTTACAAACTTCACGTTCGAAAACACCATTTCTCTCCCAACTGGAATCAACAACATTTCCTTGCTAAGTATAATGGTTGGAATGCCGGTAGGTGTCCTAAACTTTAATAGTCAAATTTAGTAAAAAAAAAAACATAAAGGGGGCAAACTATGTTACTGATTTTTGGGTCGAATGATCGAGTTGTGAAGGATTCAGGAGCGTTTATGGAGCGTCGAAGCGCAGGGTTACGTGAGGTGTTGATTCAAGAACTCAACTTCACAAACTCACAATGGGGATATCAAGTAAGCCATTCCAGCTAGCAAAGTACTAGCTTGTTAACTTTTCTTTTGGAAAAATCACCCTCTGATTTGTACGCTTTCGTCAATCCATAAAGATCGGATTGCTTGGGGAGAAGCTATCAATTTACACAGACGAAGGGTCGAGTAATGTCTCATGGAGCCAGTACCAAAACCCTGGCACTCTAACTTGGTATAAGGTGATCATTATTAACATAAACTTCCAACATATTTATGTGTTCTTTTACTAGTAGTGATCATTGTTTTGTACTTAACAGACAACGTTTGACGCGCCTGAGGGCACCGAACCGATTGCATTGAACCTTGGTTCGATGGGGAAAGGAGAAGCTTGGATCAATGGCCAAAGTATTGGAAGATATTGGGTCTCTTTTAAGACCCCTGAAGGATCTCCTTCACAAACATGGTTTGAAACACGCATCCAATATTTGCTAACTACTATCACATGTTTGATCATTTTGTGACAAACAAAAGTTTCGGTCTATGTTTGGCAGGTACAATGTACCCCGATCATTCCTTAAACCAACGGGAAATCTACTAGTTTTGTTCGAGGAAGAAAATGCAAACCCCTTAGGCATTTCACTAGATACTATTTCGATCGACAAAGTTTGTGTGCACGTATCAGATGTACATCATCCTAGGGTAAACTCATGGAAAGTACTTGAACACTATCGATGGAGACCAAGACCAAGATTGCACTTGCGATGTCCTAAAAGCCGAATCATCTCCAAGATCGTATTTGCAAGTCACGGTAACCCTTCGGGTGACTGCAAAAACTATTCCATTGGGAAATGCCATTCCTCTAATTCTCAACAAATCGTTGAAAAGGTGATCTAGCTTCTTCTGTATTAAACTGCTAGCTAGTGGTGTTGTAGTCATTTTACTAAACACTTATAATATTTCAGGCTTGTTTAGGGAAAAGGCAGTGTTCGATTTCTCATACGACAAAATATTTTGGCGGAGATCCATGTCCAGGCACGCCCAAGACGCTTTTAGTGGATGCACGATGTGAATAAGAACAAGTAGTTTACTTGGTTTGCACACAACATAGGAAGTAATAAACGCACAACAAGTGATATAATTTACATGCTATTTAACTTACTCATATTCATTTATTATACTTTGATATATGTTTATTTTGATTGTACATTGATAATAATCTCAAATATAGTTAGAATGCAATGAGAAAGACAACTTTTGTTATATGTTAAATTAACTAGTTTAGTGTCGGGGGCGGACCTACGTTGATGCCACAGGGGTCGGCCGACCCCCGTGAAAAAATAAATAATTAGTGTTATACATGTGTTAAAATTCTGACCGACCCTGTGAAATTTTGACACCGGCCCCTATGAAACCAGTGAGATTGTAAGATGAAAAAACAAAGACTGAATTTGCACTAGCGGGAAATTTTCCGTTGTCTGTGAAGATGGAGGGAGCTCAAAGTGTTGGTTAAAAGAGGAAGAAGATGACTTAATATTTAAAAGTGGGAATTGTAATATAGACCACAAAAAGGTGGTCTAGTGTACAGTAAATTATGAGACATATCTATCTTTTTATATCTTAGAGCATCTAGAATGGGCTACTTATCCCAAGGTCTGGATGACGTGGCCAAGCAGCAAACATGAGAAGCACAAACATCACCGTTGTGGGCATCAAGTTTGGTGAAGCAGTCCGGGACTGCAACCGGATCTGCGGACGAGAGATACGGGTCCCATTAAATAAAACAGAAAAAAACAAGAGGAAGGATGGATCAAAAAGTGGTTAAAATTCACCTTAAACCCAATTACGAACCCTAATTTTTCAACCAGAAAGAACAAAATCTTCAGCGAAAAATTGGAGAGTGAAATTCGAAGATCAAACCTGATTTAATTAAGGACAAATGTGTTGACGGAATTCAAGAGTGATGAGATTTGTGACGCTGATGAAAGATGAACTGAAAATAATGGAAGAGGATATCGAAGGAAGGGATGAACAAAGTGATGGGATTTGTGACTGTTGCTTCTTTTTTCTAATTTTATTATTTAGTTTAATATTATATTCTATTATTTAACACTGACTGTTGCTTTTTTTTTCTAATTTTATTATTTAGTTTAATATTATTATTCTATTATTTAAATATCATATGCCATGTATAAAATATAAATAATTAACATATATTGTAAAAGACAATTTATTCTATATAATTTAATTGGAGAATTAGGTGATGATGTGTCGGTTTGTAAAGGTTTGTTGTTGTGGAATAAATAGGAGTTTTTGAGAAAAGTTTGGAATATGACGTAGAGCTGACGTGACGGTTTGTGAAGGTTTGTTGTTGGAGATGCTCTTAGTTCATTATATTAATAAACAAATTTTCCGTCTTTCATTTGTTGTATCCTTAATATGTATTCATTTACTATATTTATTGTTTTATCAGTGGATCATTTCTAATCATATCTTTTAATGTTTAGTATACACATGCTATTTTTTATAGAATAAAACTAGATGCATATATGATTTTGTGACCTGTCGTTACCCGACCCGACCGAACATAATAGTTTATCGGACATGCATATGGTAGTAACTTTCCGATCCCCAAGAAAAAAATTATGCCCATGAAATTTAAGAAAGTTAAGAGGAAACATTGAAGTTTGAGATTTTTCAATAGCTTTACTAAGGAATAATGACACAAGGAAGAACATGAACTAATTTTTAGTTTTAAGTTATTGAATATATAGTTACGACAAAAACTAACATTTAGTTGCTAAAAATATTACGTTTCACGTCCTTTTTTTTGTTATATGGTATTTTGTTTAGTTATTTTGTTATTTTTTATACGACCGAACCCGATTTGACCTGACCGAAAAAAATGAATCGGTCTGGAAAAGAATTTGTATACCGATTTAACCTGAACCAAACAGCCGAACTGAACCATAATAAATCCAAATACCGATAGCCAATTGAGTACCGACCCAAAAATATTCCGGCCCCTGTGAAAAAAATTTCTAGGTCCGCCACCGGTTAGTGTCCCGTGTAACGCACGGGTGAAAAATATAAAGCATCAAATATGCATATATGAATTAGAGAAAATTATTGTTTTAGTCCCCGTGGTTTTTAAGCGGAGTCACTTTTAGTCCCTGAACAAAAACTGAACTGTTTGAATCCCCGTGGTTTAAAAATTGAACCGTTTTCCTCCCTCCGTTAAACAGCCGTTAACCTGAAGGTTAAAAACAAGGGTATATGTGTAATATTGGACCTTAAACATATTTTACCCTAGAAAATATTATTAGCCGTTCAATCAATTTACCACCAGCAAGAACAAAAAATCAACCGGCCTTCATGACGGCTACGTCTACCTCTTTCTGGCCTTCATGGCGCTATACAGCAACAACAATCGGCCTTCACGAGGCTCACATTCGCCGGATTAAGTCTTCACGAGGCTCACCTTGTGACCTCGATTTCGCCGACGAAGAAGAGGAGAGTTGAGACATTTTGGCTCCAATCGAAGATGATAATTACCTAGGGCTTCAATTAAATCGAATAGGAGGAAAAATAATCAATCAATTAGGGCTCCATATTACCATGGAGGTGTAATCTAGTGAAGAATGGGTTGTAAATTAGGGTTCAGGTGATGATCGTCGTTGTGTCTTTTACCTAATATAATCAATCAGGGGTAAAACTGTAAATGCAGACATTATTGGATGGAAAAACTAACGTGAAATTGATGGAGGGACGAAAACAGTTCAATTTTTATACCACGAGGATTAAAACAGTTCAATTTTTTGTTCAGAGACTAAAAGTGACTCCGTCTAAAAACCATGAGGACTAAAACAGTAATTTTCTCTATTAATTATATAAGAAACATTATAATTTTATAAATAATAATGAGGGTCAAGTTATTATATATATATATATGTATATATATATATATATAGGTTTAAGTTCAAGAAAAAATCAAATTATTGCAAGAAATGAGAGAAATGAATATGAATCACTAGTTTTATTTTAGGTTTTAATTATTTAAAAATAAATAAAAAAGATGTAAATGCAACAATAAATGCTCTCTCTCTCTCTCTCTCCAATTAATACAACTAATATAACCTTAATAAATATCTCTAATTAATATATCTAACTAATTTAACTATAATAATTAAAAAGAAAAAAACACTACTTTAGTTTTATTTGCAGATTCTTTATTTTATTCAACATAAATACAATTTATTCATATAATACTATATTTTTAATTATTAAAAAAATAATTTCCACTCAATATATTAGTATATATCAACGTATTTAAGTTCAATAAATATACAACATACACAAAGTTATATAATCTACACTTGTTTTGAGCAATAAAAACGTACAACATACAAAAAACATATAACTTACATATGTAATTCGACATCAACAATTATACAAAATACACAAAGATACACATACCCTACACATGCGTAGGTCATATGTTTTTCGTATGTATGCTATATGTTTTCTTATTCTTAAAACAAGTGTAGGTTATATGTTTTTGTGTAGGTTGTATTTTTTATTGAAATTTAATGCAACCATGTGTAAGATAGTTTTTTGTATTATTCATCACAGTGTAACTACGTGTTGATGGATATTGATATGTTGAATTTGAAGAAATTGGTTTTTAAAAGAAATTAATGTATGAATAAATTGTATTTGTGTAAGATAAAATTTCTGTGTGTAGGTTATATATTTTTTGTGTGTAGATTATATGTTTTCGTGTGCGTGTGTATTTTATTGATGATGAATTTTGTGTGTAGGTTAAATGTTTTTCGTGTGTAGGTTATATGTTGTCGTATTCTTGGAACAAGTGTCGATTATACACTTTTGTGTAGGTTGTATGTTTTTTGTTGATATCTAATGCAAACACGTGTAAAATTATTTTTTTGGTATTATTCATCATAATGTAAGTATGTGTTGATGGATATTAAAATATTGAGTTGAAAGAAATTAGTTTTGGATATAAAGAAATTTTAATGTATGAATAAATTATACTTGTGTATGATAAAAATTCAAGAAACAAAAAGTAAGTTATAAAAATAAATGAGTTCTTAGTATTTTCTAATTATAATAATTTAATTAGTTATATTAATTAAATAAATAAGTATTATGGTTTATTAGTTATATTAATTGAAGAAATAGAATAATTAATAGTTTCTTTATTTACCTTTAAACATTTAAAACTTAAAACAAAACTAGTGGTCCATATTCATTTCTTACATTTCTTGCAATAATATCATTTCTCTCTTGAACCATCCCCTATATATATATATATACTAGTAGGTGTGCCCGCGCGTTGCGGCGGGGACTTAACGTGGATTAGCTAGGTATGAGTAAGGTTCGTGGCGAAGACGCAACGAAAATTCGATGACATCGGTACGGTGAAAGGGGGGGGGGGACAAGTTGTCACGCAATACTTGTTTATGTTATTTATTAATCATCTCATGATATATTATATACAACTTCTCTATTAGTTTCCTTATTAATATAATATTTCGGTGAGGGGGGGGGGGGACAAGTTGCCACGCAATACTCGTTTATGTTATTTATTAATCATCTCATGATATATTATATACAACTTCTCTATTAGTTTCCTTATTTATATAATATTTTACAAATTAGATAGTAGTAGCAAGTGTAGTCTATCTATGTATTAATCCTTACACATGTGAAAGTGTAAAATAAGTGATACTTTAACATCAATGCATATTAGATTATACAGACCGTCAACATATGGAACCACAACTTAATAGTAAATAACACCATCCAGCTTCTACTTCTGCTTGTGGAATCACAACTTATATGGAAATGTTATAATTTTACTTGCCCATGTCATCAATATGGTCCGCAATATTGAATAGCGACAAACTTTTGATTTTCATTGACTTTGGTTTCAGGCTTGATTATTTGATAGGTCCAACTATTGTTTACAAGCAATTATTTGAACATTTTTTATTTAAATAAATATGTTTAATGTATCATGAATCAAAATACAAGTTATATTTACGTCGAGCCTTTGAGCAATCTATATTTTAGCATTTCAGATTCATTACAATGCGAAGAACCATTACATTACACGATACATAGAAAGAAGCTACAACTATGTTAAACTAACAACCTTGGCATCCGTCTAGCTTCTTGTCAGCTATTGAATCCGAATGAACTGCTATTTCATTGCAACTTTGCAAACTTCAAAGCATGATATTCTGACATTCATATTCCATAACCTTGAAGGTTGATATGTGGAGTTAAAACCAGTTTATGACAAAACAGTTTAATCCAAATACCACAAACCAATAATCTGCTCTTTATCACACGGAGAAGGATAGATTGTGGGCAAGGACAGTTTTTGCAATCCACAGCGGAGTTAGAATGTGGAAACCTATTCCGCTTAAGGCTTCTCTAATAGGGGTTTGGAAAAATATAATGAAGGTGGTTGATGACTTGTCGGTGGATGTGGAGGGTTAATTTAAGCCAGTGGTCGGTAGAGGGAATTCACATTATTTCTGGTTAGCACTGGGGATTGGAAAAGAGAGCTTACCTTGCCTGAACAACAACTGTCACAAGTATGTTGGAATCGAATTCAGCAGGTGGTCAGACCCTCGGGGGGTGGTTTTGGGTAGGAGATGAGGCGGGTCAGTTTTAACTAAGGGGTTGAGACGCGATATTGAAATTCAAATGTTTGGGCAAGAGACGTACGTGAATCAGTGGTCGAAATGAGCACCGATAAAAATTAACGCTTTCGTTTGGAGAGCGGTTGTTAATAAAATACCGACGTTGGAGGCGCTGTCAAAGAGGGGGGGGGGGTGCTTCTTCTTGGCTTGGTGTGCAATTCGTGTGGGGCCGCTGGTGAAGATTTGAGTCATTTGTTTTTGAATGTTGGGTGGCGAAACGAGTTTGGCAAGGCGTTCAAGAATGGACCAGATATAAGGTAGCAGAATGCAACTCATTCAATCAACTGCTCTCAATCCCGTTGTTGGATCCGCGCATGATAAGTGAGAAAGGCGATGTACGCGGTTATTCTTTCCACCTGTTGGTGGTTGTGGAAAGCCCGAAATGCAAAGATATTCAGGGGTGAAACGTTCAGAGTTGAGAAGATCTTGGAAAATATCATGGTGAGCACATTTTCTTGGGTTAAATATCGTGCAAACTTGCTAACTGTGGAGTGGAGTAATTGGTGTGATTTTGAAGGTAGTTGGGCTTGGTAGTGGGTGAGTTCTTGTTTTGTTTTTACTGATGTTATGTTGTATTTTGGTTCTAGCTACTTGCTAGTCTTGGTATACAAAAGCTGCAGTTCTAAAAATAACCTGCTCTTTAACTTCAAATAAAAATAGCAGGTAATCTCCCTTAAATTAATTTAAAAAAAAGAACTAACTTAAAAGAAATGTGTGAGATTCAACTAAAGGGTATTTTTAACGCAAACAACCTCTTACTAACATCATTTTTAAAAAAATAAGATCATTATAGCAATATGCAGATTCAAAAATACCAGATCGAGTGCAAGTAAAAATGACAGAAATACCCTTAACTCAATCGAGTTAATATCATACCATCACAAGTACAAATTTGATTTAAGATCATGTTGACCAAGCTTACTACTATTTGTTTATTAATTATATCATTATAAAATGTACAACTATAAAAAATATAATCCAATAAAAACTTTTAATCAAACATAACAAATTTTGAAATCTACTCAAGACAACAAAGTAACACTAAATCACTGACTGAACCAATAAAGCTTTAGCTTAGATGATTCGAATCTTGTTCGCAACGTCCAACTCAACATAATTCAGAGTCAGCCGCACAAAAGGTTTTTTAGTTCCATCACGGCTACATTTGATTCAAACAAAACGTAAACTAACTGCCGCTGACATGTAATGACCAATATATCTTAAATTGTCACAAGATTTACCCGAAATCATTTCTGTCACGATATCCAAAAATAGCCCTGATGACACTATGACCCTAGAATGATAGCAATTTGAAACAACCCTTATCTTTGAACTTTGACCCGTTTACTTGAACAATTTTGTTAGCTCTGCACCTCCAAAATTTGTTTGATATTTCCAAAACTACCCCTGGTAATAACAAATCAAATGACGTAGACTCCAGTTGACAATTTGGCTAACAGTTGGTCAAACTAGAAGTTCCAACTAAACTGTAATGCATTGATACGCACTAATTTGCAGCTCGAATTTATATATAAAAAAATGATACTAATTACAATATGTTTGCAACACGAACAACCATTGTTCGTTCGTTTTGTTTACAATCCTATGTTTTATATTAATTACAATATGTAAAGCAAACATGGTGGAAATGTGTAGATTACTTGTTTTTGTTCAAATGAACTTTTACACTACCAATTAACAAAGCCAATCTTTAAAATACCTCTTTTGCCCTAAAACAAACTTCATTGAATTTTAAACAATTAACTATGTTTTATCAGCCCCTAAGTCAAAGTAACATGTTTATGCCTTTCACACAGACAAATTAAAGGTGCCAAAGAGTTATAAATGAATATGGAAAACGCACAAATTTACCACTTGGTCATACTGTTAAAAAGTCTTCAATCCTTTACCCATTAACAATTTGATTTGCTATACATTCACATAAATAATGTAAGGTCATATGTTACTTCCTTGACCTTGAGCCAGTCTCATACACTCCTCAAAATTCTAAAGCACGGGGGTCGTTCTTCTAAAAAGAGTCCAAAATTACGCACCCAAGCTAAACAATCCAAGCTGTCACAAATTAAGTAATTTAGCTGAAGTTGAATATGTATGGAAGGGCAAAACTTAAGATACCAAAAAAACACGAACACGTTCATTTACCATGTGGACCGATATCTTTGATATGATTATGTCGGGCAAATTAGTAATTTTATACGTAAAAAATGATACCTATAGACATATCAGAAGTCACATTCATGCCGGGGACACTAAGTGACGTATCTTTTGACATAGCGTATTTTTGCCTATCATCATCATCATCATCGTACTCAGTATATCCCACCAATAGCAATGCTATGGTAGGGTCTGAGGAGGGTAAGATGTAGACAGCCTTACCTCTATCCCTTAGGGATAGAGAGGCTGCTTCCGGTGAGACCCCCGGCTCGATAGTAGTTTTGAATCAAGCCTTGGACATAAGACACATAACACTCAATCATCGGGACACCGGCTGATTGGTGCATGTGCCCTTGTCTTTCGGCTATCAACGCCGCCACATGATTCCTGATTAACCTTCCGCCACTTTTAACGTTATTTTCACGTGATTAGTAAAATAACGTCAAAATTAGTGCAATTTTACTTTTGTCCACCCAAGGGTTCACACATATATACATTATATGTGCGCACCGCAAGCAGGGCGTAATTTTTTAAATATCAAGAAACCAATTTTGCCTATCAAGAAACCAATTTTGTATATAGTGCATATAAATGCAAAACCAATATAGATTTGAATTTTTTAAATATTTTTAGCAAGTATGAAGAAAGGGTACAAACCTCGGTTCAAATTAAAAGCAGTTTTTCAGCACGACCTGCAAAACGACTGTTAAAAACCCAAAAGTAAGTTGTAATGTAAGCATACCATGAAAAGAAAACAATTTTACAATAAAAGAAAACGGATATTTGTGATAACTCACTTGAAACCAGTTGTTAATTTCTTAATGACCTCTAAATTTGGAATTTGCTTTGATTCTGTTAGTATTCTATCCATTTTATCCATCTGTGACATAAACACAAATGCATACGCATTTCGATTGTTACTTTTTTTAAATGACATCTCGACATCTACATATTCGTTAAAAAATTAGTTTAATTCATGTTTCCTCTCGAAATCTGCAAACTTTTACCCAACAATTTTGCCTCAATTCCATGTATTTTCCATTTCAAAACTTATAATCCAAGATCAAAGGGCACGTAGAACAAACCAGTTATATCAATAAAAAAACAGAAATTATAAATGCTGATATCAAGAAGAAGACAAGTCAACAAACAAATCATTACCCCATTTGTGTAATGTCGACAATGCTTACAGAAATCAATGCCTAGCACGTAAGCGGGTAGTCAGAGAACTTTAAACCCTTAAAAACAAATAAAAATTATTAACAAAAAAATATAGAAACACGTTGAATAATGATTATTTAATAGGGCACATAATCAGAATATGATATTATCACTTTCAAATGACTAATTTGAAACCATAACCTAATATCCAGTTTCTTCATCTAACAAAAATCACAACCGATATGCAATTAGAGAAATCCAATGAATTAACAGTGAACAAGACAAACATGGATTATGTTTGGAGGAGTCGGCCAGATCAACATGGGTCGGACACCAACTGTTAGCAGGACTTGAACCTGCGACCATTAGGTTAAAAGCCCAATGCTCTACCAACTGAGCTATACACCCCAAAAAATATGTAGTAGTAAATAAGGATTGGTGCGGAAAATCAAAGAGGGCGGGGCCCTCTTCATCATATTAAAGGGGCGCGGCTTTGTATGTGAACGTTAGTCATAAAAATGCAGTGTCTCAATCATAATTAGGTTAAACAGAGAATCCAATCGATTTAAACAGTAATCACCTTAAAATAACCGTAGGTAGCGATTCAGTTGGCATCGATTTGATGATTGGGGGGGGGGGGGTTCAGTTGTAACTGATAATTGATAAATGATTCAAAGGCTCAAAGAACTCAATTGAAGGGATTGAAGGGGGTCGGTTGGAATGCTCAGTCGAACGGTTGGTAACTTCGCTGGGATAGTTGCCGGCATAGCTGCCGGAGTTTAATGACAATTTAATTTTATGGCGTCTCATAAAGGGCACCTATATGTATTATAATGTAATATATATATATATATATATATATATATATATATATATATATATATATTAAGGAAAAATGAAGCTTGCTTGAGTATGGAGAGGTTTTAGGCTTCGAATAGTGAATGGTTTGGAAATTTGGTGAAGAGTGAGTGTGTTTCGGTTGACTTGCGTAGTTGGGTTTTCTTGAGTTGGGTTGATGGGGTTTGTTGAGTTTAGGTCATTTGAGTGGGTTAGGCTTAGATGACTTGTGTGAGTAGTGGTTGGGCTATTTGGATAGGGTTTGCTTATTTGAGTTCGGGTTAAGTTTATGGGTTGGATAACTCAACCTTGATTAGCTTGGGTTGAGATTTGGTTTGTACATGTATTTTGCAATGAGTGTTTGGGGTTGCAAATATCAATATCAAACCTATGGTTGGATAGGAACGGTGTGGCGACATGGTTTGTGATTTGGCATAGCATGGATCGAAGGATCGAGTCATAGTTGGGTAAACTTTGGTTTGTATATGTCCAAGACATTGGTGGATGTGTTTGTCGGTGTCTTTGAAGTATTAGGATGGCGAGTTTGATAGGTTTTCATGACGTAAAGGAGTCGGTATTTAGGGCTTTTTGTTGGGTTGATGTTGTACATCTTGGATTTGCATTGGGTTTGAGTTGGTGAGGGTATACTTTTGGATGTTAGGTTTCATTCATATTGAGGAAAGATTTGAGTATGTGGGAAAACCTTTGAAGTGGGAGGATGGTTTGATTTAAGGTGGTAGCTCGAGATGTGATATGTGTATAATGATGCTCTCACAACTAAGCTTTAAATTTATTAAACGAAAATCCTAAAGAAGCCACACAAAACCGGCAAGTGTACTGATCACTAATAGTATAGCAATAAGGAAGTCCGAGTATCGAACATAAGGACACTTGAAAACGTATCTAATACTTAACCCTAATAAGACTCACCTAAGAATAATATATTTTAAATAATTTTTAATTATTAACTACTTAACCTAACTTAAATTAACTTAAAAGACTTAAATTAAGAAAACTAGACGAAACTTTGAAAATAAGATTTATCAATGGGAAAAACGTCCACCTAGGTAAGAATCCTATTGAAGGTATAATAAGCTAATGAATTGTAAAATCTCAGGACATCGGTTCCTAAGGATGACACAACTAAGGTTCACTCAGGAAGCTATATTACCTCTCGGTCTCACTAACAAACCCTAACCTACACTTAGTTGATTTTAAGAACAAACCGGGTGACGAATTGTTAAAGTGCTCTAATGCCGACTCTCTTCTCGGTCTACCGACACACTACCCTAATGGATACGAATACTACACAACCAAGGATAGATGAACAATTTATTTCAACTTAAACTAGGTCAACTAATCGCTCACAAACCCAAACCCGACAAGAACTGAACCCGCTCTCGCGCGATCCTAATCCTAACAAGTAAAAGCTATGAGACGAGTTTACTTCCTGTCACCTCTCTGTCTCTAAGAAGGTGTCTACCCGCTGGTTATATTCAATTAATACACTCACTTATACCCTACGGTTGTATTTCCCGCAAACAAACCCTAAACACCAAGTAAAGAGTTCTAACAAACAACAATCAATCAAAACTCATTCAATTAATCAAAGAAAGAGGTATATGAGTGTAATTAACAAATTCACAGCCACTAAACACAACCTAACTCAATGTTAAAACAAACTTTTCATTAACAATTCAAGCCATGATCATCAACAATCCAAACTACTTACTAAAACCTAACAATAATCATCTAACCTAGGTATAACTAACAAGTTTAGCTACACATTATAGTTAAGATAAACATCATAAACATCAACATAAACATAATAAAACTCATTCAATGATCAAGAACAATCAAGCACAAGTCAAACTTCAAATTACTTGCAAAACAATCCAACAAAAAAGATCAAGTTCAACTAGTTAGGGTTCTTGAACAAAAGACCAAGTTTATGAATGATTACTTAAGGTTATGAGCTGAGATTATGAATGTATAAGAAGCCTAGCAGCTATAACAAGTTAACCCAAGCCTTCCTTCTTCTTTTCCAGCCGTCAATAGCCACCACTTAGCCGCCACTTTTTCTTTCTTTCTTGCTGAATATTCCGATCGGAAATAGGGGCTGAGTTAGGGTTTTTTCTTTTTTTATTTAATTAATATAATAAGCAAGAAAGGCTTATAAATTGTGGTCTTGGGTCGGGCCTTGACTTGTATTATTAAAACTTGACCAAATAAGCCTCTAAAGTCCTCAAACTTAACTCTTTTTTCCATCAACTTTCATAACCTACAAGTAACATTCAATCTCTGTAAAATCAAGCATAAACAAGCCATAAATCTTAATAATTAAACTAATTAAGCAATTAAATCATGATAAAACGATAAGGAAAGTAAGTGTGTTTTACAACACATCAAACATCCCCACACGTAAGACTTTTTCGTCCCTGAAAAAGTAATCTACACAGGATCATAACCAAGTGAAAAACAACAAACTATCATATTATTATCATTTTCAAAGCACAAGAAACAGCCTGACATATTGACCGCGATTGCCGATATTGTTGTCCACTTAAACCCAGCCACCAGCCAATCAAGCCCCCCTTTTGCATTAAACATTTTAAGTTCAAAAATTAAGGCTACACCTACCCCATCTCAGAAAAAGAGAGCTAGAAAAAACTATAGTCGAAGCTAACTAGTTCGACAAATCACCATAAGCCAAGGACTCGTTGATGGTACTAGTTAGATGCACTCGGTGAAATTTGGATGGATGAATGGTCATGTGGAGGTCGTACGAGCTATTCCTAAATATTATTGGACTTTGTCTTATAAATTCCTAATTTCATATTTATTGACTAAGAACCTTCGAGCCCCAATAGTGTATCCTCAGAGTCACCATCCCCAAGGTAACACGTAAACTCTAAGTCCCATCTAGTATGTGCATCATTGGCCTCTTTTTCTAACTTTAAACAATGCTCATTTGGCATTCTACAATACATAACTTTCTTCATAAGCATTTTGCTTGTCTTGAACAACTTTGGATAATACAATATATAATAAACTTTCAAAACATACTTCTCTCTCTTTTTTTTTCAATCTTTTATATCACCATAAAATATATAACTATTTCTAAGCTCGTAAAAGATGGACATGTGGTGTGTGCTGATTTGAGTGCATTTAATTCTTACCATCTCAAAGTTTTCAGATTATGGTAATCCTCCCAAAACATCAAAATTCGGTTTCACCGTTTTTTAAATTATTATATATATAAAAACATGCTAAAGAGGACTATCAAAGCTAGTTGGGCCTACCGACACATCCCAAATCAGATATGCAAAACCATCCCTTTTATTATTATATAATACATTTCAAAATTTCCGAGAGTTCGTTAGCACATTGGTAATAATATCATCTACAGCTTAACGTAGAAAAAAAAACAATTTTCAAGGGACATTTTTCTTTAAAACATTTTTTATAATTTTTTTTAAACTTTTTAATAATTTTTTTTCTACAACTAAGTAAAATAAATTCTCATCCCCACACTTAGAACGAAATCGTCCTCGATGAGAACAAGGTAAAGAAATGAAATAAAATAAAAATAAAACTTAAAGCATAAATTTAAAACTTAAAATAGCAAAAAGTAAAATAGAGAACGGGTTACTCCCCTGGTTTAGATGCAAATTCTTCATCAGCTGTGTATGAATTAAACGACCGTATAGCATTTCATTCGCGGCCGCAACCTCGGGTGAACCAGTTCCAGAACGCCATCAGAGCTACCATGCGCATAATAATACCTGTAATAACTCAAACTCGCTCGCATATAGCGGCGTACAAAACAGAAAACAAAAACACAAGAAATAAACATATTTTTGTGTTTTTGTATTTTTTAATTTTTTTGATTTTTTATTAAATATTTAATTTTTTTTGTATTTTTATGTTTTTATAAATAAAAATAAAACAAATAAGAACATATAATAAAGAAAATCATAATACAAACTCTACAACTCGGGCAGTCTCCCGAGTGATGCATCCATCACGTCTACGTTTCGGTGATGAGTCATGGTAGAATACCTCGACTGTCTGATCAGTTATCGGCTCGCCTATGTAGTTCTTCAATCTATGGCCGTTCACCTTAAACTTCCCGCTTTGATCTTGTATCTTAATGGTGCCATACGGGAATACCTTAGTGACCGTGAACGGTCCCGACCATCGGGATTTCAACTTTCCCAGGAATAACCTCAACCGGGAGTTATACAGTAAGACCTTATCCCCACACTTGAACTGCTTATTACCCTTCAATTTCCTATCACGCAGTTCCTTCGTATGCTCCTTATATCTAAATGATTATGCATATGCGTGATCCCGGAGCTCCTCTAACTCGTGTAACTGATGGAAACGATTACCCTCTACGGTGGATAAATCAAGATTAACCCTTTGAAGGGCCCATGAAGCACGGTGTTCCAATTCAACAGGAAGATGACAGGCCTTCCCATAAATAATCCGAAAAGATGTGGAACCAGTCGGAGTCTTGTAGGCTGTACGGAAGGCCCACAGAGCGTCATCTAATTTGTCGGACCAATATCGACGATTTGAACCAACCGTTTTCTTGAGAATACGTTTGATTCCCCGATTACTCACGTCTACTTGCCCACTAGTCTGTGGGTGGTAGGCGGTCACAAGCCGATGGGTGACCCCATAGCGCTGCAACGCCTTATCCATCTGCGAGTTGCAGAAGTGAGTACCTTGATCACTGATGAAGGCTTTCGGGACTCCAAAATGAGAAAATAGACTTTTTAGAAAACGGACTACCACTCGGGCATCATTGGTGGGTAGAGATTGGCCTCAACCCACTTAGACACGTAATCGACGACCACGAGTATGTATTTGTTTCCACGCGAAGATGGAAACGGTCCCATGAAATCAATGCCCCACACATCGAAAACCTCACAAACTTGAATAGCATTTTGGGGCATTTCGTTTCGCGAAGAAATGTTGCCGACACGCTGGCAATGATCACAACTCTTAACAAACAGATGAGCATCCTTAAAGATAGACGGCCAGTAAAAACCAAAATCAAAGACTTTCTTAGCCGTAGAACTCACACCGTGGTGACCTCCTGTCGGTCCTACATGACAATGGCTCAGAATTTTCCATCCTTCCTTGACATCTACACACCTCATAATAAGCTGATCAGCACCGATGCAGAAAAGATACGGGTCATCCCAAAGGTAAAATTTAATGTCAGCAAAGAATTTCTTCTTTTGCTGGTAAGGCATCTTCTGGAGGCATCAGTCAGCAAGATAGTTCGCGAAATCAGCGAACCATGGAAAACCTTCCTCTTGTGCAGTAACAAACACTAGAGTCTCCGTCGGAAAACGATCGTCGATTCTGATCCATGAATCTCCTAAGTCAACTCCCTCTAGACGTGAAAGATGATCGGCCGCCACATTCTCGGCCCCATTTTTGTCACGGATCTCTATATCAACAGGATCCATCAGATAAGATGAGGCTTAGCATCCTGCTTGCTGAAGAGATATCGAATAGCGGCATGATCCGTGTAGACAATCGTCTTGGACAGAACCAGATATGACCTAACTTTGTCGAAAGCGAACACCACAGCTAAAAGCTCTTTTTCGGTGGTGGTATAGCTCTCCTGTGCGCTATTTAAGGTCCGGCTAGCATAGTAGATCGGATGGAAGTGTTTATCCTTCCGTTGTCCTAGAACCGCTCCGATTGCGAAGTCGATCGCGTCACACATCAACTCGAATGGTAACGACCAGTCTGGAGCAACCATGATCGGAGCGTTAACGAGTTTGTATTTCAGAAGATCAAACGCCTCGATACACTGCTCAGAAAAAACAAATGGAGCATCCTTCTCCAAAAGTTTGGTCATGGGCCTCGCGATCTTAGAAAAATCTTTGATGAACCGGTGGTAGAACCCAGCATGACCTAGAAAGCTACGAATGGATCTCACAGAAGTAGGCGGGGGAAGATTAGAAATGGTTTCGACCTTTGCTCGGTCAACCTCTATCCCCGCACTTGAGATCCAATAACCCAGAACAATGCCCTCGCGAACCATGAAATCACACTTCTCCCAGTTAAGGACTAGGTTGGTGTCAACGCAACGGGACATCATCCTCTCAATATTAGATCAACAATGATCAAAGGAACTCCCAAATACGGAAAAATCGTCCATGAACACCTCCATGGAGTCCTCGATCATATCATGGAAAATGGCCACCATACAATTATGGAATGTGGCCGGAGCGTTACACAGTCCGAACGGTACACGTTTATAGACAAACGTTCCGTAAGAGCAGGTAAAAGTGGTTTTCTCCTGGTCGTCGGGAGCTATCGGAAGTTGGAAGTACCCGGAGAAACCATCTAAGAAGCAGTAGTACTGCAGACCTGCTAAACGCTCTAACATTTGATTAATGAAGGGTAAAGGAAAGTGGTCTTTCCTAGTGGCATCATTTAGTCTGCGGTAGTCGATCCAGACTCGCCATCCCGTCACAGTCCTATTGGGAATAAGTTCGTTCCTCTCGTTGGTGACGACAGTCATGCCACCCTTTTTAGGAACCACCTGGTCAAGAACAATAAAACTCATTCAATGATCAAGAACAATCAAGCACAAGTCAAACTTCAAATTACTTGCAAAACAATCCAACAAAAAAGATCAAGTTCAACTAGTTAGGGTTCTTGAACAAAAGACAAAGTTTATGAATGATTACTTAAGGTTATGAGCTGAGATTATGAATGTATAAGAAGCCTAGCAGCTGTACCAAGTTAACCCGAGCCTTCCTTCTTCTTTTCCATCCGCCAATAGCCACCACTTAGCCGCCACTTTTTCTTTCTTTCTTGCTGAATATTCCGATCGAAAATAGGGGCTGAGTTAGGTTTTTTTCTTTTTTTATTTAATTAATATAATAAGCAAGAAAGGCTTCTAATTTGTGGGCTTGGGTCGGGCCTTGACTTGTATTATTAAAACTTGACCAAATAAGCCCCTAAAGTCCTCAAACTTAACTCTTTTTCCATCAACTTTCATAACCTACAAGTTACATTCAATCTTTGTAAAATCAAGCATAAACAAGCCATAAATCTTAATAATTAAACTAATTAAGCAATTAAATCATGATAAAACGATAAGGAAAGTAAGTGTGTTTTACAATACATCAAGATGGAACACGTGTGTTTAGAAGCTTGGGGTTGCGTTTCGGGAAAATTTGACTAATAATAAGTATTAAATGGGAAATATCATAATTCATAGATAATGATGAATCATCCATGAAAATTTTGATAAATAAAATTACAAGTTAATATATATATATATAAATATATATATATATATATATATATATATATATATATATATATATATATAAATATATATATATATATATTATAAATAGAATTTTGAGATCCAAGATTGTGAAACACACAATTTTTTTGCTAAAAGTTTTCCACCAAAATGAGAGTTGTTACGATACGTCGGGTTGGCTTAGGTTGTAAAATAATTTACGAGAAAATTTTGAAATAAACCAACCCGCGTAACGTAACTCGTTCTTGAAATGCTTAAAATTAAGTAGTGGGAAATATCATGAGAAACTATGATAATAAAGTTTGCATTTTGAAGTTTATTGTAAAAATAAAAACTAATTGTCATGAGGAAGCAAAATAAATTTTTATATGATTAAAATAAAATTTTGCTTATGAGGAATTTAAAATAAGTGAATTGAATGTCGAAATTTGTTATGAGGTATCAATATGAATGATGAATGTCGTTTTGGGAATACAAACTTGCGTACTGAAATTTTTTTTACCAAGTTCGTTATTTAATATCGTGTAACGAAAATATCATGGTAAGTTAAAATGATCGTCATTGTGAATCGAGAAATCGAAATAAATGACATCTTCTTAACAATTAGAATTTCTATGAAGTTTTGCATGAGAATTTTCAAGACAATTACAGGCTATGAGTTTGTGAGCTTCTTGAAAAATCAAGGCAAAACTACCATAAGGAATTTAAAACGAGGAAAATCATATGATGCAAATTTTTATTTGTGAAAATTTATAATGAATCAAAGATTGCATAATGAAAGTTGTATGAGAATAAATTTGGATAATGAAGATCCTACCATGTGTATTATATAATATAGTGAAATTAAAATGTCGTGAGAATTTAAATAACTGATATTGTGAAATGATAGTTTCAAAATAAACGAGATTGTTATAAAAAATGAAATTTTTATGAAATCTTATTTGAAAACTTTAAAGACAATTTAAAATCTACATAATGGGAATTTACTTGAAAGCTCAAGTTAAAATTTATCATAAAACCTTTTTAATATGATGAAATTTATATGATGAGAATTTTGTTTATAAATAGTCTTAATGAACAAAGATGGCATATTAAAAATCACTTTAAATAGTTCAAAATATATTATTATTATTATTATTATTGTTATTATTATTTTACTTACGTTGAAGAGATCGCAATAAATGAATTTTTATAGCAAAATCGCGATGTGTAATCAAAACATATTAGAATGAATCATAACGGTTAAATAGAATTATATAAACGAGAATTTTACGATAAGAATTTATATGACAAAGTAAAAAGGGAAATTTTGTTTAAATCTTTGAAATTTGTAAATAATGTCTTAAGGTTTAAAGGCAAAAAAAAAAATCGTGCATGAACAGACAAGTGGTCCATGGGACAACCCTTAATTGATTTAAAGTCGTAATAATCATGTTTTGAATTAGTTTATTTGGTGGAATTAGATGACTACGGTGTGTTCGGTAAATTGTAGGTACAAAGGAGGTTCCGGAGCTATTAAGGTGTATAACGAAGAAACCCAAGGAACCGGAGACGCGAAAGAAGTCAAAAACGTGAAAAACAATGGTGCATGGCTGAAGTTCACCGTGAGCCACGGTCCAGACCGTGAGCCACGGTCCAAAATGGTTATTTAAACAGAAGCCACCTTACCGTGGCTGGTACGGTGGCCGTGGAGCTCACCGTGACCCACGGTGTGAACCGTGGGCCACGGTCCGGAGTCGTAACTGTCGTTTTTTCTACATATTTTACGAGTTTTTAGGCTGTCTTTTCTTTATCTTTTCATCTAAACAAGCTAAGGACGAATTTTAGAGATTAAGAACAAGACTTTGGTGATTATAATCATTTGTTTGGGTTTATGATTCATTCGATTATCTTAATGGTGGTGATGATTAATCAAACAATGTGTGGCTAGTACTCTTATTGTTCTCTCCCGTATTGTAAGGTTTTCTAATTGGATAATTGTTAATCGTTTATGGTATTGGTGAGATAGTATTTTGATCATTTGATTACTTTGCTATGGTGATTGTGTGTTTGTTTTGTAATTGTTAGTATGGTATAAATTCGTGTTCTTGACTATCCGTTCTTGGTGCCATAGGCAATCGAGATTTAGTAGAAGAGAATTAGGGTTAACACTACTAAACTGATTATTGAGTGATAACCTTGCGTTTTTGTAATCCAAGTACTTAGTCCTCTCTTATCACATTCAAACACATTTTCACGAACTATAATTGTGTAGTTCATCTCACAAGTAAACATTAACTTTATTAACATAGGAAACCTGAAATCGGGAGAGAGCATTCTTTCTTATATTGTTTAAAACTCGTTTATTTTTTTAGTTAATTTTGTTAATCAAAATCAAACAACCAAATCATTGAATTTACATTTTGCACTTATATTAATTTATAGTAATTTTATAGCTACTCAGTAACACATTTTTCACAAACTCCCTGTGTTCACCCACTTACCGCTATCTAATTAGTTGTATTTGGTTTATTTTTGAGTGAGTCTTCGACTTCACGTCATGAACCACCATGATTTGATATTCCAACACTAAAAACCTTTTTTTACATAAATACCATGTTGGAGTCTAAACATGTGCACATACCACCGCGTCTTTTTCATGTTTTTGACGCAAATAACGATAATGAAAAAGTAATATATCGTGATACAACGGGATGTTTAAACACTAGTCCACGTACCACCGAGGCTTTTATGTTTCAATAACAAAACTTGGATGGCGACCGGAACGCTCGCATTCGACAACTTAAAGTGGTCGCCTCGTATGAGACAATCTTTAAGGAGATTTGAAACAACGGGATCCAATTTAAGCTCGTGATCCATAAAACACAATGAAAACTAATGCTTTTGCGGTAAGGTAAGGATAACTTAGATTATTATGAGAATCATGTATGTGTATATATAAAATTAAACAAAAGTAAGGTAAGGATACCTTAGTATGTTTCGAGTGTTTTTGTGTATTTATGATTTGATGAAATAAATAAGTATATACATAAATAAGTGTAATGAACAATCGGGTAGGGTAAACACGTATAGGCAACACGTATAAGGACCCTAAAGCAAAAACTATACTAGATCGTTATGTCTATCCACCTATCCTAGGGGTGAGCATTTGGGCATGACCGGACCGAACCGGGTAATACCCGACTCGGACTGAAACCCAAGAATAGAGAATAAAAAGAACCGATGGTCGGACCTGGGTTGTCATTTCGGGTTTAGGGTTTATTCGGTCTTGGCTGTTCGGGTATCGATTAAAGACCGAAACCAATGAATGATAATGCAATCTGATACAAATGCGAACCTGTTTGCCTAAAATCACAACCCATGAATGAATTTGAACCTGCTAACAACTATAATCATTAAAAAAACGATGAATGCTTTGCTGCCCAGATGCTCAACATGATTGCATGTAATTTATTTTCGATTGTACACTGCACAATGTATTCAGATCTTCAATTTTGTTGGGTCGTTGGAACTTGATCTGCTCGTGTTCTTCACTTCGATTGTAACATATGGTTACTTTTGTGATAATGGAGTAGTTGCCGACTTAGCTTATGATAAAAATATCATATTAAATTGATTAGGTTAGGTGAAAAACAAAATACCTTTTTTGTTGTGCAGTGAATTAATTGTTTCACTATATTGGACTTGAGCTAAAACTTTCTTGCAATCAAGTTAATCGGGCCGGTCCTTTATAATTCGGTTTTTTTTCATTCTAGGCCTGATAACCGACCCGTACCCGAATTTTCAAAATTACGGGAACTGAAAAACTACCCTAATAAACATACGGGTCTCGGTTTTGGTCTATTTTCGGGTCGGTTTTCGGGTATTTTCAGGTTGGACCGATTCTTGCACACCCCTAACCTATCCTATAGTCTTGTGGCTCTGATACCAATCTGTCACACCCCGACCAAAGGTGACGGAACATGCCGGGGTGCAACGGATTGCCCAAACCCAAGACACTAAAGTGACAATATTTAATCAACTTATTTATTTCATAAATCAATAAACAATCACATAACTTGTTCATACAAAACAAATTTAAAACAAGTAAACAAATATATATTGTTTGTTTTGCTAGTATCCTAATAGTCTTGATAACGTTTTTCGTCAAGTCCTCGGGGAAGTCCAACCTGTAGCATTGCATAAAATAAAGTTTGTCAACACAAAGGTTGGTGAGCAATTTCATAGTTTTTGGACAATAAGTATATAATAGGAAATTCACAACTTGTATACGAAACAATAAATAATAGCAATAATTTAAATAAATGAGATCGCTAATAAGAATACATTAGCGACACCGTCTATAAGAGAATACCAAATAGATTCGGATTTTTATGAGATCGTTAATAAGAATACATTAACGACACCGTGCTATAAGAGAATACCAGATATTTCACGGATTTATGAATCAACCAACCAAAAGCGGTAAACACATAAGCATATACGCATGTAAACATAGAACACCAAATCGAGCATTTATTTAAGTAAACTATACAATAAAGTTTGTGGTTTAAGACTCAAGTATAAATTATTTAGTTTGAATAAGTATGCAATATCACCCCCCCACCCCCCAAAACGAAAGATGGAAAACGGGGTATGAAAAGTACTCACTTTTCAAGTATAAACTTGATCGGTAAAAGGCGCGAAAACGGAAGGATGGAGTATAATGAGCAAAGCCTAAATAAAAAGGAAAAGCCTTGAATTAGAAAGGTTGTTTTAGAAAAACTTTAAAATACGAGATAAGAAATGTAAACAATTAAAGTTTAAGGTTTAAAATGTAACTATTTAAGAAATTATAACAATAGTCTTTTAAAAATATAAGTTTGCTCGAAACCGGGTCAAAGTATCTAGTCTTAATATTTACTCAGCCTATGTTAAGTAATAAGGTGGGTAAAAATGCAACAATGCAAGACCCTTTATAATATAGATACTAAAACGGGTTTTAACGAGTGTTTCGGGTTGTTGGTTTGGTTCTTGATAATTGGTCAAACCCAAAGTCAAGTTTCCAAAATAATGAATGTTATGAGATAACTCAAAAAGAATTAATAAGACTTAACTAAGTATGTAGTTTTATTGTTTTAGAACTAACAACGTTCGTTAAGCTAGTGTTCGGTTTTGTCGGTCCAAACTTTGTTATAAGATCAAGTTGGATCCAACATTTCCAAGTACTTAAGAAAATAATTAAAACCAGTTAATAAAGTATTTTTAAAGATTTATACAAGTCTTGTGTGTCTTAAGCGAGTGAAAATCGGTTTAGTTCGGTTTGGTTCGATTTCCATCTCACAATAAGTTCATATATGGTTTCCACATGTCCAAATATCAAGGAACTTGTATAATAATTTATAAATGAAGATACTTAAGTTTTACAACCAAAATGTTAACAATAAATTCCTTAAACGAAAGTTCGATTTTCGGTTCGGATCTTGTTTCGGGTTAAGACCGAGGTAAGATTCTACAAACCCATAACCATAGAGCTTATATAAATGATTTTTGAAACTTAAATCTAACAATAAGCATGTTTAAACAATTATTTAACAAACTAGTAAACAAAGTTCGTTTTACGGTTTAGAGGTATTTACGGTTAAACCGAGGCTAGTCTCTACAACCCATAACCATGGAACTCAATAAATAAGCAAGATGAGGAGAATTTAAGCATGGTGAGTAAGCAATAATAAAGTTAGATGGTTAGATAGTTAAATATAAAACAAGGACCACGAAAGTCCTCCATGAAGCCTTGCCTTACGAGACCCGACACTTCATCGACCGAGACCGGAGAAATGACCACCAAAGGTACAAGGGGTGTATATTATATATATGTTGTGTAACAATAATCAAGTATAAATAAGACTATATAAGCTAATTAGAGTGAAAGACTTTACTCAGTTTGTGATGTGCTTGAAGTAGTCAAATAATTATTAACAAAAATTATACTAATCTAGACACTAAGTAATACTCTAGACCCTTAAACTTAACTTAAACTACTAACCGGAAAGTGTACCGGTCGACTCTAGTACAGCTAAGTAAGTCCGGATATCGAACCCACGAGACTTTTTAAATTACGAAACTAGCAAATTAGACTTAACTACAAAACGCAACTATTTATTAATAATATTTTAGGGGGGGATTTAATACTAATAATTAAAACTTAATAATAATTAACTAATGATTACTTAAATTAACTAATAATAAAACTAAGAATAAAATATTAAAACCTAACCCTAATTATTATAATAATATAAAACATAATTACAACCTTAAACTTAATTAATTAATTAAACTTAAACCTTAACCCTAATTACTTTAAACTAATAAACAATTTAGAAAACTTTGATTAATTTAGATGATGAAGATAACTACCTAGGCTAGAATCCCCAAAGTTACGGTTATTAATTAAATGGAGAACTCACGTTATGGAACTGGGATCATAAAATAGATCTTTGACAGAAAACCCGAACATGACCCTTAAACTTCAAGAAGACGCCTATGGATTTCTAACAAGTTTTAAGACTCACCAGTTTTATATTAAACTTCCTTACGGTTATTTAATCGCTTATGTCTAAGTATCTTTATGAAGAAAACTTACCTTACAGCGCGGAATTCAAAGATAGCCAAGCAGACTTAATTAACTTAATAGACTAAGCTGACAATCAAACCTAGACGGACTCCTTACGAAGAACTAAATCTAGCAATCCCGACAAGCAAAGATCTATTAATAGCCTATCACCTTACAGCTTTTTAGACTAGCAGCTCACTTTTATCTGTTTGATTGATTTTATTGTTTATATGATCTTATTCGAATTCAATCACAAACTAGTCAAGAACACACAGTAAATGACCTAACAAAACCCTGTCCTATGAAACAATCAACAAGGGCAATGTGAAACAATAAACTCAAGTAAACAAAACCAAGCAATCAAACGCATCAATTAAATCAAACTCAACCGTTTACTTAGAACATAAAATCCATAACGAAACGAAATCCAAATAAAATCAAACCGAACTAAGGTTCAACACGACCTAGGTAGTTTATGGAATTTAGCCTAGCATCTTAAAGTCTACAACAAACAAAACGAATAATAATGAAAACATGGTGAAATAATAAAGAACGAAAGATTAAAGGCGATAAAACCCATATTCTTCGATCTTAAACGTCTAGCTCTTCAACGGATGTTCTCTTGCCTTCAAAATCACCAAGAAACTCGAAAGTATGCTCCAAAAACTCTCCAATTCAGCTGGTGGATTTAGGGTATGTTCAGGTTTAAGTTAAAGATGTTTAAATACCCAAAACAAGCCCCAACAAGTGATAAAAAACGAAATTAAAAATCCTCTAGCATTGCCTAGGCGCCGCGCGACGGGATATGGGCACCCCTCCGCGCGGCGCGGCGTGCTCCACCAAGTGGGCCGGTCAGACCGGTTCTCTGTTCTGACCCTTCCTGACGCGTTCTGGATCTCCGTTTTGGCTCTTTTTAACTCGTTTTTCATCCTTTTTTATCACGATCAACTCCCGGAACCTATGAAACATAAAAATGTTAGTAGTATACAAATCTTGACTAAAAACGAATAAAAACAATTAAAATATTTGATAAAATATACACAGGAAACATAAACATTTGGCATTATATCAAATATCCCCACACTTATTCTTTTTTTCGTCCCAGAAAAAGTTCGATGCAGTTGGATCAGAATCGAAAAATTACAGTCTAACAAACATATAGGTTAATTTTTAAAGCTCAGAAAAACGCAAAAACCGCGATCACCGATATTGTTGTCCACTTAAACCCATGCCTTAATCTTTACCGGGACAAATAAGATCCGACAGTAATAGTACTCAGTGGTTTACACAATTAAGACCCGCTTATTTTCATTTTTTACCGGACCAGGCCACCTCAAATTGACTTAAATGAATAGTTAAGACGATCAAGGGTATTGTTTATCCACCTAAGCTTAAGCATCAAAGTCTACCAAGCAGCCATTAGATACGATTAAGGTTCAATTAATTTATAGCTAGTGTTACCCACAACATGACATACCCCCGTTATCAAGCAACACCCCGAACCCATCACCATAGGTGAGTATGCAAAATTTCATCTGTAGGGCTTACATCTAGCGTGTCCCTTGTGGTCCGTTTCTTAATGGTAATGAGACGCGAGCAAGGGGACCCCACATGGCTAACAGCGTGGATGATCAAGTCTGTAATGCATTTGTACTTTTGTACTTTTTGTGATCATGTTTAAATACTTATGTGGCAGAAATCTGCGGGTTTGCTCTTTTTTAGCTTTTATTTTAAATATTCACAACCCCATTTGGAATTGTGAATACCCAGACGAATAGTCGGCATACAGACCCATGGTCTCCGGACCCGAAGCATCACATCAATACAAGAATTAAGGTTATAAAACCATACACCAATGAGGTGTAAAACACTAAACTAGCAGTTTAAAAGATTTATATCACAGGCTACACGGCATACTCTAACGTTAAACCTGCCCAAGCATCATATGATAATGTATTTAGATTTTAAAACTTTATAATAATTTCATTTTTTCATACCAAAATTTGAGGCTTGAGTACGGCCCAACCTTTCATTACTTATCTTTCACGGACAAAACGCTTTACCCACAAAAGATTTCCGTTTTAACCATTTTATCAAATTGCCCTTTCATTTTCAAGGATGAGCCTACCGACACATCCCAAGTTAAGTGCGTTTTCTTTTATTTATCTCATATTATTAGTAGTTTGAAAAACCAATTTCCGATAATTATCATCATCTCCCACTTTAACGCAAAAAAAAAATTAAATTCAAGGGAAATTTTTAAAACATTTTTCAAATTTTTTCAATTTATTTATTTATTTTTATTTTTATTTTGTTTTATTTTTTTAAATTTTTTTTAAACATAAACTCGATTTAAACTACGACTCAAATATCTTACCCCCACACTTAAATTTTGCATTGTCCTCAATGCAATGATAAGGACGACTTAAAACAAAAATAAAATAAAATAAAGTCAGACTACAAAAAACTAAAAACTTAAAAAAATAAAAACTAAAGCAAAATAAAAAGTTAACAAGCTAGATAATGGAAAAGACTTAGCTAGTAATTTGCGCATGAAACATGATGCCAAAGTCTTCTTCCATGAATGCCTTCCAACTACGAACGTGATAAGCAAATAGTAACTCCTTCTCTCACACACGAACGTAAGCGACAAAAATTCAACAAACAATATCTAGAAATATATCTTATCAAACTGATAGATATTAAGCATTCAAAGTATTTTCACCAACCGACAAATATATAAAATAATCATGAATAATCAGGAGCAAATAATAAATATAAAGTATACGGCTCCACTGCTACATCATCCCCACACTTGTCTTTTTCATTATGTTCTTCCTTGGGATCGTTTCTCTAGCTCACTCAATCTTCAAACTAGCAAAACTTAAAAACACAAAAAAACAAAGACGAACTACAAGAACTACGTTAGTGACTCGATTAAATATACAAACTCCGCGAAACCTCCCCACACTTGAACTTAATCAGGAGGTTTCTGCTTTATCTGGCCCTATCTAATCCGTTTAGTTCCACCCGAGGAATTTATCAAACATTAATATATCAATGATGGGACCGTAAAATATTAAATTAGAATTAAAAGTCAGTAACGGGTCAGACCACCTATATTTAAACTTACCTGGAAAGAGCCGAATGCGTTGTAAGTATCGAGAAGACTGGTCGTGTTTGACATGCAAAGGTTTTTTCATTCCTGTAGACCATCTTCTAAAGTATACGCAACTTCGGTTTTCAGGTAACCTATCATCTTCGGCCTTATCCCGTGGTTTTGATTCCTGATCAGCATTCAAAACACAGTCCACGGGCCAGCAATGGTGTTCTTCCTCTAACACCACATCCTCATCTACACTGTCCTCCATAAGTAGGGCCTCGAAAAATGTAAAATCCTCATTAACGTCCAATGTGTCTCAATAATCTGACAATCCATCCAACTCCATATTCAGGAATTCATCTTCCTCGTTAAGCTCATTATTAACCTTAACCATATCCTCAACACCAAACATCAACTCAAGTGAATTTACCAAATCCACTTCATCCTCTATCTTTTCTTTCTTCATTAAAGACATCTGATAAGCAGCCCACTCTTCTTCGTTTATCTCATCATCAGAGTCACTTCAAAAATCAATAATAGCATGTGAAACCGGAGGTGGGACTTCAACATCCATTTTTATCTCCGTTACTTGAGTGATCTCCTCATCTGACTGCTCAACATATTCCAAGGATCTCAACCTCTCCATTTCATCTTCTTCATCCAGCCTCCTAGAAATTTCTTCTACTTGACATTGGAGATCTGTAATAATATCCTAGTGATTTTTGAAGATGGTATCATGCTCAACGAACATCTTTTAGGTATCTGTAGCCATGTATTGGACCAACATCTTTTCTATCCTACCCATAGCAGCTACATCCTCATCAGAAAGGCTATTAGAAAAATGATCATAACAATGCTCCTGGTTTTGCTGAGGTTGCTGATATGAATTATCAAAATAATACGAAAAAGGTCCATGCGAAAAATTTTGCACCGGCTGCATAGAAGGGTTAGCATAATGATGTGCCAAACACACCACATATTGTGGACATATAAGCGTAAAATGGGGTCCGCCACAAATCTCACACATATAACGACTAAAAAGAAATAAAAGACATGGACAAATAGACTCCTACAACTCAAAAAAAAAACAAACAAAAATAGCACGTATATAGCAAGTAAGTCTAATCAAAGCTAATAGCGCAATCACCAAGAGTCCCCTGCAACGGCGCCAAAAACTTGATGTGCTTGAAGTAGTCAAATAATTATTAACTAAAATTATACTAATCTAGACACTAAGTAATACTCTAGACCCTTAAACTTAACTTAAACTACTAACCGACAAGTGTACCGGTCGACTCTAGTACCGCTAAGTAAGTCCGGATATCGAACCCGCGAGACTTTTTAAATTACGAAACTAGCAAACTAGACTCAATTACAAGACGCAACTATTTATTAATAATATTTGAGGGGGATTTAATACTAATAATTAAAACTTAATAATAATTAACTAATGATTACCTAAATTAACTAATAATAAAACTAATAATAAAATATTAAAACCTAACCCTAATTATTATTATAATAATAAAACATAATTATAACCTTAAACTTAATTAATTAATTAAACTTAAACCTTAACCCTAATTACTTTAAACTAATAAACAATTTAGAAAACTTTGATTAATTCAGATGATGAAGATAACTACCTAGGCTATAATCCCCAAAGTTACGGTTATTAATTAAATGGAGAACTCACGTTATGGAACTGGGATCATAAAATAGACCCTTGACAGAAAACCCGAACAGGACCCTTGAACTTCAAGAAGACGCCTATGGATTTCTAACAAGTTTTAAGACTCACCAGTTTTATATTAAACTTCCTTACGGTTATTTAATCGCTTATGTCTAAGTATCTTTATGACGAAAACCTACCTTACAGCGCGGAATTCAAAGATAGCCAAGCAGACTTAATTAACTTAATAGACTAAGCTGACAATCAAACCTAGACGGACTTCTTACGAAGAACTAAATCTAGCAATCCCGACAAGCAAAGATCTATTAATAGCCTATCACCTTCCAGCTTTTTAGACTAGCAGCTCACTTTTATCTGTTTAATTGATTTTATTGTTTATATGATCTTATTTGAATTCAATCACAAACTAGTCAAGAACAAACAGTAAATGACCTAACAAAACCCTATCCTATGAAACAATCAACAAGGGCAATGTGAAACAATAAACTCAAGTAAACAAAACCAAGCAATCAAACGCATCAATTAAATCAAACTCAACCGTTTACTTAGAACATAAAATCCATAACGAAACGAAATCCAAATAAAATCAAACCGAACTAAGGTTCATCACGACCTAGGTAGTTTATGGAATTTAGCCTAGCATCTTAAAGTCTACATCAAACAAAACGAATAATAATGAAAACATGGTGAAATAATAAAGAACGAAAGAATAAAGGCGATAAAACCCATATTCTTCGATCTTAAACGTCTAGCTCTTCAACGGATGTTCTCTTGCCTTCAAAATCACCAAGAAACTCGAAAGTATGCTCCAAAAACTCTCCAATTTGGCTGGTGGCTTCAGGGTATGTTCAGGTTTAAGTTAAAGATGTTTACATACCCAAAACAAGCCCCAACAAGTGATAAAAAACGAAATTAAAAATCCTCTAGCTTTGCCTAGGCACCGCGCGACGGGATATGGGCACCCCTCCGCGCGGCGCGGCGTGCTCCACTAAGTGGGCCGGTCAGCTGGTCAGACCGGCCCGGTTGACCGGTTCTCTGTTCTGACCTCCTGACGCGTTCCGGATCTCCGTTTCGGCTCTTTTTAGCTCGTTTTTCATCCTTTTTTATCACGATCAACTCCCGAAACCTACGAAACATAAAAGTGTTAGTAGTATACAAATCTTGACTAAAAACAAATAAAAACAATTAAAATATTAAATAAAATATACACGGGAAACATAAACATTTAGCATTATATCAGTTTGACTTTAGGAAGTCAAACCTTCAAGAACAACTAAGAAAAACAACCTTGAGATCTTTGAATTTGAGATTTTGGAGTTGTAGCAGGGGAAAAATGAAGGTATTGATGGTGTTTATATAGGGTATTTATCACGGTCAAGTATGGTTGATAATAACAAGAGATTGCATGCAAAAGGGATCCAGACAAGACACAAACAAACAAGAACATGGGCTGCTAACCTGATGGTCATCGCGCCACATGATGGGGTTTGGCCACCCCGATCGCGCCACACTATGAGGTGGGTGCTAGCCTCTTCAACTTTTCAAATATGGCAGATTTGGCCCCCGGAGTTAGTTTTAAGCGTTTTAAGGCATTTTAAGGACCGAAAAGGATGTTTTTGAGACCCAACAAGTGTAAAAAAATATTGTAACATAAAATCCATTATTGTAGGTTCCTAGAAGGATCTAAACAGGAGTATCTCGTATACAAAGGGTGCGGAATCCTCTAACTATACGATACAAGTGTATAAACGAGATAACGTAATGAACACGTAACAAACACGAACACGTAAAACAAAGGCTTAATTGTTATTAGCTTCAAGAGCTCTTAACCAATAAACCAGCCGTCCACAAACAAAATGACTCCCCCTTACAATGAACGACAGAAGTTAGGTTTATATAAACCACGACAACTTCGCCTAACAGGCTAGGCGAAGTTGTCCCTAACTTCGATGACTGCTAAGTTTGCTAAACCAAAAGAACAAACTAACTAATTCACCAAAACGTAACAACCAAAGTAACGATCATAGACACGATAAACTCAATACTAATGAACTACTGGCATAATGCACCAACAGACTCCCCCTTGGCAATAGCTTCATTTCTCTTATAGGTTCGTCTCGTCTTGTAATCCAAAAAGTCCCACCGACGATCTTCAGGCATGCACACCGTGTCTCACACAAACCGAGACCACCCATTGATATTTCTTTGCCTCATCTTTCCAAGACGGACTATAGAATATCTTCCTTTCATTGAGTACCAGCAAATCAGCTTGAGACAAGTTAAACGGGTGCATAGGATCATACACCCTTAAGATCTCCTGTTCATCTTGATCTTCCATCACAGCTTCAGCAGTTTGGCAATCTACATACCACCATTTTAGGTCTTTCATAACATCTTGAGGCATTGTCTTCATCAGAACCTCTTTTAGGCATCGAACTTGTTTGTACTTCATCACCATCCAAGGCTTTCCATCTACTCGCAATCCTCTCTCAGTATCCTCAATTAGCTTTCCCTTCTTAGGTTTTAACAACTCAAACTTTTTCTCCTTTACTACTTCCTTCCACACAATCTTACCGACCCAGAAAGCAACCATATCCTCACTCCTATTAATCAACCTCAGACGTGCCAAATCCTTCACCTCACATTCAGGCAAAGTGTTGAACGATCTCAGCTTCTTTGCAAAGTACTGAATCCCGTCATACCTCTTAACCACAAACAACTTGAGTTGATCATCATAAAGCCAACAGACGATTCCCTTCTTCGACTTAGCACATCCTTTGATATTATAACTCCTCTTGAACATCGAAGGTACCACGGGCTTCTTTGTCTGGATAAACCAATGAGCATATTCTTCCTTCCACCTTGGTTGTTCCTCCCACTCAGAATCACCCGACATGCTATCATCTTGACCCAACTTTTCTTGACCACCGCTAGGAATATCATGTTCAACATTATCATCACGTATCTCACCTTCTTCTAAACCACTGGAAATCTCAATCTGTTTGCCCATCTTTTCAATCTCACTGAAAGATAATACATCATCAGCCATGTCATCCTCATCATCCACAACAATGGTTTCACCACCCGCACTGCTAGACGGAGCAGAATACTCCCCCTGAGATGTGGAAGCTCCAAGAGATTGTGAAGTTCTTGGCAGCTCACTGATGTGTTGTAAAACATACTTACTTTCCTTATAGTTTTATCATGATTTAATTGCTTTTTAGTTTAATTATTAAGAGGTTTAGCTTGTTTTTGCTTAATTTTACAAAGATGGATGTTTACTTGTAGGTTATGAGTTTTAATGAATAAAAGTGGCAAGTTTGAAGACTCTAGGGGCTTATTTGAGCAACTTTGAAGACTACAACTCAAGGCCCGACCCAAGCCCATAAGTTAGAAGCCTTACATGCATAATATATTAATTAAACCAAAGAAAAAAGAACCCCAACCAGCCCTAAAAACCGAAATTCAGCAGCCCCAATTCTGCCCATATTTGCGATCGGCAGCAAGGGAGAAGAAAGAAGAAAAGCTTGTGGCGGCTAGGGTTTGGTGGTTGTGACGGCTGGAGAAGAAGAAGAACATCAAAGGGAGTTGTGTGCAGCTTCTAGGTGTCTCATACATTCATAAACTCAGCTTATAATCATAAGTATTCATCTTTAAACTTAACTTTTTGTTCAAGAACCCTAACTAGTTGAATTGATCTTTTTCTTTGGATTGTTTTGCAAGTAATTGATTGTTTGACTTTGATTTAGTTATTCTTGGATTTTGAATGAGTTTGATTATGTTTATGTTGATGTTTATGATGATTTACTTGAATGTTAAGGGCTGTCCAAACTTAATGAGTAGCTAATCTTGTTTGTTCTACCTAGGTTTGATGAATATTGTTAGGTTTTGACTAGTAATATGGATTGTTAATGATCATGGCTTAAATTGTTAATGTAAAGTTTGATTTAATAGTAAATTAGATTGTGTTTAGTGGCTGTGTTTTGTTTGATTATACCTAATAACCTCGTGCTTTAATTAATTGAATCGGTTTTGATTAGTTGTTGCATGTTTAAGGCTCTTTACTTTGTGTTTAGGGTTTATTTGCGGGAAGTACAACCGTAGGGATAAGTGGGTAAATTAATTAGATAAAATCAGTTGTGAAACACCTTCTTAGAGACCGAGAGGTGATAAGAAGTAAACTCATCTTATTACTTTTACTTGTTAGAATTAAGATCGCGCGAGAGCGGGTTTTGTTCTTGTCGGGTTTGGGTGTTTGAGCGATTAGTTGGTCTAGTTTAAGTTATGTTGAATTGTTCCTCTATCCTTGGTTGCGTAGTATTCGTTTCCATTAGGCTAGTGTGTCGGTGAGACCGAGAGGTGAGTCGGCATTAGAACACGTTAATAATTTGTTTTCCCGGTTTGTTCTTAAAATCAACTAAGATAAGTTAGAGTTTGTTAGTGAGACCGAGAGGTGATCTGACCTTTTTGAGCGAACCTTAGTTGTGTCATCCTTTAGAACCGGTGTCGTGAGAGTTTTCAATCCATTTTCTTGTCATCTCCTTCAATATGATTCTTACCTAGGTAGACGTTTTTATCACTGCAGTCTAAGTTTTCGAAGTTTTGTCAAAAATTTTCACTTAGTTAAGTTAAGTAGTTAAATCAAATAAAAAAAATATCAATTAAATATTTTGGTGAGTCTTTGTTAGAGTTTAGTGATTATAAACTTTTTCACGTGTCTTCGAGTTCGATATCTGGACTTTCCTCATCTGTGCTATACGCGACCGGTACACTTGCCGTTTGTGTGAACTAGGATAGATTGTTTGGTTTTTAAAGCTTAGTTGCGACTTGTGTTTTATTTATATATATATTTATATTTATTTTCGCACATCACTCACCACCTGCATCTTTCGATGCATTGGGATCATCATCTATGTCCTCCATTCTCTTCAAATCTCAGCTCATCCCCCTTGCAACTACTATCCCTCTAAGAAGCTAAGTACTTCTTTAAGATATTAAAAAGTTTACCGTGTTCACCCAGGAGGGTTGTCTAAAGTTGATTTTCAGCCACCAGACGTTGGATAACTTGAGTTTGAATAACATTTACCCTTGACTGCTCAGCAACAACCCGTTCCAGAGCCGCAATTCGCTCGAAATCCGACAAAGTAGTGTCAAAAGCAAATGACATTTGATAGGTACCTGAGCATATGGCGGTGGAATGCCCAAACTTACAGGAATCTCAGATGTAGGTGGAATAGTAACCGGAGGTGAAACTGAGACAGAGGACCCAGCAGTAGCCACCAATGTGGACTCAACAAACATAGCAACCACCTCAGATGGAGTAACAGAAGGAGGTGGTAAAGAGACAATCTCTGGTGCAGACAAATCTACCGTAGAATGTATAATAGACGGTGTTGACAAAGCCACCGTGAATAAACCAGAAGTCACTGCCAATGGAGCCGGTGAAGATGAAACAAGTGTAGACAAACTCGATAACTATGGAGGAGCAAAGTGAACTACACGCGAACTTTCACCACCCCTAGCCTTCTTGGATCTACGAACTAGAGCATACAACTCCTTCTAATAATCAGACTCACTGTCATCATTAGAATCTTTCTTTCGTTTCCCCTGTATCTTTTCCTAAGTGGCTAGAACCCGTTGTGCCTCAACAGCATCATCTGTAGATGAATCAGACAAAGTTTCCTCAGAATCCTCAACTGAGGTAATTGATGGACCCACATAAGTAGCAACCAACGGAGCATGATCCCAGACACATCAACCAACGAAACTTGAACTTCAGACGTATCAACCGCAGACATATCGAAAAATCCTTGCCCCCCGAAGGCAACATCAAGATCTACCTCCTCGGCGGCAGACATAATAGGAACAATAACTGGTGCATCCTGAACCGGAACATCTTGAACTGGAGCCTCTGGAACCACAAGAGGTGGTTGAGGAATAGTAGTTGGTGCCGGAGCAGGATCAGCAAACCGATCACCTGGCGGAGCAACATAAGCTGGATTCACAAGATATCCAAACAAAGCAGTGTGTTTCAGAGGACGTTCAACATTGCTCCGTGCACTCGATGTCCGACACTGAGCAAAAATCCTCTTGTTCACACTGTCCACGAACGAGATAAAACGAAGTTGTGGGAGGTTCGGAGCAACATGATTAAGAATCATCTGCAAGAATCTGGGATACATCAAGAATCGTTCCCTAGCCACTGCTCTGCGTTGACGATCAATCTCATAAAACACCATCTGACCAAAGCTAAATGGTTTATTGTATGTCAACGCGGTCATTGCAGATTGCATAGTCTCCCCCATTCCATCAGAACCAGCTTTACGACCAGACATGTAGACTATCAACACATGCATGAAGAAACGTCATTGATCAAGCAAAAACCCTTTGCGTCGTTGAGAGTCTTCCAATAGACCTGAATAACCCATTCGAAGAAAAGCACCATTTCGAAACGTTGTCGGATACTTATAAGACCATCGTCTTCTACCACAAACCCAAACTGTAAGGTTGCTCGTATCTGATCAGCTGAGAACTGCACCACTTGTCGATTAATGGTAGAACACATGACCAGAGGTTCCACGCGACAATCATACTCAATCGTTCTCCAAAAGTCTTCAATATTTGGTAAAGAGATCGGGAGAGTCGTGGTGATAGAATAAAAAATCCTTGAGCGAATGAGAAACAAAATAATCTCCGAGTAATCCTCTGCTCCACGAGTATCTGGGTCTAAGGTCACATACATGTTGTGTCCCGAAAAAAATTGTCTCTTATCTCCGTCTCCTCCATCACCACCTGTGCCACCAGCACCCGCAACCTCAGCCATACCTGCAAAGCAAACTAGCTAAGTCAGAGGGGTGTATAATTAGCTGGTAACTTCGCTTATCAAGGTAGAGGCGAAGTTAATGTCCCAGCGAGGTTAAGATCAACAGAATGTAAGTTAATATTCAAGCGAAGTTAGTGATAACTTCGTTAATCAGATAACCTCGCCGTAGGATCAGGTCAGATTTCTAAGGCCTTTTCTGTTGCAAACAAGGACGACCAGAAGATCAACGCGGGTACCTCAAGATCCAATTAAGGTCATTGTACCTTCAATATGACCAATACACTAACAGCGAAGGAGAATTTATGACTTATTAGAAATATTCAAGAAAATCATTATTAACAGTCTTTAAAAGAAAAGTTAACGAACGAAGGTAGCAAATTATGAATTGTTATGAGTTAACAGACCTTATATATGGAACCAAAGCAGATTTGGTCAAGGTTGATTCAAATGAGAAGTTCGCCGAGGGTTTAAGAGGTTTATTAGACCTAGTTTGACGAAAAAGAGAATTATATAGTTTCAGAAAAGACCCTGGAATCGAAGTTAGTTTAACTTCGCTAGTTCTCACAACTTCTCCATTAGCGAAGTTAATATATGTTTAAGATGTTAAAAACAAATATCAAGAGCGAGTAACATGTGAATTAAAAGAAAAAGTCCGTTAGAAAATAAAATAAAAATAAAATAAAGAAAATTGAGGTAGGCGGGATCAAATTTCAGTCTTTTAGAGCACCCAACGTGTTTATGAAAAGATCCGAACATGGAATCATATTGATTAAGAAGCTGTCACAAGGATTCATGTTCAGGGATACTATGACATAGAAAAACAGGTTGAAGGCAGGTATATGAAACTTAGCATGGTTTTCATTGCATCTGTGATACGAGTTAGATTCAATTAGGCACAAAATTTAGATGGAAATCACTTATGGACCTGTGATGCCTCCTATCTATTCTCAAGGCGTATATGGCTTTCCCCAGGTCACCCCGATTTGACTTCGACCCGTAGTTCTTGATCAATAGATGTACATGAGATTCGGCTTTACAAGCCTTTCATTAAGTGCATTATCCTTGTAGTATTAGTCTTTTGAATTTCAAAGGCAAGAACGTCATTCATTTTTTTTTTAAATAACAAACACCTGCAAGTCCCGAATCTGGATCACTGCAGTAATATAACACAATACTTGCAGTGATCAAGACACTAACGGGCAAGTGCATGACTGGGTAATCACTTTTCTGCCTATCATTCGGAGAGATGTATGTGGAGACATGCACATGTATTCAAAATGACTCTCTATAGTAAATCTAGCAGATTTAGTTTGTATCACTTCAATTTTTACGCACCATGGAAAGCTACCATGCCAAACAATGACTGCTCTACAGCCTTTTAAGCTTAATAACTTCACCCGTTAGACACACAAAATCAATTTATCTATCATTTTCCAAAGGTTGAATCAATTTTCATTTCAAAAACCAACTTTGAAGCTTCTTGAGAAGCTATAGACTGAATGATTATATCACTTCCCTAGAATAAACAGTAAAACGTTTATAATTCAATCGCCCCGGTCACTTCTTAGTTCTTAGGTAAATGGCTATCCTGTAAGTCCAGTTTGCTGACAGGACCAAACACATATAAATATGTGTCCTTCAAACTTAAAGCTACCAACGTAGTTTTCAGCGAAGGAACAAAACCAATCACAATCACCCCAGACACTTTCAGTTTGCAGGTGAATGGCTATCCTATTGAATCTACAAGTAGATCAGAGGACCAAACATATACAAGTATATGTCCTTTAAACTTGAGCAGCTGACATAATTCACAGTGAGAGTGAAGGGTTTTTTTTTTGTTAAAACAAAAACACAAGAAAATAGGACACGATTACTCGGGATTGATTATCCCATTTAGCACTAGAAGGTTTTGAAACGAGATCGGTCAAAAGCTTTTGTAAAAAGATCGGCAAAATTATCAAGAGAATCAACCTTCTCAAGCACGATTAATTTCTTCTCAGCACAATCCCATATAAAATGATGACGAATGTCAATATGTTTAGTTTTACTGTGTTTTACGGGATTGTTAGTTACTGAGATAGCAGCAGTATTATCGATGCAAATAGGAGTGTAAGTGAAATTCAGACCATAATCTCGCATCTGTTGTTGTATCCACAAAACCTGGGAGCAGCAGCTGGATGCTGCCATATATTCTGCTTCACACGTGGATATTGCTACTGAGGTCTGCTTTTTTGCATTGCCACGACACCAATCGCCCTCCAAGAAACCGGCATCCACCGGTAGTTGACTTCCTGTTCTTGTTACAACCTTTATAGTCAGAATCAGTGTATGCTACTAGATCCAGTTCTTCTCCCTTTGGATACCAGAGACCCAGCTTAGGTTTTCCCTTGAGAAACCAAAGTATTCTCTTTACGCCCTTCATGTGAAACTCCTTTGGATTTTCCTGAAAACATGCACAAATACAAACTGCAAACACAATGTCAGGTCTAGAAGTAGTTAGATACATTAAAGAACTTATTATTGCACGGTATTGAGTTGGATCCACATCTTAATCACTGTCAGAGTCAGCATCCAATTTGTGGTTGACACAGATTGGAGTATCATATGGAGTACTTTCTTCCATCTCAAATCGTTTGAGCACATCGTGAACATATTTAGTTTGATGAATAAACATGCCATCCTTCTTCTGATCTACTTGTAAAACCAAAAAGAACGTTAATTCACCCATGGCGCTCATCTCAAATTTTTTCTTCATGAACGCTTCAAATTCCTGACACATAGAAATCTTTGAGGCCCTGAAGATGATATCGTCCACAAAGACCTGAACAAGAAGAAAGTCCTTCCCGTTCCACTTCACAAACAATGTACTGTCAATCTTTCCTCTCACAAATCCGTTCTCCAGAAAGTAATCAGGTAAAGTTGCGTACCAAGCTCGTGAAGCTTGATGTAGACCATATAATGCTTACTGAGCTTGTACACATGATGTTAGAAGTCTGGATCAAGAAAGACTGGAGGTTGCTCGACATATACCACTTCATCTACCTTGCCATTTAGAAAAGCACTCTTAACATCTAGCTAAAAAACCTTCATCTCTTTGTGAGCCGCGAGGGCCAAGAAAAGTCGAATTGCCTCCAGTCTTGCCACGGAAGCAAACACCTCATTATAGTCTATCCCTTCTTGCTGATTAAATCCCTTGACTACTAATCTCATTTGTTCCGGATGATTGCCCTTTTCTCATCTCTTTTGCACTTGAATACCCACTTAGTACCGATGACATTCACATCTCGTGGCTTCTCAACCAACTGCCATACCTCCATTTTGTTAAACTGAGCCAATTCTTCCTGCATGGCTTCGACCCAAGAGCTATCCTTAGATGCCATCTGATAGTTTTTTGGTTCTATTTGACTGATAAAGCAGGCATACAAGCATTCATTCATAATACCAGTATCTTTAATGCTCACATACACACATGTATTTTCTTCCAAGCTGCTTCTGGTTCGTACTCCGTCGGAAGGATTACCAATCACATTCTCCAAGGGATGATTCTTGTGGATTCTTGTGGTTTGGACAGGAGCAACTTCCAAGTCTTCACCCAGATTAGGAGTAGGTTCATCTGAATTATGTTGGGTGTGAAACGGATTTATGAAGTCATCACTACTTGAGACAGCAGGTGTTTCTACAGTACTGGACACGTCAAATTTTTCTATCTTCAAACTTTGGACGATGCAAGATGGCCTCTTCTTCATCAATTAGCATCTGAGTGGCCATACTTTCTTCTATATATGCAAATTCAATAGATGGTAAATTAAAAGACTTAAACAATTTATCATAATAAAAAGCCTCCTTTGGTCCCATGCTAGGCTTTGGTGACTTGTAACTGGTAATGTCAGTGTTACAGATCACATCAACCTTATTATTCGATAAATTAAAGACTCTTCTATTGGGAGACCCAACTACGTAGCCAACAAGAATACCTTCATCGGTTTTCTCACCAAATTTTGAAATAGTCTTTAAGATCGAACATGGGGATCCAAAAGGTTCAAGACCTTTCAGATTAGGCTTTCGACCATGCATTAATTCATAGAAAGTTTTGTTTAATCTTTTAATAGTCAAAACACGATTAAGGATATAGCAGGCTGTGGCGACAGCCTCAGCCCAGAATACCACGGGAAGTTTAGCATCTACTAGCATAGTCCTGGCTCCCTCGATTAGTATTCTATTCTTCCTTTCAGCTACTCCATTCTATTGCGGAGTATATGGTGCGCTAAACTGATGCTCTATCCCTTTCTGCAAACAAAACATCTCCATTTGATATTTCTTGAACTCTGTGTCGTTATCGCTTCTGATAAACTTGACCTTGTGACGTGAGGTCAAAGACTCACTCAAAAATAAACCGATTACAACTAATTAGATAGCAGTAAGCGGGTGTCGAACATAGAGAGTTTGTGAAAAATGTGTTACAAAGTAGTTATGAAATTTATCTAAATTAAACTAAGTGCACAAATTAAATTCAATGATTTTGTTGTTTGATTTGAATAGCAAAAATAACTAAAGCAATTAAACTAGTTTTAATAAATATGAGAAAATATGCCTTCCCTCGGTTTCAGGTTTCCATGAATGTTACAGTTAATGTTTGAACTGAGATGAACAATAGATAAAGTTTGTGTTTATGTAAATGATTGCGATAAATGAAGATCAAGTACTTGGATTATACAACGCAAGGTAATCACTCAAATATCAATTAGGTTATCTAATCCCGAATCCCTCCCGATTAATCTCGATTACATACAAACCAAGAATTAACGGCTTAGAACATGAACTCAATAAACTAACAAATTAACAATCAATTCATCAACACCATAATAATTAAATCAATAAGATCAAACTAATATCTCAGGAATTGTCTAAACATTCAACATAATAAACCTTACAATCCGAGGGAAAACACAAAGGAGTTTAGCGGAGCATGATTTGGGTCGTCATCCCTTCGATTATAAAAGTCATACGAATTAAAAACAAGTTTTTTATGAATACCACACCCACAATTGATCAATTGTCTCCAAAAATCGCCTATAGGTCGTCTGGAATGAAGGATAGATTAAAAGACAATCAAAAACTGAATAAAATATGCCAAAAACGGCAGTTACGAATGTCATACCGTGGCCCACGGTCTACACCATGGGTCACGGTGTCTCCTTGGCTCTTCTGGAACATGGACCACGGTCTCAACCGCGGGTCACGGTGGAACAAAGGCCATGGTACGGTGGCCTCTGTCCATTTTGGTCACATTGGACCGTGGCCCACGGTCTCAACCGTGGGTCACGGTGGACTTCAGCCTCGCCTTCCCGTTTTCACTTCTATTGACCTCTCTCGCGTACCCGGTTCCTTAGGTTTCTTCATTATACATCATAATAGCCCCGGAACCTCCTTTGTACCTACAATTCACCGAAAACACCTTAGTTATTTAATTCCACAAGATAAACCAATTAAATACATTATTATTACGGTATTAACTTACTTAAGAGTTGTCCCATGGACCACCCGTCACCTTTCCACCAACAATATTTTCCACTTTGGTAATAAAATTAATTACCAACTGCACTGTTTTATCCTTAGCATTCAGAAAATACACCCACGAGTATCGTGAGTAGTCATCAGTCACAACTAAGCAGTAAGACGTTCCACCCAAACTTTTAACGTTTATGGGACCAAACAGGTCCATGTGCAGCAAATCTAGGGGAGTGACAATTGAGTTAATCAGCTTGGAGTGATGTGGTTTCCTGTGCTGCTTTCCTTTCTTGCATGACAGACATTGATCTTCAAAGTTGAAATTCTTCAATGGAACCCCTAGCACCAAACCATTCTTGACTATGTAATTCATTTTACGTAGATGGATATGACCCATTCTCAGGTGCCACAATTCTGACTCAGACTCTGTTGCTTTAGACAAAAGGCATGATTCTTCTGTCGCAACCTTGGTGGACCTCATGTCCATCACATATGTGTTCTTCTCTCTTGGAGATTTCATGCCTACCCAATTTTCAGGGATCTTGAAACCAGGATAAAGCACGAGTTCTTCATCCTTTGTAAAGTGTACGGTGTATTCTCTGTCACATATTTGAGAAACACTCAAAAGGTTGTGTTTCAATTCTTTCATAAAATTTATTTTCTCCAACTTGATCCTTCTGTTACTAATGGTACCGATGCCTGAAATTTTTCCTCCACTTTCCCCCGCAAAACTAACTCTTCCTCCTTGTACAGCTTTCCAATCACGTAACAATATCTTGTTACCCGTCATGTATCGGGAACAGGCACTATCGACAACCCACATGTTGTTCACGGTTCTTTCTGATTGTTCCTACACAACTAAAGAAGTGAATTAAAAGCGGGGAACCAAGACCTCCTGGTCTTGGGCTGTTCAAACATGTTATCCGGCATCCAACTCGTTGGTTGCCTAAAATTCCTTTGATGAAAGTTGCCATTGGCTCTGACAAGACGATTTCTAAAGAAATGATTATGAGACCAGCCAAACATCCTTTAGTTTCTAGTATTAAAGATTTCGGATGACTCAATATTACGTAGTCTATGATTTACTGAGAAAAAACGACGATGATTTCTTTGGTATCTTGGATTTGCCCAATGTTTACCGTCAGTAGATTTGACATTTTTATTAACACTAGTTTTAGGTTTCGTTTTATTCTCAGTTTTGGTTGGCCTTATACCCTTAGATTTCTATCTTTTCATGGGACAAGTACTGACAACATGTCCTTTGTTATGGCATCTAAAGCAAATTTTGTACGTATTATTTGTGTTCGTCTGAGCACTCTTTTCAGAAGTGGCCGCAGAAGATGAGGTTGGTTTACTGATGTTTTGTTTCACATAGGGGGGAACAAATGGATTTAAAGAAGATTTCTTTTCACAAAAAGTATCATTCTCGCCCCCCCCCCCCCTTAGTAACAAAACTTCATCATCCACTTTACTAGAGTCGACAAACTCCCTAGAGTTTGAATCTTGATTTGTGACTGGAGAAATTGCCTGAACCGATTCGTTAATATCCTTATAAACCTTATCATGATTGGTATTAACGTCGGTATTGCTTGCTTGGACCTTAACGGGTAAATTGTTGAATTTTATGTTACCCGTTACAGTCTGATCAGTCTCAACACAAACAGATGGCTGGTTACAAGATTATAAATATAATTATTATTAAAAGGTGGTGGAAATTCTGTGAATCCAATTCCCCCTTTGTTGATAGGAGAGCGTTGAACACTTAGGACATGATTAAGCATCATGGAGGAGTTCCTAAATTGTTCAAGTTTTCTATTTAGTTCCACTACTTTTACTTGATAATCAGTTATCTGTTTATCCTTTTCAGCTATAAGTTTGGTCTTTTCCACTACTTCATAACTTAGATCAATGACTTGTATTTTCTCAGCTAGAGTGGCCATAAGGCATCTTATGTCTTTTTCACCGGCTTTTATTTTTACCGAATAACTATTTTCCTTTTGTTTAGAATAGTGATGTTCCTCTTTTAACGTTTTTAATTCCTTTTCCAAACTTACATACTGATCAGTTAAAGCATTCAATTGTTCAGACAGTTTCTCACATTGTTCACACTGAGGTTCAGAACGTACCTTTGATAGCTGATCATTCACTTCTGCCATGTACGCTTGATCCTCCACTGGTTCTTTTTCACATCTTTCAGCCACGATATTCACCAGATTCGCTTGTTAAATCACCTCCTCCACTTTGATGTTCCAATTGTACCCACCATCATGTTGAGTTACCATGGATTTTGTCTCAGCACCATTTCCATTCCCATTCCCATTCCCATTCTGATGAGTTGGCCTATTCTGACTCCTTTCAAATCTTTCATTAGTACATTCTCTTGCAAAGTGCCCATTTTGTTGATAGTTGTAACAACGAACTTTGGACTAGTCAAATCCTGGTCTCTCTCCCACAAACTTTCTTCAGGTCTTCTTCATAAACCTTTTCACCCTTCTTACTATCATAGCCATTTACCACTGCAAATCCATCTCTTTCATGTCATCACATCTATCTGATCATAATCCTCATCCAAGGTTGCAGGGTCAACTATCCTTCCTTTGATGTATTTCTCATAAGAAACAATGAAATAGGCATAAAGTGCAAATTGTTGTTCAGCAAAGTTTACACTCATAGGCATCTTTGAGTAATTCACATTTGAAGAACTTGCGGAAGAGTTACCCACTGAAAATTGAGGTTTTGAGGAAGTACTTCCACCAGCAACAAAGCATATATCACCATCCATGTTCATCACCACATGACCATCTTGAGTAGAGTTTGGTACGCCGCCTGAGTAATAAGCGGTCGATTCTGTTCTAGAGCTTTAGTTTGGAGAGCCTTTTGCACCATACATTCCCGGATCCTGAACCTGATCAGTAGGCGTCTCTTTCCTTATCATATTGAGATCATAGTTACGTAAATTGTTGACCACCTTCTCCAAATCAAAGCTTTCAAACTCTTTATCTTCTCGCATTAAAACTGTATACATCTCCCATTTTGGTGGAAGTGCATCCAAAAATTTTTCTACAATTTCACTCTCAGAATACTTTATGGAGTAATTATTCAACTTGGTCATCAAATGATAGTATCTTGTGATGATGTCATAAAGCGATTTACTTTTAAAGTACTTGAACACCGAGAATTGAGTTTTCAACAATTTTGTCTTTGAGTTTCGAATTCCGACATTTCCTTCATATCGGTTTTCCAATGCTTCCCACAATTCTCTAGCAGACTTGTACTTCCTGAATGTATGAAGAATATCTTGAGGTAGTGCCATGGTAATTGCAGCTAATGCTTTACTTTCTGCTTCATACATTTTCTTCACATCATCCCCTATATTATTATACTTCTTTAGTTGCTCACGACCTTCAAACTCAGTTGTTGGAGGAATATAGCCATCCTGAATACATACCCACATCTTTGCATCTTGGTATTTCACGTACTGCTCAATCCTGTCTTTCCAAGCAACAAAATCAGTGCCTTTAAGTAACTTTGGAGCTTTAGTTGCTGACCCAGCTTCAACCTCCATCTTTACCAGTTCAATGATGTTTATCAAAGTCATAATTTTAACGAAACGAGAGCTGAAACTATACCAACGTTGTTCACGTTGGTTCTGTGAACAACAGATGGCGAAGTTAGATTAAATTCTCCAATACGATAACTTCGCCAAGGGCGAACTTAGATTGTATTAACTAAGTTTGCTACGTTTTAACTTCTCCAGTAACTTTACTTCTTCCCAAATTTTCTAGTAATATCTTCGCTAAAACCCTAAATACAGATGACGGAAACTTCGCTGGATAAACGAATTGATTTTGAGATTGTTCCTTTGATTTCAGAAGGTTTACTTGTAAGAGGATGAGCGACAAGGGTTGTATTGTCAAGGAATGGACAAAACGAACGGTGTTTTACATGAAATGATTCTGCAAAAAGTCAAGCAGAACAATTTTAACACTAGTGTGATAATCCCGAACCACACAATCACGAGCAAAAGCTATGATACCAATTGTAGGTTCGCAGCCGGATCTACACAGGAGTATCTCGTACATGGAGGGTGCAGAATCCCCTAAGTATACGATACGAGTGTATAAACGAGATAACCAAATGAACAAGTAACAAACACGAACACGTAAAACAAAGGCTTAGTTGTTATTAGCTTCAAGAGCTCTTACCCAATAAACCAGCCGTCCATAAACAAAATGACCCCCCTTACAATAAACGGCAGAAGTTAGGTTTATATAAACCACGACAACTTCTCCTAACAGGCTAGGCGAAGTTGTCCCTAACTTCGCTGACTGCTAAGTTCACTAAACCAAAAGAGCAAACTAACAAATTCACCAAAACGTAACAACCAAAGTAACGATTACATACACGATAAACTCAAGACTAATGAACTACTGGCATAATGCACCAACAATTATTTTGATTATATCAAAGGTTTCGGTTTACAAAATGGGTCGGTTTACATGATAAACGAATACAAAAACGTATACAATTAAGACCCGAAATTGACAAATATCACAGATTGTTCAAAACACATATGACACTATTAAGTGGCAATATTATCATTAATTCATCCAAAGGCATCAAGTACACAAGTTGTTGCAAATAATGAAATTACAATGAAAATTATACATTCAACTCTTATTTAAAATATCCTAGGTCTTGTGTCTTCATCTGGTTCATCCTCTAATAATTGTACTTATAACATATATATAAAATAATGTCAACTAACTTAATAGTTGGTGAGTTCTCAGAGTTTAAATACTACATAAAAACCATAAAATTCCATGAAAACTTGTGAAAAGAAAATACGGGTTCTTGACACTTGAATCAAATGTCCTGAGTGTAAAGAATAAATGAAGCTCTTTTTCAGTTTGGATTGTGCACAAATGTACTAAGATCGGGGTCCCTTTTTCACTCGAAACACGGTCCTAAGTGCAAAGGGGTGGGGGGCGTATGATCATACATATCGAAGAAATCCATGCATGTAGTATTTGAGCAAGAAACAAGTAAACACACAAGTCCATGACGCGAATTGTAGTTTGTAATAAGAATAAATAAGCAAATGGGTTTAAATATGATATATATGTTAGCCCCAAAATATGTAAAACGTAAAAAAAGAGGTGTGAGAAACTTATAGAAATTGGTAACCAGAGAGAATTTGTATTTTATTAATTATGTGTGTCTTCAATTGAGAATTACATAGGCATATATGTAAAACTCATAAAGCAATCTCGACTAAAAATATAGGGAGACTAAGTATGTAAAGAGATAAATATGAAAAATAAAAGATATATCTCCAATACTCCCCCTCAAGTTGGAATGTGAAGATTTCGAACACCCAACTTGACAAGTAAATTTTGTAATTGTTGGCCACCCAAAGCTTTCGTAAACAAATCAGCAATTTGAGACTTGGAATCAATATTAAGCGGCTGAATATCTTTCGAGTTGACTCGTTCACGGACAAAGTAACAATCCATTTCAATGTGCTTTGTTTGTTCATGAAACACGTGATTATTTGCAATATGTCGAGCGGCTTGATTATCACATAATAAAGGTGTTGGTCTCTCTTGACTAACATCGAGTTCCTTTAATAACCATCGCATCCATAGAAACTCACTAACTGTAGCTGCCATGGAACGATATTCTGCCTCAGCCGATGATCTTGAAACAACAGATTGTTTCTTGGACTTCCAAAAAACCGGTGCTCCTCCCAAAAGTAATAAATAACCAGTTCGAGACCTCCTTGAAAAAGGACATTCTAGCCAATATGAATCACAATAGGTAACAAGATTACTTCCTCCTTCCCTTGGAAGAAGAATGCCTTGTCCGGGTGTGCTTTTGAGGTAACGAAGTACTATGTTCACGGCTTCCATATGGGTTTGTCGAGGATTGGCTACAAACTGACTCAGGACGTTTACAGAAAAAATAATATCAGGGCGAGTTTCCTGAAGATACAACAGCCGACCAATGAGTCAGCGATATTGTTTAGCATCAACTAGAGTGCCCTCACTATTTTTATCTAGTTTTGAATTTTGCTCCATTGGAAATTGATTGGGTCAACAATTCAACATGCCACTATCTTCAAGTATGTCTAAAGTGTACTTCCTTTGAATTAAGACAAGACCCTCTTTCGTACGAGCAACTTCAATTCCCAAGAAATATTTTAACATGCCAAGATCTTTGATGCTAAGCGTTTTTCAAGATAATTCTTGATTTGTTGAATTTTCTCCAAATCGTTACCTGCCAAAATGACATCATCCACATATATAAGTGTTGTAAGATATGTGTCACCTTTCTTAAAAATGAATAACGAATGATTGGCCTTGAACTGCTTAAAACCGATGTTAAGTAGGGCTTCAGTGAACTTGTAGCACCAGTTTCGTGAAGTTTGTTTTAACCCGTACAAAGATTTCTTTAACTTGCAAACCCTTGTGTCTTCACGTATAGAAAACCCTTGAAGGACTTTCATATAAACATATTCGTCAAGATCCCCATGCAAAAATGCATTGTTAACATCTAATTGATTAACCCAATTTCTTTTATCTGCAATAGTAAGAAGAGTTCGAACGGTGACCAATTTTGCAACAGGTGCAATTGTCTCATGATAATTGATCCCTTCTATTTGTGTGAATACCCTTGCCACCAATCGCGCTTTGAACCTTTCTACATCACCATTAGGTTTGTATTTAATTTTGTAGACCCATTTTGAGTCTATGGCACGCTTACCCTCCGGCAACTCCACGAAAGACCATGTCCCATTATCTTCAAGAGCTTGAATTTAGTTTTTCATAGCTTCAACCCACCTACTTCCTTTGACTTAAGACAAGACCCTCTTTCGTATGAGCAACTTCAATTCCCAAGAAATATTTTAACACGCCAAGATCTTTGATGCTAAAGCGTTTATCAAGATAATTCTTGATTTGTTGAATTTTCTCCAAATCGTTACCTGCCAAAATCACATCATCCACATATATAAGGGTTGTAAGATATGTGTCACCTTTCTTAAAAATGAATAAAAAATGATTGGCCTTGGACTGCTTAAACCGATGTTGATAGGGCTTCAGTGAACTTGTAGTACCAGTTTCGTGAAGTTTGTTTTAACCCGTACAAAGATTTCTTTAACTTGCAAACCCTTGTGTCTTCACGTTTAGAAAACCCTTGAGGGACCTTCATATAAACATCTTCGTCAAGATCCCCATGCAAAAATGCATTGTTAACATCTAATTGATTAACCCAATGTCTTTTATCTGCAATAGTAAGAAGAGTTCGAACGGTGACCAATTTTGCAACAGGTGCAAATGTCTCATGATAATTGATCCCTTCTATTTGTGTGAATACCCTTGCCACCAATCGTGCTTTGAACCTTTCTACATCACCATTGGGTTTGTATTTACTTTCGTAGACCCATTTTGAGTCTATGGCACGCTTACCCTCCGGCAACCCACGAGAGACCATGTCCCAATATCTTCAAGAGCTCGAAATTCTTTTTCATAGCTTCAGCCCACCTGTCATCTTTAATAGCTTGACCAAAATGCTTTGGCTCAATTTCTGAGCCAATAGTTGTTAAGAAAGCTTTATGTTTGTTAGAAAAAATTTCATACGTTACAAAGTTTGTTATAGGATATAACGTGGAGGACGACTGATTGTTTTTGGTGGCGCGTGGCCTAGAGACAGAGGGAGATTGACTTCATAATCGGCTAGACACTTTGGTTGGCTTCTGACTCGTTTTTCTTTAATTTGCTCCTCTTGTTCTAGTTCATGATTTTCTGAATTATTTTGTGTTTCAAACTGTCTTGCAGTCTCATGGTTTTGGTTGTGTTCAATGGTTTCATCAACATGGATGGGCTTGGTTTGTTGAACATCCATGTGATTTAAATGGGTTTCTTCATTAACTAGGCCATCATTAGTGTTTTGGACCAGATCTGATGCATTACCCATAGTGGGTTCATTTTGACTTTTGTTTAAATTGACCACATCATTTATATGTGGTAAATTTTCCTTGATATAGAAAACCTCCCCCTCGTCATTTTCAATATCAACATTGGTGTAAAAGAAAAGATCCTCAATAAATCAAACATCCCTTGATACAACCAATCGTTTATTCTTGGCATCATAAATTTTATACCCTTTGGTTCCTCCTGGGTAACCTGAGAATATGCCCGGCCATCTTCTCACGGCAAATTTGTCTCCTTTTGTCTACGTACTCCTATAGTAGGCTAGACAACCAAATACCCTCATATGTTGATAATCGGGTTTTTGGTTATACAATATCACATAAGCAGTCTTGTTTTCAGTGACGTCCAAAGGCAGACGATTTATAATGTAAGTAATGGTTAAGACACATTCACCCAAAACTTTGTGGGTAGTTTAGCTTCAATACGTAAGGCTCGTGATATCTCAAGGAGATGTCTATGTTTTCGTTCCACAACCCCATTCTGTGGGGGGGGGGTATGTGGACATGTTTCTAAGACAATTTCTTCACTCGAGTATAAATCGAGCATTTTGTTTGAGACGAACTCACCACCATTGTCATATCGGATTCTCTTAATAACCTTTTCAAATTGAGTTCTAACCATTCTTTGGAATTTAATTAAGCAAATTCCAGCTTCACTTTTATGTTTAATCAAGAACACCTAAATTGCCCTACTATAGTCATCCACTATAGTAAGGAAATAATTAGCGCGAGAAAGGGATGTTGTGCGATATGGACCCCAAACATCACAACGTATCAACTCGAAGCAACCATGTGTTTTAATAAAACTCGTAGGAAAAGGCAGTCTAGTATGCTTAGCTTTCATACATGAATCACAAAAACTAGTTTTGTTTTCCAAACAATCCTTCAAAAAATCAACGTGACATAGTTTAGAATTTGAAGAATGACCTAAACGTTTGTGCCAAGTATCCATAGTCTAGAATCTATAATTTCTCTCCTCCCCCTATCCATCATCCCCATTCGATAAAGACCATCCTTGCACCTACCCAATTCGATTACGCTAATGTAATATATAATTACCAATATGATTTTTAATATTATATTATTAACCGGGTTTGTTCAAGACTTTAACGGAAAACTAAAGTTGGTTTTTAGAGGAAATTTGATAAAATAATTTTTTAACAGATTTCATTTAACTTTAACAGATTTTAGTTGATTTAATAATAATTTTTAATGAATTTATTTGGTTTATATAATGAAAAGAAAAGGTTAAAAAATATAAGCAAAAACCGGTCTGACCCGGGTCCTTACGTCTACAGACACATGGCATACCTACTGGACCAGTTTGTTTGTTTGGTTTTATAACAGAAACAAAAATACTTAACTATTAACTCATGTTCATCTTCAACCTCAAAACCCTAGATTTTCAATTATTTTAATATGTTCCATGTTTGGTTAGTTTATGTTAGGGGTATTGTTTCATGGCTTATAATGATTGAAAACCATATAACACTTACTTGATTTGGTGTTGAAAAGAGGGTGAACGAAGCTCGCCGGAGTTTGGTCTTGGACTAAAAAATAAGGGATTATAGAGAGTATTTTTTGTGTGTATTGATGTTGCAGCAGGTTTAGACGAAGGATTACATTCTATTTATAGTGTCAATTGGAGCGTAGGATGAGTAATTGGTTGTTATTGATTTTAAATTATACTCCGGCGGTTACGCGAATTGAAATCGGTCTTTAAGGTTGTTAATACGAGTTAATTAGCTTGATTACAGGTCCTAATTAGCGGAGAAACGTGTTATACTAACTAATTGGGTCAAAGAGCATGTTTTACGGGTATTAAACGAGTCGCCGGAGTTGTGTTTTGGGTTGCCGATGGCGACTCTCGCTAGAAAAACGGGATTCAGGGGACGGGGGCTGTATAATTGATTCAATATTAATTTTAAATGTAATTTACACTTTTGACCCCTCAACTTTCATATTATTTTAAAACAGAATTTAAAATATATTTACATAATAAACCTTAGATTTTAAAATGTTATATAAATATAATAGAAGTTAATATATTTGGACTATTCTCCGATTATACCCGATAGTTTGCAAATTGTTTAAATAAAGGCTCGGAGTTTCGATAACAGAATTAAACGAACATCAAACGAACAAACGTTAATCATAAATTATCGTGAATAATATATAAATGATGAACGGCAATACTAGTACAATGAACGACCAAAACGAGTCGGCTGACGAATAAATATAAAAATATATAATACATGAAACGAAACATGAGATTATAATATATATACATACATATATATATATATATATATACACAGGTATTGGATCATTTCAGAAGTTTTTTTACAGCGAAAAGTGCGAGAAGTGAAGGTGTAACTCCATTAATCCCTAATTTCACTCCATTTCTTATGTGTAGGTGTGTTGTGTAGGTGCATATGTACGTGTGTAGGTGCGTATGTACGTGTGTAGGTACGTATGTTTGTATGTATGTTTGTATGCGTGTAGGTACGTAGGTTTTAATATGGATCGGTACATTTGTATGTGTATAGGTAGGTTTGAATGTGTATTAAGACATAAATACAACCAACCTACATACATGTAGGTAACATCATAAGCAGGGGAGTGAAAATTAGGGATTAATGGAGTTACACGTTCACTTCTCGCACTTCTCGCAAGATCCATCCCTTATATTCATATATATATATATATATATATATATATATATATATAAACAAAACCGAAATTTTAAAATGGGTCGGATTTTCGGGTTTGAAAAGTAACAAATGTTACAGATGGTGCCCCCACCTCCTTTACATCATAAGATATCAAAGTTATCTTTGCATTAAATATAATATTTCACTATTATCTTTGCATTAAATGCATTCATTTAAAATATATTCGCTACAAAAGTAAAGAAAATAAGATACAATATTTGCCTATTTAAAAGAATCGAACATTCCCAATCCTCAAAGCAAATCCACAAATCCATTTCAAAAATCCACCACGAAGCGTTGCCGTGTTTGAGCGTAAATATGGCTAAATTTAAATACTCTTGTTTGATGCTACTCATGATTGTAATTACAGGTTTGTTAGTTAGTTCTCTTGAAAATGAAGTTTTAACTACCTCTCTATTTATATTATATTATATAATATATATGTTCTTTGTATGTCAAGAAAAACAATTTAAAATATCAAAACAAATATGATTGTTTTTCAGTTGGAATTTCAGTGGTCAACGCTCAAATACACAAATGCACAGATATCTTGTACGATCACGGTTGTACAATTGAGGATTGTATGAAACAATGCATTGCGAAACACTCTACTGGATTTTCCATTTGCGTAGATCATAATCCTCCAACTCCAGGGGACCTCTTTTGTCTTTGCAATTACAATTGTTGATGACACCTAAAGGATCCAATTAGTTTGCAAGTTAAAACATTTGAGATTTTATAAACTAATGCCTCCTATGAGCATGATATGAATTTGTTTTGTAACAATTCGGGTTTTCCCGTATATCTTTTGTAACCGTTACCCGGCCCATTTACGGGCCCGGGCTTCCTCATTAATAATATTCCCGCATTATCGAGTTAATTTGATTAGTTTATTAATATTTAATTATTTATAATTATATCTTTTATATTTTGACACATTTAACCCAAAACATAAGGTTTCAACTTCTTTGTACCATCCTTAAAATCAGGGACTAAAGAGGAAATTTTGTTATAATCCATTTCACATAAACTAGATATCCATTATCCAAACCCGTTTACCCATTTCGCAACCCGAATTCATAATCTGTTAACTTGACCATAATCTTCGTTTTCTTGTTTCATTTGATCTTGTGAATATCATATTTACGGCCTAATAAACGATATAAACGTGTTAAATAATTACAAACGTGATCTATTATCCCTTATTAAATGAACCGTAAACCCTAATAACTAATTACTACATAAACAAACATGATTTCTGCAATTGAATCATCCCACGGCATCCTCTAACCCTCGCCGTCAATTCCCCCCTTAAATAATTATGTTATCATCGCCTGCAAGTGCTTGTTCGTGTTCTTGTTGTGCCGTCGGGGTTTAATTAGTGATTCACCATCAAATCGTCATCAATTAAGATAGATTAAATATGCATCGTGATCGCAATACTGTTATGAACGAAAGCCCTAACATCTATTATTTCAACATCAACCGGATTAACCAACTGATGTTGTTAGGGTTTATAATCAAACTTTGATGAATCTGTTTCTATTTATAATGAATGGGTTCTTGTGTAGTGTGCACGTCGCTGGTTCACCAAGCTGGTCAAGTCACTTGGTTATGGGTGGCAGGTCGCGGGTTCGACCCCTGCCACCCCGATTTTTAGCTTATTTTTTATATTTATTTCTTTAAAATCATTTTTTAAGTATAATATATATATATATAGGTTTAAGTTCATGAGAGAAATCAAATTATTGCAAGAAGTGTGAGAAGTCAATCCAGCCAATCAGAAATTTTCTTTTTCTTTTCTTATTTAATTAAATTTAGGGGCATATTAGTAAATATCATAATGCATTTTATATGGTAAGTATTAATGGTTTTCTTTTAAATATTCAAACTGTCAAAACAATTATTACATCTTGTACGTTTGTTTCCACAATTAAATATATTTCAACATAATTAACTAGATATAGCACGTTAATTATAAACCACAATCACTATATAATCTAAAATATAAAAAAAAACGTTATGAATCAGATTAACTAGATATAGCACACGTTCATTACAAACCTCCTACACATCCAACATGCACCTACACAAATCATCCTTCACCTACGCAAAACATAATATTCCTACACAGCCAAAAACAATATAAAAATAGATTATAACCCCACATAAATAATCATACACTAACACAAAGCATAATATTCCTACACAGCCAAACACATTCTAAAAATATATTATAAACCTAAACAGATAATCATACACCTACACAGAGCATAATATTCCTACATAGCCAAAAACAATGTAAAAATAGATCAGTAACCTACACAGATCATCAATTACCTACACTTCTAATGGTAATATAAAAAAAATGCACGATACTAACCTTTGTAGTTTGTCCTTGTGACTCAATCTAGTATAATATGTAATATGTAAAACATGATAATAGATTATTATACATGCAAATGAGAAAATTAAAGATACTTTAATGCATGCATTTGTTTCCTTTATTACTATAAGGATAGAAAGACCAATATATCCTTTTTCTTCAAATTAGTAACATTTTCTTTTCACTTTATTACAAAATTGCCATTATTGTTATTTACCATTGATTACACATAATCAATGGTTCAGATTATCGCATTTCTCGCATTAAAATAACTTATGCCCTGAACCATCCCATATATATATATATATATATATATACAAAAATTAAACTTTATATATAAATATATTTATATAATTTAGTTTAACAAAATAATAATATTTTTTTAAAAGATGTATTTTACTTTTATATGATAAAATATTTTAATATACTTTATATATAGTTAACAAACTAATAATTTTTCACATAGTATTATATTAATCATTATTAAGAAGAATATAATATTAACCTAATAATAATTATAATTATCGAGCTTTCATGATCGATCTAGTTCATTAACTTAGCATATCCGTATTCTATTTTCCTTTATAGGCTTTATCGTCAACGCGTGAATTCCGTGAATCACTCTTAATATTATATTTCTCATTTGTTCGTCTATTAAGGTGAGTACCACATTCCCCTATTTTTACACGCTTCTTTCATTGTTTAGGGGACATATGCGTTAACATATTATTTCTTATTTATATATATACTCAAACTGCAACTATTGTCTCACGTGTTAACACTTTTGTACCATACTTGTTACGTGCTTACATGCTTATTGTGAATTGCATTCAGAGAGGTCCAGCATAATCTCATAATAGTATGATCATACGCTAATTGTTATAGCCTCATTTATCTTTGCTCATTGGTTAAATTGCTTATCTCATTTGACTTGTTGCAATATTTAATTTTCTATTATATGTACATTAAACTGGTGTGTTACTCACTCAACCTTGTGTTGACAAAACTACTTTATTTTTTACGCATATGCAGGTAATCGTGTGATGTGAAGTTAGTTCAATATTGGAAAGAAAATTTAAAAATCAAGATAGAGTAACAAACAAGGCATTTTGCTTTATAATTTATCTTTTCTTGGTGAATTATTTGTTTTTGGATATTGTATTTGAATAATTTGTTTTAACTGAATTTTATTAAATAGATATTGAAATTTCCAATGTTGCATGATAGTACCTTGAGAGCTATGAGCAATTAGCTCACGCCCCTGCATTTCCGCCTTAGGTTGGGCTGTGACAGATTGGTATCAGAGCTAAAGGTTTAAGAGAGGTCGTTAGAGATTGCCTTAGTAACATGCTTAAGAGCTCTATACGAGCTTATCTGCCTACCTTATGTGTTCTATTTAAATTGTTTACTGTTTTCCTTAATAAATAATTATTCTATTATAGTATTGTCATGCGCACACACTGCTCTGAGGCTATGCATCAAAAATTTAAATTTTTATATAGATTTAAAAATCAAAATTAAATTGCATTTATTTTGGGAAATTCCTTAAGAATTCCCACCTGTTGTTTTCGCTCGTTCACCTTAGGGCTAATTTATGTGACATGTCCCTGTAGTAACTTGAAAGGGGAGAGAACTGTGAGTCGGACCTTGGCAAAACGGTTCCGAGAACCAAAGGTAAGATGTTATTCCTTACATGAGGGATAACCTGACCACAGTACTCGACCTTATAGACCTAAGCGAGACCCTAAATGCCATATGACCGACACCCTAGGCTGTCAACCGTAACCACATTATTGGTTGCATTCCTTATAATATTTTTAAACCGAATTCACGGTGATTCATGACTTAAATTCGGTAACTTTTCAATTATGGTGTTATGTTATTTTAAATGGTTAGTCGGGAATATCGACTATCCATTTCTCAACTTGTTTTCGTATTTTTGTTGGAGTGATCAACGTGGTGATTCACGATATGCCCCAACTACACAAATTTTATTTCGATAGTTCGTTATTTATTTGAGACAGCTAAAATGCCATGGAACGCTCATGGGCCATCCAACTTCATCGCATTGATAATTCGTTAATTGGTTGGGACAGTTAAAATGCCATGTAACGCTCATGGGCCATCCAACCCACCTATTTTTAATCGTTGTTTAGTCGGTACAGTAAAAATGCTATGTAACGCTCATGGGCCGTCTAACTACGTTACTTTGTTTGTTATTTTTGTTGGGTCATTCAAATTGCCATGGAAAGCTCATGGGAGGCCAACACCCACAAACATATTTCGTTAGTTATTGTGAAGCTAACTTAACCAGCAAAACTTAATACTTTTTTTTAACTAACCCCGTCTCCTCATTCTAGTTATCTCATATTAATCTCATTAGTTACGTCAACTCATGAATATTTACTCATATGATCCCTCAACTCATAAATCTTTACTCTTATTTTCCCGTAGAATGTCGTCACTTAGAATCCACCATCATCACCAACATTCATCTGGTTCACCCGATCGCCGCTTGGCTGCTAGGATCACAAAATAATTCGCTGCTACAATGCCCACGATTGTCACTCAGATCCAAAGCCTCAACTCCAATGCATCCGCCACTTCGGCCGCACTAAATAACTATGATATCCGCAACTTTTTGAGCACCAAACCCCCATCCTTCTGTGGTGAGGAAAATGCCACCGCCTTGCTTCAATGGTTCGAGGAAATGGAAAATGCCTTAATCCACTATGAATGTCCGGATGCAAAATAGACCAAGTTCGCCTCGAGCCGAGTTGTCACCTGGTGGAATGCTCTAAGGAATGAACAAGGATCAGACTTGGTCGTATCCATGCCTTGGGAGGAACTTAAGGAGGCAATGAAGAAAGAGTTTTGCCCGAAACACGAACTGCAGAGACTTGAGATTGAGTTTTGGGAGCTTAAATAGATTAGTGGGGATAACTCCACCTACTCTAGCCGTTTTCGTGAGCTTAGCCAAATTGTACCCCACTTGGTAACCCTCGAGGCTCGCGGAATTCAGAAATACATTCTCGGTATGCCAACCCTTTTCTGTGATGTCGTGGTCAGTCGTGACCCTCTAACCATCGGTGAGGCGATGGACCTAGCTGCCTCTCTCACTGATAGCTATGTTTGAGATGGAACCTTGTTTCGCAAGGACTCCAAGCCTACTCCCAAAAAATCTAAGACCGACTCCTCCACCGATGCCAAAGCTGAAACCAAGCCTTCTTACAACAATAACCACTTCAACAAGAACAACAACACCAAACGTAAGACCAACCACCAAAACTACTCTGTTGACCAACCCAACAACCAAGCTCCCAATGACCCTAATACCCCAAACAAGAAGACTTACTTTGGTCCTCATCCCCTTTGTGCAAAGTGTAACCGTCACCATCTTGTTCAATCCCGTTGCCGACTGTGCACTCAATGAAACCGTTACGGACACTTTGCTAACTCTTGTCGTGCATCGCCGGTTCTCAAGACATTTAAACCCGGTCTGCACCCCCTATTGCTAGACCTGATGCTAACCCTGCTCAGCCTGGTGTTCCTAATACCCGTGCTTGTTACCATTGCGGAGACCCTAACCGTCTCCGCAATGCCTGCCCATTACTCACACATGCTCACCTAGCCCATGTTATGCCTGCACATCACTATGTTACTCATCCATCGCAAGCAACACTACTCAAGCCTACCAAGTGCAAACCTATCAACCTCCAGCCTATGCACCACTAACCCATGCTCCTCCTGTGCCTCAGCTTATGGCTCCTCGATCGGCATCAACCCAAGCTCCTGCTATTCAAGCTCCTCCTTTGAACCAAGTTGCTCAAACCCCTCAAGGGTCCAATGGTCGTGCGTTTATGATGAATGTGAATCAAGCTCAAAGTTCTAGCGATGTTTTGAATGGTACGCTTCTCATTGATAATCATTATGCTTCGGGATTGTTTGATACGGGTGCCGATAAGAGTTTTATTATTTGGATTTTGCTTATATTATTGATAAGCCTCGGGATAAGTTGTCTAAGCATTTTAACGTAAAAGTAGCTGATGGGAACTCTATTGTTATTGATTCGGTAATCAGGGATTGGGTCAAAATTTTTAACAAAGTCGAATTCCTTATTGACCTCATTGCGATGCAAATGGGTATTTTTGATGTTATCGTAGGGATGGATTGGTTAACCTTTAATCGTGCGGAAGTTGTTTGTTTCGAAAACTTCATCCGTATACCAATGGTCAATGTTTTGAAACCCGGCCCAGACCGGCCGGTCGGACTGGGACCCGCTATAAACACCGGTCCAGTTATGGTGTTTGGCCTGTTTTCTAAAAACCCGGTCGGTTCTTACGGTTTGCGATTGGACCGGACCCGGTGAACCACCGGGTGAACCGGTAATAGTATAAAAATCTGACATTCTAACTATTTTGCAAAATCCTAACATGTTCTGGCCGCAATTCCGGCCAAAGATTCAACCACTGTACACCCGATTACTCGTAAAACAGGCGGACTTTGAATGAGAAAAAGGCATAGGAGTACGAAGGAGATGAAGATGGTGGGACGATTGAGTCAATCGATTAGCAGAGCGACGAAGTTTTTGGGTATTAGCATTTGAAAGAGATGATGGAGTGCAGGAGTGCAAGTTGCTTTTAGGTTATTTAACCTTTTTTGTTATTAAGTTACATTTTTAACCTAGAAAGTTAGGGTTTTACAAGTTTAACTCTAAACTTGTTCTAATAATATGTGTAGTTGGTTTACTTTATTGTTTTTTAAGTGTTATATATATATATATATATATATATATATATATATATATATATATTATTTATTACGTCATCCGGGTCAATGACCGGTTCCACCTCCTGGGTCGGTCCGACCTGTGACCCGGTAAGGCGTCCGGGTCGATGTCTGGTCCGGATCTGAAAACATTGCCAATGGTCGTATTCTTATCGTTTTCGGTGATACTTCAACGTCTAAGCTTAATCTTATGGCGTGCTTTCAAGCTGAACGTTACTTACGCAAGAATTGTGTCGCCTTCCTAGTTCTCGTAGTGGAGAAAGAGCGGAAAGAGAAGAATATATCTGATATTTCGGTAGTAAGCGATTTTCTTGATGTCTTTCCTAGTGATGTCAATGGTATTCCTTTGATTCGTCGTGTTGAATTCCGAATTGATCTTATACCAGGAGCTAACCCCGTAGCTAAGGAACCTTACCGTCTTGAACCTTCCGAAATGCAAGAACTCTCGAGCCAACTCCAAGAACTCTAGGACAAGGGTTTTATTCGCCCGAGTTCTTCTCCTTGGGGCGCACCTGTGCTATTCATTAAGAAGAAAGATGGTTCTTCCGCATGTGTATCGACTATCATGAACTCAACAAGCTTACTGTCAAGAACCGTTATCCACTTCTTATAATCGATGATATTTTCGATCAACATCAAGGAGCCGCATGCAACTCGAAGATCGATATCCATTCGGGTAATCATCAACTCCGTGTTAACGAATAAGACATCACCAAGACAGCTTTCTGTACTCGTTATAGGCATTACGAGTTCTGTGTTATGCCTTTTGGGCTAACTAATGCACCCGTGGTTTTCATGGATCTCATGAACCGTGTGTGTAAACCCTACTTGAACAAGTTCATTATTGTTTTCATTGATGATATCTTAATCTATTCAAAATCCTATTGTGACCACAAGAATCACCTCCATGCCATTCTTGATATGCTTCGAAAGGAGAAATTGTACGCCATGTTTTCTAAGTGCGAGTTTTGGCTAAAAGAAGTTCATTTTTTGGGCCACATTGTCAATGAAAATGGTATTCATGTTGATCCCACGAAGATCGAAGCTGTTAAGAATTGGAAGCTGCCTACTTCTCCCTCCGAAGTTCGATATTTCCTTGGTTTGGCGGGATATTATCGTCGTTTCATTCAAAACTTTTCGAAGATCGCATCGCCCCTCACCGCATTAACACACAAGGGTAAAACCTATGTGTGGGGACCAGAGCAAGAAGAAGCCTTCCAAACCCTTAATGACATACTTTTCAATGCTCCTATCCTTGATCTTTCCAAAGGTAATGAAGATTTCATCATTTTCTGCGATGTTTCTAACCAAGGTCTCGGTTGCGTCCGCATGCAACGGGGCAAGGTTATCGATTAAGCTTCGAGACAACTCAAGGTTCACGAGAAAAATTATACGACACGCGATCTCGAGCATGGTGATGTCGTATTTACCTTGAAAATTTGGAGACACTATCTCTATGGTACGAAGTGTATCGTGTTTACCGATCATAAGAGTCTCCAACACATTTTCGACCAAAAAGAACTCAATATGAGACAACGTCGATGGGCCGAGTTTCTTAGCGACTACGAATGCGGAATTCGCTAGCATCCTGGAAAGGCAAATGTCGTGGACGATGCTCTCAGTCGTAAGAAACCACTCAAATCCATACTTCTTACTTGTGTTCTTGTCCAAAATGATCTCGAAAAGTGTGTTCTCGATGCTCAACACGAATCAGTCACCAAAGGAAATATGTATGACGAGATGTCGTGTGGTGCTGAAACCCAACTTGAAACTAAACCCAATGGTCTGCTCTACTTTCTGAACCACTTATGGATCCCCGATCGTTATGATCTTTGCACATTTATTATGGACGAAGTTCACAAGTCACTATATTCCATGCATCCCGGTGCGGATAAAATGTACGCTGACCTTCGTTCTATCTATTGGTGGCCTGGAATGAAGAAAGATATCGCTCTCTATGTTTCTAAATGCTTCACGTGTTCCAAAGTGAAAGCCGAACATCACCGAACTTTTGGCTTACTCGAGCAATCACCTGTCCCCGAGTGGAAATGAGAAGGTATTGCTATGGATTTTAACACTAAGCTTCCCACTACCCCCAAACAACACGATAGTATTTGGGTAATTGTGGATCGTTTAACCAAGTCTGCTCATTTTATTCCCATCAAAGAGACGTATTATGTTGATCAGTTGACACGTATTTACGTTGAGAAGATTGTTTGTCATCATGGAACCCCATTATCTATTATATCCGATCGTGATGGTCGTTTCACTTCTCGCTTTTGGTAGTCTCTCCAATCTGCTTTGGGTACTCGTTTGGATCTTAGTACTGCTTATCATCCACAATCTGATGGACAATCCGAGCATATGATTCAAACTCCAGAAGATATGCTCTGTTCTTGTGTCCTCGATTTTGGAGGCTATTAGGATATTCATATATCGCTTATAGAGTTTTCCTATAACAATAGCTACCACTCTAGTATTGGTATGACACCTTTTCAAGCACTCTATGGTCACAAATGTCGCTCCCTGATTTGTTGGAACAAAGTTGGGGAATCTCATATCACTGGTCCGGAATTAGTTCAAGAGACAACTGAACGTATTTCTCAAATTCGTCAAAACCTCCTTGCTGCTTGTAGTCGTCAAAAAAGTTAAGCCGATAAGAGACGTAAACCCCTAGAGTTCAGTGTTGGTGATTTGTTCTACTCAAAGCATCCCCTTGGAAGGGAGTTGTTCATTTTGGCAAGAAAGGAAAACTAACTCCTCGTTTCGTTGGTCCTTTTGAAATCCTCGATAGAGTTGGTCCTGTTGCGTATCGACTCAAGCTTCCTGTTGAACTCTCTAATATTCACCCGGTGTTTCATGTTTCTAACTCAAGAAGTGTCTTGCCGAAGGTAATCTCCACATTCCTCTTGATGAACTTAGTATTGACGAGACTATGCATTTTGTTGAGCAACCCGTTGAGATCATGGATCACAAAGACAAAGTTACCAAGCGAAGCCGTATTCCCTTAGTTAATGTTCGTTGGAATTCAAAACAAGGCACCGAGTTTACGTGGGAGCGTGAAGACCAAATGAAACCCAAATATCCTCATCTTTTCGTTGTTGCTGATTCTCTAAATTCGGGACGAACCTCCCAAAAGTAGCGGATACTGTATGTGACATTCGTCATTTTCAGTTTAATTTATATTTGTTTCGGAAACCCAACCCATTTTGTCTTTCGGATCCTTTGTTATTAATAAAATATTGGGTTTTATGTTTCATTTATGTTTCACAATTTCCAGAACAATAAAACACCCTTTACGGTGCCTTAAAACACCATTTATTATTAAAAACGACTTAAAACGAACTTAAGGGACCCAAATCGCCAAACAACCAAAGCTAAAGGGGTGTTTCAAACTAATGGACAACCCTTACTTTTTCCACCATCATCCACCTGGTTTGACCATTATAACCAATCAAAATACATGCATAACTCTTATGGGTAACATTTGCTTTTTCCACTATAAATACAAGTCCAATGCGCCCATTTTTGTTGCTCATTCTTCCTCAAAACTCTCCCAATCTAGATCTAAGTATTCATATTTTAAACTCTTGATAGTTTGACTTCTCAATGTCAAACTAATGTTATTCTTTGTTCTAACTAATTCTTGTTAATTAAAGCTTGTTGTTATAGTTTGTTTAGAACATACTTCCCTTGTTTCCTTAGCTTTCCCTTCTCCGGCCATGGTCGATTTAGGTGTATTGCTAGGCAAGGCTACATGGAGGACTATTATAGTCCTTGTTAACACTTTAAATTTGTTTAAGCTTATTATAATTGTTTAGTTTCTATTCATTTTAGTTGCCAAATCAATCTAATAGTTCAATGGTATTAGGGTATGTGGCAACCATCCTCGGTTTCATTCAGAGTCAAGGACATAACCAAAACCGAACTCTTATTTAAATACTTTATTATTAACATGTTATATGTAAGACTTGAGTATTATCATTTATAAATTTATTTTAATAAGTTCTATGGTATTGGGTATATGGTAACCATCCTCGGTCTTATTCCGAGTCAAGGACCGAACCAAGACCGAACTAAACCGGGTTCACTAGCTTAAGACACACTAGTTGTGTTTTGGGCCACCGAATCTCGTATTTTTCTCTAAAACAATATTATAAACAAATTTTAATTATTTTCTCAAAACACTTGGCATGTTGGATCCAACTTGGTCTTATAACAAGTTTGGACCAACAAAGCCAAACACCCGTTTAAATGACGTTGAGGTTCTTCCTAATAGAACTACACACTTGGTTAAGTTTCTTTTGATTTCATTGAGTTAACTCATAACATTTATCACTTTGGAATCTCGGCTTCGGGCTTGACCATTTATCAAGAATCGAACCAACAAATCCGAACACTCGTAAAATCTCGTCTTAGTATCTATTTAACAAAGGGTCTTGCAATATCGCAGTTATACTAATATATTTACTTAACAAAGGTTAAGTAAAACTAATTGATAGAATACCGAGACCCGATTTTGAGTAAACTTACTTTTCAAAAACCATTACTTTAATTTCTTATGTATTTACACTTTAACCCTCAAACTTTAATTATTTATCTTACTTGTTATGTTATTTTACTTTAAAGCTTTTAAGACCATCTACTAACTCAAGACCCTCTTAATCTAGGTCTTGCTCGTTGTTACCTTTCCATTTATTTGCAAATTAATCCTTCAAGTTACTTATTTCATGTGAGTACATTTCATCCCTCATTTTCACTTTTATACTTTGGGGGTAACATGCATACTTATTCAAAACAAGAATGATTTAATATACTCGATCCTTAAACATAAACTCTAGGGTGTATGATACTTAGAATACTTGTTCTATTGTGTGTTATATGTTTCATATGCTTTACGTGCACGAGTGTTTATTTTATTGTTGTTGAGCCTCAATAAGTATGTACATACACACCCCTAACTATTAGCCTTGTGCTAGTAGAATAGGGCCTCATTATCCGAGTATGTTGGTTGTTACCGATTAGAAAGGATCCTCATTTATTTATGATTTATATACCGCAATTGTTGCTTTTATTTATAGTTTCATATACGAGTTGTGGATTTTGCCTCATATTATATATACTCAAAACTATGAAATTGCTCACCAACATACGTGTTGACATATTATATTTTATGCATTGTTACAGAGTTGATTATTGGTTGATTGAAGTTTGGAAGACGCTAAGTTATTTTGAGACCGTTTAGGTTATTAGAAGAATGAACAATTTATTTCTTGCATTTGGTGTTGTTTTGTATGAACGATGTTGTGTAACGTTTGATGATTAAATGAAGTGAATGAGTTGTATAAATATAGTCAATTTAATATTGTCTTGTGTTCTTGAGCAATCTGTTGCACCCCGGCATGTTCCGCCACCTTTGGTCGGTGTGTGACTGTAACAATTCAGATTTTCTCATATTTCTTTGTAACCGTTACCCAACCCATTTACGGGTTCGGGCTTTCTCATTAATAATATTCCCGCATTTATCGAGTTAAATTGATTATTTTATTAATATTTAATTATTTATAATTATATCTTTTATATTTTGACACATTTAACCCAAAACATAAGGTTTCAACTTCTTTGTACCATCATTAAACATCAGGGACTAAAGTTGAAATTTTGTTATAGTCCATTTCACATAAACTGGATATCCATTATCCAAACCCGTTTACCGATTTCGCAACCCGAATTCATAATCTGTTAACTTGACCATAATCTTAGTTTTTTTGTTGCATTTGATCTCGTGAATATCATATTTACAGCCTAATAAACGGTATAAACGTGTTAAATAATTTCAAATGTGATATATTATCCCTTATTAAACGAACCGTAAACCCTGATAACTAATTACTATATAAACAAACATGATTTGTGCAATTGAATCATCCCACGACATCCTCTAACCCTCACCATCAGCACCCCTTAATTAATTAATTTATCATCGCATGCAAGCACTTGTTCACCATCAAATCGTCATCAATTAAGGTAGCTTAAATATTCATCATTATCGCAATACTGTTATGAACGAAAGCCCTAATATCTATTATGTCAACATCAATCAGATTAACCGACTGATGTTGTTAGGGTTTATAATCAAACTTTGATGAATCTGTTTCTATTTATAATGAATGGGTTCTGGTTTAGTTTGCACGTCGCTGGTTAGCCCAGCTGGTCAAGTCACTTGATTATGGGTGGCAGGTTGCGGGTTCGACCCCTGCCAACCCTATTTTTAGCTTATTATTTATATTTTTTTTTTAAAAGCATTTTATTAAGTATAATAATAATAATAATAACAATAATAATTAAATAAAATTATTTTATTAAAAACCAACTATAGAACTTTTGTTTTCTCGCATCTTTCGTGTATGTATGTATATGTAACATATATGTATATATACATGTATATATATAATAACACGAAAACTAATATTTATGATTTAATATATATATATATATATATATATATGTATATGTGTGTGTGTATGTGTATATATATATACAACAAGTAAACTTTATATATAAATATATTTATATAATTTATTTAACAAACTAATAATATATTTTTAAAAGATGTATTTTACTTTTATGTGATAAAATATTTTAATATACTTTATATATAATTAACAAACTAATAAAATTTCATATAATATTATACTAATCATTATTAAAAAGAATATAATATTAACCTAATAATAATTATAATTATCAACCTTTTATAATCTCTAGTTCATTAACTTAGCGTATCTGTATTCTATTTTCATTTATAGACTTTATCGTCAACGCATGAATTCGGTGAATCATTCTTAATATTCTATTTCACCTTTGTATCCATATCCATACCACATTCCCCTATTTTTACATGCTTCCTACACTGTTTTTAGGACATATACGTCAACATATTATTTTATATTTATATATGTACTCAAGCTGCAACTATAGTCTCATGTGTTAACAATTTTGTACCATACTTGTTACGTGCTTACATGCTTATTGTGAATCACATTCGGAGAGGTCCAACATAATCTCATAATAGTATGATCATACGCCAGTCGTTATAAACATCGTGCTTCTCGACATCTCATTTATCTTTGCTCATTGGTTAAATTGCTTATCTTATTTGACTTGTGTAATATTTAATTTTCTATTATATGTTTTAAAAATCCTGTATTAATAATATCCAGAAAATTAGAAGCAATAAACGACACAGTAAACCGGGCTTGTGTTTAACACAATTCCCTTAAACAGATTCGCGGTCTGTTCCCAGGGTACTCCAGTTCGAAACAAAATCGGTGCTCTGCCGGACTGATCACTTTCCTAAAAACGAAAATAATATTGCTTCAGTAGAGAGGAAGATGAAGTGTGTATGTTGGTGTGTCTTAAACTAAAGACCGGTCCTGTTTATATAGCCATACAATTACACTCAATAATCAATATTGTTAATGACCATTAAATGATAATAATATCAAATAATGGCCATTAGTACAGATTATAAAACTGAAAATCATAATCATTCTCATAATGATTATTAATTGTATTAACCAGACCAATTTTTTGAATTTCAAAAACAAATTCAAAAAATCAGCTCACGCGGGCTCGGGTTTTTGGAGTTTCATTCGTGTCTGCGGGACGTGCGGGCACGCATGAATTCGATGAATTTCTAGTCCATAAACCCAAATTTGCAACCCCCCCCCCCCCGCGCGTGTATGACTTGTGGTAAAACATGTCATAAAGATTCAAATGAGTGGTAAGTGCTCTACCTTAAATACCACTCATTATTTTGTTCCCAATCCGTTTTGGGACAAACATTTTACCACTTCCTTCATTCACACACTTAAAACTTCCAACAATCCCCCACATGAATGGAGGTCAAAACAACAACATTATTGCGATTAGATTTCAGCAGTTGAATCTTTCATACAATAGGTATGTGTTATCCTTTGAACCTTTCTTATGAAGCATACTTATCCCACTGGCTCTGAGTAGACAGTGATGTCTTTGAACTCGTCTGCCGTTTGTGTAGACGGCAATACACTTCACACAAGACTCTCCCTTAAAAATTCAAGTCCTCATAATTATGTTCGTTATGGTCATGAACATGCGCCTGGTTTTGCAAGAGCTATTAAGTATTGTGCCCAACAATACCCTTCGAAGCGACCCCACTTCTCTCTCACATAGGTGATTCACCATGTATGACTACTTTGGTCGAATCATTAAAAGCCATATACTTAGCCTCACACTTGTCACTTTAGGAATGGACTAGGAAGTTTACCTAGCTATGTAGTAAACTCCTTTTTAAATTGTAGGGTTATCCCCCCACAATGATCGCACTAATTCATACAATTAGGTTTTCCTATTGAACTCAATTCTTGGGATCTCCATTCTGTTGAGTTAGGTTTCCTTCGTATGAACTTTAATTTTTCAATGGCTTCAGTCCCATTCCCATGGACGACTTTTGAACTAACTCTCTACTTAGGCCTTTTGTTAGCGGATCCGCAACATTATCCTTTGACTTCACGTAGTCAACAGTGATAATTCCAGTAGATATCAGTTGCCGTACCGTATTATGTCTACGTCTAATATGTCTATTCTTACCATTATACATTGTGCTATTAGCTCTGCCAATTGCCTATTGGCTATCACAATGTACACAGATGGCCGATGCCGGCTTAGGCCATCTTGTTATATCCTCAACAAATTGACGTAACCATTATGCGTCCTCGCCCGCTTTATCTAGGGTGATGAATTCTGATTCCATCGTGGATCTAGCTATAAACGTTTGTTTTGATGATTTCCATGATATAGCAGCACCTCCAGGTGTGAATACACACCCACTTGTTGCTCTGGAATCATTCGTGTCAGATATCCAATTTGCATCACAATGTCCTTCGACAACTGCCGGATACCTGTTATAATGTAACCCGTATTCCCTAGTGTATCTTAGGTACCGAAGTAACTGAATCACATTGTTCCAATGACTTGAACTTGGGTTGCTTGTGTATCTACTTAGCTTGCTTACAGCATATGCTAAGTCGGGTCTAGTGCAACTCATAAGATACATCAAGCTGCCAATAATTCTTGAGTATTCTAACTGGTTAACGGGTTCTAGCTACATTAGAGTCATTGGCATTAAACTTCTCAAGAATTTTTCTCACGTAATGGGATTAACTTAAAACAAGTCCATTTTGGGTTCGTGTGATTTTAACTCCCAAAATCACATCCGCAAAACCTATGCCCTTCATGTCAAATCTTGCTTTTAGCATGTTCTTTGTGGACGTTATGATTTTGTCATCACTTCCAGCAATGAGAATATCATCTACGTGTAGACACAAAATGACATATCCATCGGATGTGTCCATCACGTTTACACATTTGTCACGTTCATTGATTTTGAACCCAGCATCAAGCATAAACTTTTGGTGCCATTGTTTAGGAGATTGTTTCAATCCATACAAGGATTTCACAAGTTTACACACTTTCTTTTCTTGCCCAACGGCTATGAAGCCTTCAGGTTGTTCCATGTAAATCTCTTCCTCTAGATTTCCATTCAAGAAAGCCGTTTTTACATCCATTTGGTGAACTTCCAAGTTTCTAATGGCGGAAATGGCAAGCACCAACCTTATAGATGTTATTCGCGTAACCGGCGAATACATATCCAAGTAATGTAGACCTTCTCGTTGTTTATATCCTTTGATCACCAACCTTGGCTTATACTTATCGATGGTGCCATCAATTTCATCTTCTTCTTGAAGATCCATCGATATCATAGTGGTTTACACCCTTGAGGAAGATCCACTAGTTGCCACATATGATTTTGTAAGATTGAATCTATCTCACATTTGATGGCCTCCCTCCACTGAGGTCCTTCAGAGGAATTCACCGCTTTTTGATACGTTTGAGGTTCCTCTTCTACCATGTAGGTAAGGAAATCAGGGCCGAAGGATTTTCCAATCCTTTTCCGTTTACTTTTCCTGATTTCAACCTCCTCTGTCTCAGATTTTTCCCGAGGTTCATCTCCAGTACTCTCGTTTTGAACACTTTCCTCAACCGGTCTAGATTAGCTCGGTTTTCCTTTAACTAAACATGGGAACATATGTTCAAACCATGATGCATCCTTTGATTCTATTATGGTGCCATTGTTTATTCCGGGGTTCTTGGAATCATGCACAAGAAATCGAAATGCACCATCGAGACGGGTATATCCTATAAATACACAATCCACGGTTTTGGGTCCTATTAGTAGGCATTTTGGTGGAGTCACCACTACCTTGGCTAGGCACCCCCACACTCGCAAGTATTTATATGATGGTTTATTTCCCACCCATAACTCATATGGCATTAGATCTTTCTTCTTATTCGGTATCATGTTCAAGACATAATTCGCCGATAAGATTGCATCCCCCCACATGTTCGGGCTTACCCCAGAACTTATCATCATGGCATTCATCATTTCTTTCAAGGTTCGGTTTTTACGTTTCGCTATGCCATTTGATTGAGGGGAGTAAGGAGGCGTGACTTCGTCAATGATTCCTTCTTTTTCACACAAGTCAATAAAAGGTGAAACATATTCACCTCCTCGGTCACTCCTTACTCTTTTGATTTTCCGATTTAGTTGATTCTCAACTTCGGCTTTAAATAATAAACTTATCAATAGCCTCGTCCTTACTCTTAAGTAAGTAAACATAGCAATACCTTGTACTATCATCAATGAACGTGATGAAGTACTTGTTCCCATCATGAGTAGGAATTGCTTTTAGATTACACACATCGGTGTGAATCATTTCGAGGGGTTCGGTAAATCGTTCAATCTTTTTGAATGACGATCTCGTTTGTTTTGCTTCGACGCAAGTTTCACATTTATTATTTGAGTCGATATCGAATGTTGGTATGCAATTAAGTTTAATCAAACGCCAAATGGAATTAAAATTAACATGACCTAGTCTACCATGCCAAACATTAGAAGACTCAAACATATAAGCAGAACTAGTAGTATTCTCATTCATTTCATTAAACATGGTTACATTCAACTTGAACATACCATTGAGGGCATAGCCCTTACCAACATACACACCATTTTTGGTAAACACGACCTTATCAGACTCAATCACCATTTTGAACCCAAACTTGTTCAACTGTCACCCCGACACAAGATTCTTACGAATTTCGAGAACATACAACACATTTGACAAAGTGAGTTCCTTTCCTGAAGTCATCTTCAAAACCACATTCCCCTCACCTTTGACTTCGGTCGTAGCGGAGTTTCCCATAAACACCTTTTCTCCATTAGTCACCTCTTTGAAAGTGCTAAAGAGACTTTTGTCAAAGCACACATGACGGGTAGCCCCCGTATCGACCCACCAATCTTTATTATTTTGCCCAACCAAGTTAACTTCGGTAACCATAATCGAGAGGTCCGTGACCACCGCAACAAGGTTCTCAACCTCTCGAACCATGTTCACTTGTCGAGCATTTTCTTTCTTTGGAAGCTTGCATTCATTGGCCCTATGGCCTTGCTTTCCACAATTATAACAAGTTCCTTGGAACGTCATTTTCTTCCCAATTCCCCCTTAGGACCAAGGTTGAACCTTTTCCCATGATTTTTCTTTCCACCATTTTTGCCCTTTGAAGATTGGCCATGTTCAACCACATTGGACTTTGTTGTTCCGGGACCGTCAATTCTTTTTAGTGCAATTTTGTTATCTTCTTCAATACGAAGACGAACAACAAGATCTTCAATGGTCATCTCCTTTTGCTTATGCTTGAGATAGTTCTTGAAATCGACCCAACTTAGTGGTAGCTTTTCAATAATACAAGCAACTTGGAATGTCTCACTAAGCGACATTCCTTCCGCATGAATATCATGAAGAATAACTTGCAAATCTTGGACTTGACTCATAACAGTTTTTGAGTCTATCATTTTATAGTCCTAGAATTTAGCCACCACGAATTTCTTAGTACCGGCATCTTCCGTTTTGTATTTGCGGTCCAACGACTCCCATAATTCTTTGGCAGTCTTGGCCTTGCAATACACGTTATAAAGTGCATCCACCATGCCATTCAAGACATAGTTCCGGCACAAGAAATCCGAATGATTCCAAGCCTGAACCCCGCTTACCGACTGCACATCCGTTGCCCCTTCATTAACTTGGGGAACGGTTTCAGTCAAGAACCTCGCAAGGTTCAAAGTGGTCAAATAAAAGAACATCTTTTGTTGCCAATGTTGGAAATTCACACCGGTGAACTTCTCCAGTTTCTCAGCATGAGACATGACTGCACTAGGCAGCGGAGCAACCGAACCGATTGTGACAGCAACAGCGGAAGTCACGATTGCAGAAACGACAGTACTCATGGGTTGGGATTCCATTCTGAAAACGAAAATACAAAAAATAATAAGTAATCTGTTTAAGTTTGTTAGAAATCTTGTATTAATAATATGCAGAAAATTAGAAGCAATAAACGACACAGTAAACCGGGCTTGTGTTTAACACAATGCCCTTAAACAGATTCGCGGTCTGTTCCAGTTCGAAACAGAATCGGTGCTCTGCCGGACTGATCACTTGCCTGAAAACGAAAATAAAATTGCTGCAGTAGAGAGGAAGATGAAGTGTGTATGTTGGTGTGTCTTAAACTGAAGACTGGTTCGTGTTTATATAGCCATACAATTACACTCAATAGTCAATATTGTTAATGACCATTAAATGATAATAATATCAAATAATAGCCATTAGTACAGATTATAAAACTGAAAATCATAATCATTCTCATAATGATTATTAATTGTATTGACCAGACCAGTTTTTTGAATTTCAAAAACAAATTCAAAAAATCGTCTCACGCAGGCTCGAGTTTTTGTAGTTGCATTTGTGTCCGCGGGACGTGCGGGCTGATGTGCTTGAAGTAATCAAATAATTATTAACTAAACTTATACTAATCTAGACACTAAGTAATACTCTAGACCCTTAAACTTAACTTAAACTACTAACCGGCAAGTGAACCGGTTGACTCTAGTACAGCTAAGTAAGTCCGGAAATCGAATCCACGAGACTCTTTAAATTACGAAATTAGAAAACAAGACTCAACTACAAGACACGACTATTTATTAATAATATTTGAGGGGGAATTTAGAACTAATAATTAAGACTTAATAATAATTAACTAATGATTACTTTAATTAAATAATAATAAACTAAATTAAACCTAACCCTAATTAATATAATAATAATAAGACATAACCATTACCTTAAACTTAATTAATTTATTAAACTTAAACCTTAACCCTAATTACTTTAACTAATAAACAATTTAGAAAGCTTTGATTAATTCAGATGATGAAGATAACTACCTAGGCTATAATCCCCAAAGTTACGGTTATTAATTAAATTAAAAACTCAAGTTATGGAACTGGGATCGTAAAATAGACCCTTGACAGAAAACCCGAACAGGACCCTTGAACTTCAAGAAGACGCCTATGGATTTCTAACAAGTTTTAAGACTCGCCAGTTTTATATTAAACTTCCTAACGGTTATTTAATCGCTTATGTCTAAATATCTTTATGACGAAAACCTACCTTACAGCGCGGAATTCAAAGATAGCCAAGCAGACTTAATTAACTTAATAGACTAAGATGACAATAAAACCTAGACGGACTCCTTACGAAGAACTAAATCTAGCAATCCCGACAAGCAAAGATCTATTAATAGCCTATCACCTTATAGCTTTTTAGACTAGCAGCTCACTTTTATCTGTTTAATTGATTTTATTGTTTCTATGATCTTATTCGAATTCAATCACAAACTAGTCAAGAACACACAGTAAATGACCTAATAAAACCCTATCCTATGAAACAATCAACAAGGGCAATATGAAACAATAAATTCAAGTAAACAAAACCAAGCAATCAAACGCATCAATTAAATCAAACTCAACCGTTTACTTAGAACATAAAATCCATAACAAAACGAAATCCAAATAAAATCAAACCGAACTAAGGTTCATCACGACCTAGGTAGTTTATGGAATTTAGCCTAGCATCTTTAAGTCTAAATCAAACAAAACGAATAATAATGAAAACATGGTGAAAATATAAGAAACGGGGAATCGAAGATGATAAAACCCGTAAACTCGAACGTGAACGTGTAGCTCTTCACCGGATGTTCTCTCGCCTTCAAAATAACCAACCAACTAGAAAGTATGCTCCAAGAACTCTTAATTTCAGCCAAGGGTTTCCAGGTTATGTCAGGTTTAAGTTAAAGGTGTTTAAATACCCAAAACAAGGTCCAACTAGGCGCAAAAACGAATTAAAACCCCATCAGTAACCCCTAGGCGACGCGCGACCGGGTATAGGGAATCCCTCCGCGCGGCGCGGCATGCTTTTCCATGGGGCCGGTCAGACCGGCCCGGTCTGACCGTTTCTCTGTTCTGACCCTTCCTGACGCGTTCCGGATCTCCGTTTCGGCTCGTTTTAGCTCGTTTTTCGCCCTTTTTAATCATGATCAAATCCCGGAACCTACGACACACAAAAACGTTAGTAGTATACAAATCTTGGCTAAAAACGAACAAAAACAATTAAAATACTAATTAAAATATACACGGGAAACATAAATATTTAGCATTATATCAAATATCCCCACACTTATTCTATTTTCGTCCCTGAAAAAGTTTGATGCAGTTGGATCAGAATCGGAAAATTACAGTCTAACAAACATATAGTTTAATTTTTAAAGCTCAGAAAAACGCAAAAACCGCGATCACCGATATTGTTGTCCACTTAAACCTATGTCTTAATCTTTACCGGGACAAATATGATCCAACAATTTGTTACTCAGTGATTTACACAGTTAAGACCCGTTTATTTTCATTTTTTATCAAACTAGACCACCCCAACTTTACTTAAACCTCAAAATTAGCATATTTAAAACTTTTTGTTGCTCTATTTTTTCATGAATAGTTATGACGATCAAGGGTATTGTTTATGCACCTAAGCTTAAGAATCAAAGTCTACCAAGCAGCCATTAGATATTATTAAGGTACAATTATTTTATAGCTAGTGTTCCCCACAACATGTCATACCCCCGTTATCAAGCAATACCCCAAATCCATCACCATAGGTGAGTATGCAAAATTTCATCTGTAGGGCTTACATGTAGCGTGTCCCTTGTGGTCCGTTTCTTAATGGTAATGAGACGCGAGCAAGGGGACCCCACATGGCTAACAGCGTGGATGATCAAGTCTGTAATGCATTTGTACTTTTGTACTTTTTGTGATCATGTTTAAAGACTTATATGACAGAAATTTGCGGGTTTGCTCTTTTTTAGCTTTTATTTTAATTATTCACAACCCCATTTGGAATTGTGAATACCCATGAATAGCCGGCATACAGACCCATGGTCTCCGGACCTGGGGCATCCCATCAATACAAGATTTAAGGTTATAAAACCATACGCCAATGATGTGTAAAACACCAAAACTAGCAGTTTAAGATTTATATCACAGGCTACACGGCATACTCTAACGTTACCAAGCATCATATGATAACGTATTCAATTTTTTAAACTTTTCAAACTTTATAATATTTCCACTTTTCATACCAAGAATTGAGGCTTGAGTATGGCTCGACCTTTCATTACTTACTTTCTACGGACAAAACGCTTTACCCACAAGAGATTTCTGACCCATTTTATCAAATTGCCCTTTAATTTTTAAGGCTGAGCCTACCGACACATCCCAAGTTAAGTGCATTTTCTTTTATTTTATCTCATATTATTAGTAGTTTGAAAAACCAATTTCCGATAAATATCATCATCTCCCACTTTTAACGCAAAAACTAGATTCAAGGGACATTTTTAAAACATTTTTTCATTTTTTTTCAATTTTTCATTTTTTTTAAACAATAAATTTAAACTATGACTCAAATATCCTATACTCACACTTAAATTTTGCATTGTCCTCAATGCAAGGATAAGGACGACTCAAAATAAAAATAAAAATAAAAAATAAAGTCAGACTACAAAAAATTAAAAACTAAAAATTAAAAACAAAAATAAAATAAAAATTTAATAAGTTAGATAATGGAAAAGACTTAGCTGGTAATATGCGAATGAAACATGATGCCAAAGTCTTCTTCCATGAATGCCCTCCAACTACGAACATGCTCAGCAAATAGTAACTCCTTCTCTCTCACACGAACACAAGCGGGAAAAATTCAACAATATCTAATTATATATCTTATCACATGGATAGATATTATACATGTAAAATATTTCACCAACCAACAAATATATAAAACATGAATAATTCGGAGCAAATAAATAAACATGAAGTATACGGCTCCACTGCTCCATCATCCCCACACTTGTTTTTTTCCATTAAATTCTTCCTTGGGGATCGTCTCTATCTCAGTCTTTCTTCAAACTAGCAAAACTTAAAAACACAAAAACAAAGAACTACAAAAAACTACGTTAGTGACTCGATGACTTGTACAAAACTCGTGAAACCTCTACACACTTGAACTTAATATTTGAAGGGGAATTTAGAACTAATAATTAAGACTTAATAATAATTAACTAATGATTACTTTAATTAATTAATAATAAACTAAATTAAACCTAACCCTAATTAATATAATAATAATAATAAGACATAATAATTACCTTAAACTTAATTAATTAATTAAACTTAAACCTTAACCCTAATTACTTTAAACTAATAAACAATTTAGAAAGCTTTGATTAATTCAGATGATGAAGATAACTACCTAGGCTAGAATCCCCAAAGTTACGGTTATTAATTAAATGGAAAACTCAAGTTATGGAAATGGGATCGTAAAATAGACCCTTGACAGAAAACCCGAACAGGACCCTTGAACTTCAATAAGACGCCTATGGATTTCTAACAAGTTTTAAGACTCACCAGTTTTATATTAAACTTCCTTACGGTTATTTAATCGCTTATGTCTAAGTATTTTTTATGACGAAAACCTACCTTACAGCGCGGAATTCAAAGATAGCCAAGCAGACTCAATTAACTTAATAGACTAAGCTGACAATCAATCCTAGATAGACTCCTTACGAAGAACTAAATCTAGCAATCCCGACAAGCAAAGATCTATTAATTGCCTACCACCTTACAGCTTTTTAGACTAGCATCTCACTTTTATCTGTTTACTTGATTTTATTGTTTTTATTATCTTATTCGAATTCAATCACAAACTAGTCAAGAACACACAGTAAATGACCTAATAAAACCCTATCCTATGAAACAATCAACAAGGGCAATGTGAAACAATAAATTCAAGTAAACAAAACCAAGCAATCAAACGCATCAATTAAATCTAACTCAACCGTTTACTTAGAACATAAAATCCATAACAAAACGAAATCCAAATAAAATCAAACCGAACTAAGGTTCATCACGACCTAGGTAGTTTATGGAATTTAGCCTAGCATATTTAAGTCTAAATCAAACAAAACGAATAATAATGAAAACATGGTGAAAATATAAGAAACGGGGAATCGAAGATGATAAAACCCGTAAACTCGAACGTGAACGTGTAGCTCTTCACCGGATGTTCTCTCGCCTTCAAAATAACCAACCAACTCGAAAGTATGCTCCAAGAACTCTTAATTTCGGCCAAGGGTTTCCAGGTTATGTCAGGTTTAAGTTAAAGGTGTTTAAATACCCAAAACAAGGCCCAACTAGTCGCAAAAACGAATTAAAAACCCATCAGTGACCCCTAGGCGTCGCGCGACCGGGTATAGGGGATCCCTCCGCGCGGCGCGGTGTGCTTTTCCATGGGGCCGGTCAGACCGGCCCGGTCTGACCGGTTCTCTGTTCTGACCCTTTCTAACGCGTTCCGTATCTCCGTTTCGCCCTTTTTAATCATGATCAAACCCGGGAACCTACGACACACAAAAACGTTAGTAGTATACAAATCTTGGCTAAAAACGAACAAAAACAATTAAAATACTAATTAAAATATGCACGGAAAAAATAAATATTTAGCATTATATCACGGGCACGCACGAGTTCGATGAATTTCTAGTCCAGAAACCCAAATTTGCACCCCACCCCTCCCCGCGTGCGCGCGCGTAGGACTTGTGGTAAAACATGTCATAAAGATTCAAATGAGTGGTAAGGGCTCTACCTTAAATACCACTTATTATTTTGTTCCCAATCCGATGTGGGACAAACATTTTACCACTTTCTTCATTCACACACTTAAAACTTCCAACAATATGTACATTAAACTAGTGGGTTTCTCACTCAACCTTGTGTTAACAAAACTACTTTGTTTTTAACGCATATGCAGGTCATCGTGTGATGTGAAGTTAGTTCAAGATTGGAAAGAAAACTTAAGAATCAAGATAGAGAAATAAATAAGACATTTTGCTTTATGATTTATCTTTTCTTGGTGAATTATTTGTTTTTGGATATTGTATTTGAATAATATGTTTTAATTGAATTTTATTAAATAGATATTGAAATTTCCAATGTTGCATAATAGTACCTTGAGAGCTATGAACAATTAGCTCAAGCCCCGACATTTCCACTTTAAGTTATGGTGTGACATGTTTTTAAAAATAATTAGTGAGATCTTGTCTATGCAATTGCATTTACAATACATTAGGATTTACCCTGTGCGACACTGGTGGAAATATAGACAACGTTAATTAAACACATGTATATATGTGTGTGTATAAATTTATATTTCAGTAAATTTAATAATAATTTGTGTAGGCGTGTTATCAAATTAAAAGTAAGTATTGTTACTACATGAGGCGAAGTATAAGAATCATAAAAAAAGATATATGCAAAGATGTATACATACTGTAAGATTATTGTTACTTCATATAAAATGTGGATAGTTTGTATAATATGATTTTAGGAGTAACCAATTATTTGATTTGTATAATTGAAAACTATTGAAATATTGAAAATAATCATGGGAAAAAGCGTGAAACGACAAAGATTTAAGCATGAAAATAATCATAACTAAAGGAATTGATAAACAAATCAAATCAAGGAAAAAACAAATCGGATGTTGACGTATAATAATTCATACATCTATTCAACACTAAAGTATCTCCAAATAATCGTAATATCAACAATTATATTAGAATAAATAGTCACTAATGTTTATAATCTTTATTTTTAGGAAACTATAACCTTGAAAAATAAAAGAAGCTGAAATGAAGAAAAACGAAAAAAAATGTGAAAACAGACTCAACACATCCCATGGTGAATCAAGGCATGACCATGTCAAGAACATGGAAGAAAAGACAAAAATTAAGAAGACACAACATGCCATGTTGACATCAACACACCCCATGTTGGAAGTACAATAAGAAATGACATAATAGAATATTCTGAAGCTCGACATGGACATCGTGACACCTCAACACGCCCGTGTTGATAGTACAAGAGAAAAGACAAAATTGGACACTTCTAGACTCACCACGGCCGTGTTCAGAGCTCAACATGGTTGTTTTCTCTCTCCTACTGTACCACCTGCCAACGAGCATTTAATACAATAAGACAAAGTGATCAATACAATTGTGCACAACTCAACACGAGCCGTGTTGAGTGCCCAGCTTAGCCTATAAATTGAATGCTCATCCACCACATTCAACAGACCTTCAATAACATTAAATCCACCTCCTTTCACCACCATTAGTAAGGAAATAATCACATCTATCCAACCTTTGAAGATCAAGGAGACTAAACTCTTGAAAGAAGTCATTAGCATCAAAGATTACTTATCAAAATTGGTTAGATTGTTCTAAATCATGTTTGTATGTATTATTTTAATGTATAACATTATGCTTACTGTTAGCTACACTTTCATATTATCATCTTGATTTGTAATAAATCTTAATTAAAGTTTAATACTATTGGTTAAACATGTGAAAGTTTATAATAAGTAAAGGTTATGTTATAATTATCACTTGATGAGGAATGTTAAAATACTCTTAAAAGATACCACAAGTGTCGAGCTTGAAGATAAGCCGAGGAATTGTCACTCTTGTGAGGCCTTGGTTAATAAACTTTAAAGAGACACCAAGTACCGAGCTTGATGATAAGACGGAGAACTGCCATTCTTGTAAGGGTTTGGTTGAAAAAAAAATCCTAATATGAACATGGACCAAATGAAGTATTAGTAGTACTTGATCGTCTTAAAATGGGAATGATTGACAATGTTATGAAAACGGATTGTTGATGTTCTTCCACTAATATCGGTTAATTACTTGTGAAGTGCGTGTGCAACATAACATATTTTAAACAACTCTTGGATGGTTATTACATGAGTTCTATAATTGTCCAAGAGTTGTGTGGTTGGTAACTCAAGGTTGATCATTTACAACTTAACTAATCCTAATTGGTAAGTACAATACAAAGGTTATTTTTACTAAAATATCAAGGGCAATTCACTTAATAATTTAAGGGATTGTCTAATCTTTAAAGTAAGTTATCTTATAAATACTTATTATAAACTACTTGATTACATAAAATGATGTTTTAGTGTAGATCATGAAGTTATATATACCTCTTTCTTTAATTATCATGGAATAGCATGGCTTAGGAATAAGGTGTTATTTCCACGTTTAATCACCATAGCAAGCTCATATCACATGTTTACTAATTAATTGTTAAACCAAGTTAAAAAGGATGATGCACATTTATCCTTGATCATCTCTTTAAAAATATAAAAACCCAAAATATTGTCTTTATATTATGCTTTTAAATTTCTTTTAAAACTTACTTATCAAACAAACACCACTATGATGATTTTCCGATTAAAATAAATACAACGATTTAGTAATAAAAATCATACAAGTGTGTCCGTGGATCGATACCTTCAAGAGAGAAAGAGGGTGGATTATGCGGTCAGATAATCGCTTACAGTGGGAAATGGGGAATTAGATCAAAAGGCATACAAATATTAATTACACACATTAATTATGGAATTCTTCTCTTACAAGAATCTTGACTAAAGAACCCAAAGCCAATGTTCAAATTCGTTTTAGAAGCTCGCTAGGATCGCTCACTAGTGAATTCAGCTCAATGTATGAGTTACTTGAGCCGAATTGGTCCATGTGCCAAATCATCTTGATTTTGTATACGATCAAGCTACCAACAGCTCGAACTCGACACAAACATGTTACGAGCAAGCTACCTATAGCTCAAACTCGACACAAACATGTTACGAGCAAGCTACCTATAGCTCAAACATATATATAGCCAACAAGCTATAGTTTGAGTATTTACACAGGCCAACACAATTATAGTCCACAAACTATTTAAGCAACGCTACTCTTAAGTCAGTGTTGTAGTAACTGCTAGTCATCGGTCGGATGATGAGGTGAGGACTAGTGATTCGTCGACGCCTAGTTGGGAGTTTTACCACCATTCTTAAGTTTAAACTTAGTTATGTATTTAACAAGGCATTAACTATAATGAAATAAGAATTAATTACACAAATGGTCTTCATGGTTAGGACAAGTCACACCTTTAAAGTCCAAGACATCGCCCTTTTTGCATCGTAAACCATAGGAGTGATGGTATTGGTAACATGACGAATCGAACTGACATTGTCCTAACAATTGGCAACACAAAATTCTTACCGAACAACATCAGTACCGATAACAATAATGTCCGTTTCTATGATTTTTAATCAATGTAAAATATGCGTCGAATCATATCGATAACGTAATGAACCAAATCGACACTGACTGAGTTTCGGTCTTAACGGAGTTTAACTAGTTAAAAAACATTTAAAGGAAAAACACAAACACAGTGAAGGCTGAAATATGAAACACGGTAACCATGGATGGCTGTTGCTAAAATATGAAACACATCATGTTTAGATAACATGATCCATTGCCGTCTATTTAGAACAACCCATCATGGGTTTTCCGTTCTGCTGCAACTGTCATATCATTCTTACGGGCACGAATTGGATGTGGTAAAGTCATCCAACAGGATGATCACTGAACATATCCGTCAAGGTAATCTTGATTCAGCATACAATGTGTTTAAAAACATGTCAATTAAGACTACTGTTACATGGAACTCAATGCTAACTGGGTATTCGAAAACACCAGGAAGATTTGAAGATGCCCGCCAACTGTTTGATAAAATACCTCAACCAGATATTGTCTCTTATAACACAATGTTGAGTTGTTATATCCGTAACTGTGGCGTTAAGGCTGCTCAGGCTTTTTTTGACCAAATGGTGGTTAGAGATACCGCGTCTTGGAACACGATGTTATCGGGTTTATGTCAGAATGGGATGATGGATCAAGCCTATCAACTGTTTGATGAAATGCCTGAGAGGAATAATGTGTCGTGGAACGTTATGATTTCGGGGTATGCTGCTACGGGTGATTTGATCGATGCGGAAAAGCTGTTTAGGAAGGCACCTTCGAAATGTGTTATTGCGTGGACTGCTTTGGTGACTGGCTACATGAAGTCTAGAAAGGTTGATTTGGCTGAGAAACTGTTCTATGAAATGCCTGAGAGAAATCTTGTGACATGGAACACGATGGTCTCGGGTTATGTGGAAAATGGACGGGCTGACGATGGTTTAAAGGTGTTTAGAACAATGGTTGAAACCGGGGTTAAGCCGAATTCGTCAACCATTAGCAGTGTGTTACTCGGTTGTAGTAATCTATCTTCACTAAAACTAGGTAAGCAAGTACACCAATTCACACAAAAATCTCCACTTTCTTTACAAACCATAGTGAATACGTCTTTAATCAGTATGTACTGCAAGTGTGGTGAGTTGGAGACCGCGTGGAAGTTGTTTCACAAAACTTTACATAAAGATATTGTCACATGGAATGCTATGATTTCAGGATATGCTCAACATGGTGAAGGCAATAAAGCTCTTATGTTATTCGATTCCATGAAAAAATCGGGACTTGAACCCAATTGGATCACTTTCATAGGTGTTTTAACAGCTTGCAACCATGCTGGATTGGTCGCTCGTGGGATTCAATACTTTGATTCAATGCAGAGAGACTACAAAATCAAACCAAAACCTGATCACTTCACTTGTATGGTTGATCTTCTTGGTCGAGCCGGTAAGTTTGTTGAGGCTATAAGTTTAATAAAAACCATGCCTTTTAAGCCCCACCCGGCTTTATACGGGACCCTTTTAGGTGCTTGTAGGGTTCACAAGAATTTAGAGGTGGCTGAATATGCAGCTAGAAGTTTGCTTGAATGTGACCCATCAAGTGCAGGTGGTTATGTTCAACTTGCTAATGTCTATGCAGCCATGAAGAAATGGGACTGCGTATCTAAAGTTAGAAGATCAATGAAAGATAATAAAGTTGTTAAATTTCCAGGGTATAGTTGGATCGAAGTAAAGAATACTGTACATGAGTTTAGATCAGGTGATAGAGTCCACCCTGAACTTGTTTTGATTCATGAAAAACTGAACCAACTGGAGAAGAAGATGAAGGTGGCTGGTTATGTTCCGGTTCTTGAATTTGCATTGCATGATGTGGGTGATGATCTTAAGAAAAAGATGTTATTATGGCATAGTGAGAAGCTGGCAATTGCTTATGGTTTGATTAAAATGGCAAAGGGGGTTCCAATTAGGATTTTCAAGAACTTGAGGGTTTGTGGGGATTGTCATGAGGCAACAAAGTTTATATCTGCAATAGAGGAAAGGGAAATCATTGTGAGAGATAATTCGCGGTTTCATCATTTTAAGGATGGAAAATGCTCTTGTGGAGATTATTGGTGACCTTGAGGTCCATAGTTGCAGTGGTTTACCGCGAAGTGTTCATAAACCGTCCAAATCGAAACAAATCAGCTGGTTTGACATCCAGACAGCGTGGTTTCCAAGTCGGTTTTGAAATCCAAACAGTAAAACTTTAAGCGAAGTAGTCAATTCCACCAACAGTTGTTGGGCGGGTCAGAACTGAAATACTGTTGGATTCTGAATATGCCGAGCGGGGACTGTGTGTTTTGGACTAAAAGCCGGCTTTGAGTGAGCTTAGAAGGTAAAATATAGAAATTGTTCTTTATGAAGACCTCAAATGGTGTGTCAGGCTAGATAATCGATCAAGGATCAAAGAAAACAAAACAGGTGGCTCTAAGTGAAAAGACTCTTTTTTGGTTGTTGCTTGTTTAAGGTACGTCATAGATTGTAATTGCATCTCAGGATATGATTTTGGTAACTTTTGGTTGGTTCATACGAATCCTTTTTAATAATTATTATTGAGTACTTTACATGCTGTTAGATGTGTCAAAAGGGTTCTAGTAGAAATGAGCCATTTTAATACAGGTCGAAATAGGTCGGAAGTCGGATTGATCTGACCTGCAAACATTCTCTGTCATTTGTTAAAAGATTTATATTAAAGGGTTGTATTACTTTTAATGTTTGATATGTAGGCTGTGTTAATCAGTAATGTGAAGCTCTAGACTGTCCAAATATTGTTGGAGGGCCTTTGTTATGCGGTTTTTTTTTTCATATATATAGTTTATTATTTACTGCTACAGTGAAAACTACAGTAAATACCGGAAAATTGCAAAAATAAAAAATAAAAAAGTTAAAAAAACCTTCAATAAAAAGGCGTTAAAACTGCATACAAATAGACTTATTTAAAAAAACTATGATAAAAGCTTTTGCTTTTTGAGTGATTTTTCAAAATGGCCTGTTTCGGTTTTGTCACAACCCATTCTGACCTAAACCAAAATAACCATTTCTTTAATGCCCCGTCTCAACCCGAACTCATTCTGACCCCACCTGCCCAATTTGTTAGGTCTATTAGTTTCACTATGATTAAACACACACACATGGATGGTTACTTCGGTAAAAGAGATTAGACTACTGTTTTAGTCTCAACATATTGAAAATTACGAGTTTGGTCATCACCGTTTGTTAACCTGTAACACGTTTGGTCTTTGACATTAACCGGTAAAATTTCTCTTTAATTTATATGAAACGAATAAAATAGCCCTTTTATTTAAAAAAAATACAAAAAAAAAAGAAAACAAATTATAGCCCGAACACTACCGCTCTTTTCTCTTTTCTGCGGTGTAACATATCACCCTCCATTGGGTCTTGAAAGAATTTTGTTTATCAACTCCAAATAAACAACAAACACACACATGCAAACTAGCTTAGACGGATGAAATGATGCATTTGAATGTACACAACAAAATAAACAATGACAGTTGGACCTATGACTACAAACTTTTGGTGATCGGACTTTTTAGCAACGATAATACCAAGTGGTGTTTGAATATATCCTTATACTTGTTTGATTTTTTCAATGACTCAAATTTAAGTTTAAAGTACTCCAATAAACAAGAAATATTAATATTACGTACTTGCTTTTTTTCTACTTACAGTTGACCACCCTATATACATATAGATCGTATAGGAGTTATACGATCGTGTGGAATAAAAGTACAACAAAAAGCGCAGTGTACGGAGTTTGACTAGTATGACTCCCATACGATCGTATGGAAACAAAAAACAAAAACCAAAAATTCATTAAGTTGAGCCGTGTATGTTAAAAACAAAACGTGATGATACATGGACATCAATGCTACATGAAATATGATATGAGATACCATACGTACTTACCCTCGTTTTACGCAACAACACAATACAATAAACGGTAACACATGCATCTACAAAGTTATACCCATTCTCAAAACTCACACGCCCTAAAAAAAGATCGTATAATTGTTGGTTGTTTAAAAAACTCACAAACCCAAAGTTCATACGAAAGTTTCCGATTGTTAAAAAAAAGAAAAAAAAAACTTATACGATCGTATAGTGTCCATACTATCGTATGGAATGTTCCCGAACAGCAGACAAAGGCTGCGAGAAACTGACAAAAGCTGCAATCTTATACGATTGTATAAGAGCCATACGATCGTATAAATTCCAAGGGTGTGTGGATAAGTCAAAAGATGCGTGGATAACCGAAACCATTTTAATTATCAACTTCTTGAAAAGAACAAAAAAGACTTCAATTTTCTTTTCTTTTATATTGATTGCGTTATTATCTTAAATATTTTGTTTGGTTAAAACTCATACAGTGAGCACCGTTACATATGTATATAGATAAATACCAAAATGTTGGTCCCACAGCTTTTTTTTTAGAAACCCACACTTTTTGTATTACTAAATTTAGTTTCATCATTAAACATTAAATCAAATCTGTTAGTATAGTAAGTTGGTTGATGTTTGTTATGCTAACCTCTCCGGGTTTATTTTGCCTGGGTTCGAACCACCTAGCTGGCTAGCTGTTCATATGCATGTTTCTTTTATCTATCTATTGTTTTAATTTTGGTGGATTGTGACATCATATTTTTTTAAAGATCTTTGAATTTAGGTTATTTTTAAAGGTTTTTTAAAGTGTAATAATTTGAGGAGATTTAGTTTCGGCATTGTAAAGAACCTAAGTGATGCCGCAACGCCTCGTTATATACTATAGATAATTATCAGTTTGTCGGTGCCACAAACATTGAAAGCTACTTGTCTATGTTTATATTCAGAGTGTTTGGAATACAAAACAATTATGTTGTTATGGTCTAATGGCCAATGGGTGTTCCTTTTTTTCAAAAAAACTTTGCCTAACGCACGCTCGAACCTTTGTTACATCTATATCTATTTTTTTTCTTAAGATTTCTCTCTATATTATAACTGTATGGAAACGTTGACCCCCCAAGTCGTCAATTTGTATATGCTTATGACCCGTAAGTTTCCTTACTTTTTCTCATTGTATTTGTGTATCAATTGGTTAGCTAGTTTATTAATTATGTTAATGTTAATATGTTGTATTTTGGTGTTTACGAATTTTAGTTTCAGTATTGTAATGAATGTAACCGATACAGTCCGATTCACGTCGACTCATCGATGCAACGCCTAAGTTTTACATACCAGATAGACACATGTTTTTTTTATTCTAGGCTATACGAGTGTTCTGGTGTTTACTAATTTTTTTTTTATTTAGTGTCGGTACCATAACGAAATCAACATATACCAATCGAATTTGTCTCGCTTTGATCATAAGTTATTATGTGCCAGTACTATTTGGGCATTCACGAATTTAGTTTTTGGATTAGTGTCGCCGTCATTTCGAAGTTACTGATATGTCATACATGTGTCAGTGCTATTTTAGGCATTCACGAATTTAGTTTTTGGATTAGTGTCATTGGCATTTCGAAGTCAGTGCTACCAACCCAATTCACGGTTGGTGGTCAGTCAAATGTTGATTTAGCGTGGAGAAAATAGGTTGACCGAATTCGTAGCGTTGTGTCGTCGTCGGCCCGCCACGTTATTTTTTAATAGGTTTATGGGGAAATAGTTTAGGTCTCAAAATAATGATTTATCAATCTTGTTATTTAAGAGAGAGGGGAAGGGGGGGGATTAATTAAGCAATCGGCTTTCTCCAATAGTGTTATTATTGATAAGAATTACCGTTAAAGGTTGCAACTGACAAGACTTTTACCAAGCTACTACAAATCGGGGCTCAAATTGATGTGAGCTTCCTATTGCTCTGACAAGTTACTACTGATGCGACCCTAAGATGACATGATGTGGTTCAGCCATACAAACATTGTGAATGAGCATTTTCCACTTACTACATTTGTTGTTGAAAAAGGTGGAGATAGTTCGAGTTTCGATTGCTGCAAGTTCTTTTGATTTATTCATGTCTTCGGCTATGCTACTCTTTGTTCTAATTCTTTGCTTCTTCTTCGTCTCTTTGATTTTTAGCTCGAGGTCGTCTCTTTAATTTCTTTATGTCACTAACTGCTTCAGGTTTTTGTTTTTATTTTCTTAAATCAAGCTCAACTTTTAGCTCGGATAATATTTTAATCAAAACTTAAAGCCTTATTTAATACTCAAGCCTAACTAGAGCTCAACGTGACATTGAACTCACCCCGTATTTATAATTTTTGTTTTCAGTATTTTAAATAAATTCATACTATTAATAAAGTCTATAAATAAAAAACCTTATGAAATGAACAATTTAGAATATGATATCATCCTCCTTTTTGAATAAACTTTATACCACAAAGTAACGTAAAAAACGTTTAATATATGTGCAAAAATAGAACAGTTTTAATAATATCATAAAGCGGCATCACTGTTTGGTTCCACTTCCAGCTCTGAAAATTTCAAAGTTGTTTTGGAGGGATAATAATATTAATAATATTAACACCAAGGGCGGCACACCGTCATCTCGTCGTCAATCTCCACCAATGTCCTTCACTTCCCGGTCATCCAGATCCTCCATCTCACCCTTCCGGTCCAGAAAGTCATCGGAGCCACCGGACACCACTCGCCGTACCAAACCTCAATCCAAACCACAAATTTCTCCGATTCCGACCACTAAACCCTCGCAACGTCCGGTTTCAACCAAAGTTAAGGAGAGTGTGACGGTTACCGTCAGACTTCGTCCTCTCAAGTACGTGATTCCTGTTTATTTTAATTTTAATTGACTGTTAAATGTATTTGTTTTTATCTAATTTGAAGTGTTTGATTTGGTGGTGGCAGTCCTAGGGAAATTAACAAAGGAGATGAGGTTTCGTGGTTTGCGGATGGAGATTATTCGATTCAGAACGAGTTTAATCCGGCTATTGTCTATGGATTTGGTTAGTTAGTTAGTTAGTTAGTTAGTTAGTTAGTTTCTATACCTAATTTTGATTTGTTAACATGAATCTCTTTTTGAGGTAGTTATTATAGTTAGTGAGAGTTTTGCACTTTTATTACAGATAGAGTTTTTGGACCGGCAACGACTACTAGGCAGGTTTATGATATTGCAGCTCACCATGTTGTTAATGGTGCCATGGAAGGAGTTAATGGTAATCTTTTTTTTTTTAAATTAGTTTAAATGAAATATCTGCTATTATGTTAACACTACATTATAACATTTTTGTGTTCTTAATTATGAGCTATATTAGGTCAAGTACATATCTGTTGGTGTTTCCTTCACATGACATCTATTGACCATGTGACAAGTAGCAAACTTCTAATTAGAATACTTGCATGCAGAGTTCGGTGATTGGTGTACTTGTTTACAGTTTGTCTGATTATTAATTCTTATGCAGGCACAGTGTTTGCATATGGTGTGACTAGCAGTGGGAAGACTCATACAATGCATGTATGCCTCTATATGATCTGTCTTTTGCTTTGCCTTTTTCTATATGAGTGACATGATAGTACCAAAAAAAATAAAAAAATAATGTGGTTATACCATTTTTAACTTACAAAATACATTATTTATTCAACCTTTTTTGTTGCTTGTCGTGTTTGGTTGACATTAGATATAACTGTAGTCACTCATGAAAATCAATTGCTTGTATAGGGTGAGCAAAAGTCGCCTGGCATTATACCTTTGGCTGTAAAGGACGTGTTTGGAATTATACAAGAGGTATATGCTAATGCTCCACTTAATCATTTTTCTATTTAGTAGATACTTAGACTCTGATTGTAAAGTTGGGGCATGTTTGTTTAACTTATATACACTCTAAAAACATTGTATTGTATCAGACACCTGGACGGGAGTTTTTGCTTCGTGTTTCCTATCTGGAGATCTACAATGAGGTCTGCACATTTTTTTGTACCTAATATTTAATTGCATAAGCATCAGTTATTTGTAATTTGTCATGTCATAGCAATGTATGAATCTGCTGTGTTTCTTGTCTCTAGGTCATAAATGACTTGCTTAATCCAACAGGGCAGAACTTACGAATTCGAGAAGACAGCCAGGTTTATATCACACACTTATTTTAATCACTCGTCTAATGTTGAGGCGTATAGATTTTTTGTTGGTCTCATATGTGTTCTGCACTTGACAGGGAACTTATGTTGAGGGAATCAAGGAGGAAGTTGTTCTGTCACCTGCTCATGCTCTTTCACTAATAGCGTCTGGGGAAGGTATGGTAATTTCTCCTTGTCTTTATTTAAAATAATTCTGAAGTTTTATTTTTTCATGCCTGCAGCACATAGGCATGTTGGATCAAATAACTTTAACCTACTCAGCAGTCGTAGCCATACGATATTTACCCTGGTAATTATAAATGTTCATAAATTCTTTCTAGTTGTATACAGTTTACTGGCGAACTTACATGATAAACATTATTCAGATCATGCATCGTGGCAACATGGCATTCTGGATAGTAATCTAATGAGCTGTTTGTTTATTTGTCTACCAGATGATTGAAAGCAGTCCATGTGGGGAGAATTTGGAGGAGGAAGTAACTTTGTCACAGCTGGTATTTTAAATGATTTTTTTATTTTTTTTTGGGCTTTATATTTGTATCAAATTATGTTCATATCTGCCACTCTTTTTGTTGCAGCACTTAATTGACCTGGCAGGATCTGAAAGTTCTAAAACAGAGACAACTGGAGTGAGGAGAAAAGAGGGCTCATACATAAATAAAAGCTTGCTTACTCTTGGCACAGTAAGACCACTTATTGCTTTCTTGACTTTTTATAGAACGGGATAATATACTATTTATTGCTGTTGTATTTTTTCTGACGATTCATTGGTGTTTGCTTGCCTAATTTCAGGTGATATCTAAATTAACAGATGGTAAGTCTGCACACATTCCTTATCGGGATTCAAAGCTTACACGATTGCTGCAATCTTCCCTTAGTGGCCATGGACGAGTTTCTGTAAGTTCAAAGATATTTTTTATTTCTTTCGGTAACCTTTCTCTTAAATCCATATTCAATGACATTTTTTAAACTTTTATGTAGCTTATATGCACTGTGACTCCTGCATCAAGCAATACTGAGGAAACACATAATACCTTGAAGTTTGCTCATCGTAGTAAGCATGTGGAAATAAAGGCTTCTCAGAATAAGGTGATTACTAACATGATATTTGAATAGAATCATCTGGTTCTAGCAGTTTGTCTGACCTAATTTGATATTTGGTTCCTAGATTATTGATGAAAAATCACTTATCAAGAAGTACCAAAGGGAAATTTCCAGCTTAAAAGAAGAGCTTCAACAGTTAAAGCGTGGTATGATGGAGAATTCACGTATGATGGCGCCGAACCAGGAGGATCTGGTTAACATGAAACTTCAGGTTTGTTACAAGTTTTTTTAATTTTAAAACTAGTTGTAAGCTGTGATAGTAGGCACTTATAATCTTAAACAGTTACCCTACCTGTATTATGTGGCAGTTGGAAGGTGAACAGGTCAAACTACAGTCTAGATTAGAGGAGGAAGAACAGGCTAAAGCAGCTTTGATGGGAAGGATTCAAAGATTGACGAAATTAATTTTGGTATCAACGAAGAACACAATGGCATCAAATGTACCTGAAAATCCAGATCATCGGAGAAGACATTCTTTTGGTGAAGATGAAGTATGTAAATTAACTTATTTATAGAGTATATTAAGCTGTGTAAATTATGAACATTTCTTATTCATTATGGTTTTCATTTTTTTCAACAGCTAGCATACTTGCCAGAGAAAAAACGAGGGATCTTTATTGATGATGATGCTGGAAGCATTGATTCTGAGAAGTCTGATATGGCGAATCTTGATGAGCTGGTAAAAGATTTCAGGAAGAACAGAAGAAAAGGAATGCTTGGGTGGTTCAAACTAAAGGTATATCTTTAGTGATAAACGTAGCATAATAATGTTGTCTTTTGATCTTTTGAGTTATGTTTGCAGAAGCCTGACCATTTATCTGGTTTATCATCATCACATACTGATCATGAAAGCTCGACAAGTGGCTCACCTACATCTTCCAGATCATCAAAAAGTAAAGCGGTGTTTAGTGATATGAGAGATGGAGTGAGAAGTTCTGTTGGAAGAAAAGGTGACGACTTGGCATGTGGTGATGTGCTTCTGCAAAGAACACAAGCAGGTGACTTGTTTAGTGCAGCTTCTGGCAGCAAGCGTTTACCTCCGGTGAGAGAAACTTTTCTGCTTATTGCTAAAAATTTATGTCTACTCTTATAGTACTGGAAATTTGATTTTACCAATGAGTGTCTTACAGACAGGAACTACTATAATCGACCAAATGGACCTTATCAGCGAGCAAGTGAAAATGTTATCCGGTGACGTGGCACTTTGCACTAGCTCTCTGAAGAGACTTTCAGAACAAGCAGCTAATAGACCTGACGACTTGCAACTTCAGGTTACCTATTTTAAATCCATGTGTTTCACCTTAAATTTAAAGTTTTTCAGTCAAATGGTAGGTTGACTTTGTATTTTTCCTTAGGAACAAATACAGAAACTAAAATATGAGATTAAAGGGAAGAAATCTCAGATACGCCTATTGGAGCAACGAATGATCAGTTCTGTTGAAATGAATCCACATAACATAAAAGGCTTTGAGACATCTCAGGTAACATATGATTTAAATAGCAATTGGTTCCATTGTGTTACCATATGTATTTATCACCTTACTGCACATGCATTTTAGGTTCCTTCCAAGCTTATTACTCAACTAAATGAGAAAACATTTGAACTTGAGGTAGGTTCTATCCTTTATACAACAATATGGTGTTATTGAATAATAACTCACTTATTATAGTTTCTGTTGAAAGATAAAAACAGCAGATAACAGAGTTCTACAAGACCAGCTACAAGTGAAGGTATCTGAGAATGCTGAAATGCAACAAACCATTCTTTTATTAAGGCAACAACTGGAATCTCTAACAGCAGACAACAATTCGAGCCCTCGACAAAAAAAATATGTATATGAAGAAAAATACACCAATGAAAGCACACCAACCAGTGTTATGAGTTTAAATAAAGTATTCTCACAAGAAGACTCCAATAGCAGTAGCGATGATACATTTCTAAACTCTAAGCTTCTAATGCAGGTTAGTTAAAACCCTTTTCACATTTTTCATTATTTGTATCAGTTTTTACTGATTATGTTGCAAACTGAGTTGACTCAGGCGGCAGAGATAGAGACATTGAAGAAAGAGAAGGCTCAAATAGCTGAAGAAAAAGATGGGCTTATGATATGCAGTCAAAAATTGGCTGATGAAGGTTCATATGCAAAAGAGCTGGCTGCGGCTGCCGCAGTTGAGCTTAGAAACTTAGCTGCAGAAGTAACAAAACTTTCTTACCAAAAGGCCAAACTCAACGCTGAGCTGACGGTTGCAAAAGAATCCTCCAAGTCTAACTTATGTAAACAAGAAGACGGTTTGATTGTAGAAGAGTTGCAGAAAGAGCTCAATGCCCGACACCAACGAGAAGCTTTTTTGGTTGGTGCACTTTCTGAAAGAGATAGGTTGGAAAGTGAGTTGAGAAAAAGACTCGATGCTGCAAAGAGACATGAGGGGGATTTGGAAGCAGAGCTGGCAAACATGTGGGCCCTTTTTGCAAAGCTAAAGAACTCTTCTGCTGGTTCAGAGGATATTTTAACTGATAAAACCACAATTGTACGATGCAATGAAGTTTTTGTGGAAGATGATGAGACACAGTCGGTTAATGAGGTAAGATTATTGTATGAGAAAGAAAAAGAAAGGTGAGAGGAACTGGAACGTTATGTTTCAAGATTGAAGGTACTCGTTTTCTTTTATTAATGCACATTTTCTTCATGGGAGTATCTGTTATATATAGTTACCTAATATTGTATTTGTATTGTTAGGGTGATGATATTGCTGATTTGGACATTAATTCACTAGAGGAGCTCCAAAACCTTAATGTTGAGGCAATAACTAAGATCTGTCATGCAAAGGTAGAGATCGACATGACACTTTATGTATATGCGCGTGCGCTCGTGCGTGTGTATATTTTTACTAACAATTTGCTTATGTTGGTTGTTGATTACGCAGGCATCATACAGGTGAGGGTGCTATATGTTTAGCTAACTGCAGAAGGGTATTTGTAATAGATGTATTTATTTTAAAAAATTGTCACTACTAAAAGTTACACCTTGTAACAACTGAATATTATGTACTTATTGGCACTCTATAATAATTATTTCTTGCATTTTCTACATCCGAGTCTGGAACCTTTTTATTTATCAATCTTTTCTCAAGTTACTATGCATAGGCTTGTAAGATCTTCAGGTTGGATTCATCAGACTTGCAACGTCCTCTGTGATCTTGAGCTCCATTATAATGTATGCTGTATATAAACAACAAAAAGTTCTTGCTGTAATAAAATTGTAAAAAATCTATATTGTTTATTGGTTAAATAACTAAAAAAAAAAGAAAGACTTGGACTTTGGGAGTTTGTTGCAGTTTGCTGGAGCCCATCCTATTCGTTGCTTCTCATTATCATAGATGATGAGTTTATCATAAAATGATACGTCTGTAAGTACCACGTAAAATAAGCAACTTTATAATGCATATATACACCGATAAATGAAATGATATGTACCTCCGATTAGATTAACACTTTCAATGCCGACTTCTGAACCATTCAAAATCCCAAGGCAAGCGTTACCGTATTTCTGCATCAACATATGCAAATGTTAACCAACATTGTGAAAAAAAGGGGAATTGTTTTAGATTTCTGATGGCTTCTTACACTAATGATGAGATATGCATCGAGGTCCATCTGAAACCGAACTTTCTTTGATTTTGCAAAACTCAACATTATTGGCTTGAATAAGTTTTTGACATCTTGAACAGACTTAAACGGTTTTGATCCTTTCCAACATACCGGGAGAGTTGTATCTTCATTTGCATTCTCAATCTGCTTTCCTTTAATGTCATTCAAAAGCTGCAACCATGAACGATCAATTTCATATATGTAGCCTGAAAACTTGTATAATATCATATTTATAATTTATCCCACCATAGATAGTAGAGCTTTATAAGCTTCTTCACAAAAGTAAGTGTAGGTGCTTCCACTATCAAACACTATAGGGAGACCTTTTTTTCCGCTTGTTTTTCCACCAACATATAGCTCAGCGGTTCCTAAGTAGTAGTGGTTTCTGTAAAAAGCTCATAAGTTTGTCGACAGTTTACAATCTTTAAAACAAAAATGGAAAGGAAAAGGAATCTTACAATATTTTGGTTGTTGACATTGGTGACCAAATGACTCCTGAAGAAGGGACAAACTCATCACCGAAAAACAAGTGACCGTCTCCTTGCGCACCAAGACAATGAGCCACAACATTTTTAGTGACACCAAGTTCGTTTAATTGGTGCAAGATGCTTGCTTTACCTAACCCGAGACCAAGAACTCCATCTGTGTAAGGTGGGTCCATTGGGCCTTCTACTTCTTGATTGTAACCACATCTGAACATATGAAACTAAGACGCCATGAGCCATGCATTGAATAACAGATTGCAAAAATAAAAGAAAAAGGCGTTGACCCGAATGCAAGACGAGGTTTGACTACTGTTCCATTGGAGTATTGTAAGGGGAACCAGTCTTTGACCAAAAGACCAAGAGACGAACCGTGATCGGCATACTGAACTTCATAGTCACATTGATCGCTTGGAGACTCGCATTCGAGTGTTTCTGGTCCATTAACAGACGCACATAGTGGGTCTATGCATGTCACAAGGTTTTTGTTAGGCTTATAAGGCTTGTGAGGAGCCTACAAACATATTAAAACCATTGTTGTTTCAAATGCTATATATATATACACACACATCATGTGAATCACCACGAATAATAATGAAAGAGGAGTTACCGGGAAGCATTTGGTGCAAGGAACATCACACTGAAGCCAAGTGAGATCACTACCGGTATCGAGGTCTAACCAATATGGTTTTGGTGGATTCCCTATATTAACTGTCACATAATAATACCTGCATATACAATTACAACTCATCCCTTTATTCACAATAATAATAATAATAATAATAATAATAATAATAATAATTTCCATAATTCACAACACTCTACCTACTTCTACAAGTTGTACCAAAATTTTTGTCTCAAAATAACATGTTATAATAAAGGTCCTAGAGTTAAATAAGAAATAATAATAATCAAACAAGCTAGCCCATATAAATTAAATACTAGATAAAAGAAAAAAAAAATACCCAGTGGGATAAACATTTCCGGTGACTTGAAAGGCGATGGAGGAGGATGATCGGTGGCCGGAAGTAGAGTTGACGGCGGAGTTGGGGTGAACTGAGTCTGAATAACATGTTTGGAATGATGTTAATAAGTAACAGAAGGGTATGAATATAAATATGATGATGAAGTTGAATCTTGAATGCATGTTGAGTGATTAATGAATTATGAGTAATTGAGTTCTCAAAAGTTATATAGAGGATGGATGAGTTTGTGTTAGTGAGAGAAGAAGACGTTGACTTGGTGTTGGTGTGTTTCCTCCGTACATGTCTGAACTGAACTCAAGACTGTTTTTACCATAACAGTATATTTTATCTTGGATCATATGAATCATTACATGGTTACAGTTTGGTGAGCTGCTAGCTTTGGTTTACTTTTTCCATTTTGATTTTTCCTTTATTTATTTAAAATATAATAATATAGTGTTTACATGGCAAACGTATAATAAATTGGTCTCCAATCACCTTTTAAATCGTAAAACTTAATATTTTAAAAAATACATTAACAAATTTTGGAGTTGTAACATTATAGCGGTTGGCATTTAGTTCGATAATACAGGGTAATGATTAAAGATTAAGATCTTTATGATCTTATATTTAAACATGACTTGAGATACTTTTCCAACAATAATCGTTTTCTTCATTTGAGTGAGTCATATAATCAAATGAGTGATTTAACTCAGCTATAGAAGATTTAGTTCTATTAAGTCAAATGAGTTGAGAGATTGAATCTAGACAAATATAAATGCAAATACAAATATGATTTTTATTTTTTAAAGTTTTGTTATAAAACAGGATTAAAGGTAATCGGGTTTGTTTATTAAACGAGTTACAATATAGTCTAATTTTTATTTAAATTCAACTTGAGGTTAGCTTTTAAGTATTAACATGCCTAGATCTTGTTTTAATTGTTTTGTCTGTTTGCTCAGATTGTTGTTTCGTTTGAGAAAATGGTTCAACCCATAGAGTTAGTAAGTGGAAAGTCGTAGCTATAATAAGTTAGTTGTAGGCATTTGGCTCTCCCCTCCCCCCCCCCCCACGCCGGGGGGGGGGGTGTTTAATGATTTTTTTAATGACAAAAGTTATTGCCAAAATTTGTGTTAGCGTTATAATTGAACAACAAGAACAACAAATTTCATTTGATTAACTGAATGGACATGAATAAAAGTTCGTACATAAACAAGTTTATTTTCTTAACTATTAAACACGAACAACAATTTCCTTTACTTAGGTGTTAGTAAACTATTTGTTGATGCGAAAAAACTTTAAAGAAAGAATAAAAAAAAGACGCTGCTCAGTCTGTATGCATATAGCCCTGCCTATACATGATTATATTACGTGCCAACAATACAACAAAAAGAAGTATTTATTTTCCTTAGGATCCAAAATCAAAATCAAACAGAAAGAAAATAATAAAAATAGATTCATCATCATCATCATCATCATCACTCTTTGATCCAACAATCAATCAATCGGATCTACCAACAGGTGAGTCTGTTGCTCCAATTTCGTATCTTATTCGTCTTTAATTTCGTAACCATCATCATCATCCTATCAAATTGATCCGTGTTCAGTTAGGCCTTTGACAATTTACATGTTATTTATCATCCTAAAGCTTCATATTAACCCTTCTGTTTTGTTTAATTTATATATATGAAGTTCAAATAACACACGTGTACAGTAGATAGATCCCACTCTTTTCTTTCTGCAAATCGTGTATTGTTTTCATTTTTGTAAGTTGTGAGCCCTAATTTCATCATCAATCGTTGTTTTAGGTTGGTCTTATAATTGAACACGGGAGTTGAACAGAACAATAACACCATGGATGAAGGATCACTTGAGATTGGAATGGGTAATTATTATCATTATTTTCATGTATAAAATATATTATATTTTTTTATTAATTTGATGTTTACACAGAGTATAGAACTGTTTCTGGAGTGGCTGGACCTCTGGTCATCCTTGATAAAGTCAAGGTTAGTTTCGGTTGTTATAATCGTTAAACATGACACATCATCAAGTAACAGGTTTAATCTTCTATCTATCATGACAGGGACCAAAGTATCAAGAAATTGTTAACATTCGCTTAGGTGACGGAACAACGAGACGTGGTCAAGTCTTGGAGGTTGATGGAGAGAAAGCTGTTGTTCAGGTAATCATGTTATTATACAATATAATACGCTCACATTTTGTATGTGCATGGCTTATACATGTAACTTTTGACCAGGTTTTCGAAGGAACGTCAGGAATTGACAATAAGTTCACCACTGTTCAGTTCACAGGGGAGGTACGTGAGTTTCGTTATAGTGTCTTTTTTATATATCTTTTACACTTCATAATTCATTTGGATGCTTAGGTTTTGAAAACTCCTGTGTCTATGGATATGCTTGGACGCATATTTAACGGTTCTGGGAAGCCAATTGATAACGGTCCTCCTATTTTGCCAGAGGCTTACCTGGATATTTCTGGTAGCTTATCAACATTTAAAAATGTGAACTTTACATGTTATATATGTATGTATGTATGTATCACTGGTTTTATTGTTTCAGGAAGTTCTATTAACCCTAGTGAAAGAACATATCCTGAAGAAATGATACAAACCGGTATCTCAACAATTGATGTCATGAATTCAATTGCTAGAGGACAAAAGATTCCTCTGTTTTCTGCTGCTGGTCTTCCCCATAATGAAATAGCTGCACAGATCTGTCGCCAAGCTGGTTTGGTGAAACGGTTGGAGAAAACAGACAACTTACTTGAGGTAATATTTTTGATACTGTATATCATATTATCTGATGTTTTAAACGTTGTTAATTACTTGTTTTTGCAGGGTGGGAGTGAAGAGGACAATTTTGCCATTGTGTTTGCAGCTATGGGAGTGAACATGGAAACCGCCCAGTTTTTCAAACGTGATTTTGAGGAAAATGGGTCGATGGAGCGAGTGACTCTTTTTCTTAACCTTGTGAGTCCCTCGTGTTTGTTAATTATTGTTTTAAAGTTTTTGTTGGAATGCTGGATTACCTTTTAAAGATATTACTACTTGTGTTATAGGCCAATGATCCTACAATTGAACGCATCATCACTCCTCGTATTGCTCTGACCACAGCTGAATATTTGGCATATGAATGCGGGAAACATGTTCTTGTTATCTTAACTGATATGAGTTCCTATGCTGATGCCCTTAGAGAGGTAGAATATAAAACTTTGACCCAGTAGTGTTTGACCTGTTAAAAACCATTTTGACCTGTGCCCATATGCCATATGACACATATTTCAGGTATCTGCTGCTAGAGAGGAAGTGCCAGGTAGGCGTGGATATCCTGGGTACATGTATACAGATCTGGCAACAATATATGAACGGGCAGGGCGAATTGAGGGCCGAAAAGGGTCCATCACACAGATCCCAATTCTGACTATGCCTAATGATGGTCAACACCGCGCTAATTGCTTTTTACCCTTGTTTTCTTTTTCACTTTTATAAGTTTCTCTAAACTTTATGATCATTACAGATATTACACATCCCACTCCGGATCTCACGGGTTACATTACGGAGGGACAGATATACATTGACAGACAGCTCCATAACAGACAGGTGAGATCCTAGTCCACAATTTCAGCTTGTTTAATAGTGGATTTACCTGTTTGTGTTATGGAAATTTACAGATTTACCCTCCGATTAATGTGCTTCCGTCACTATCGCGATTGATGAAGGTAAACCTTAAACTCTGCTTGAAGTTTACATGGCTTCATGTTTATGGTATTAAGATGTTAATCATGAATGTTTATTATTGTAGAGTGCTATTGGTGAGGGGATGACTCGCAGAGATCATTCTGATGTGTCCAACCAGGTAAAATTACCTAATTGCCCCAACATGTCATCAAACATACACTTACGTCACCAATACTTTTATATTTTCAGCTGTATGCAAATTATGCTATTGGGAAAGATGTCCAGGCCATGAAAGCAGTGGTTGGAGAAGAGGCTCTGTCTTCTGAGGATTTGGTCTCTCTCTCTCTCTCACACACACACACAACACATTTAATTAGATAATCAATAAACATATGTTAGTGATATTTTATTGTATAAATATGACAGCTATATTTGGAGTTTTTGGACAAGTTTGAGAGGAAATTTGTGGCACAAGGTGCATATGACACTCGAAACATCTTCCAGTCACTTGATTTAGCATGGACACTTCTGAGGATATTCCCACGTGAGCTTCTTCACCGTATTCCTGCCAAAACCCTAGATGCATTCTACAGTCGCGAGGCAACCAATTAAAAAAGGAAGAAAGGTTTTGTATCATAATCTGGTTTATGCTTCTATTGTAATAAGGGTTTGTTATGTTTCTGTTTGAATTTGTTGAAGCCCAAGTGTTCTTTTCTATAAGAGGCGGTTAGGGTATTTATTTGGTATAGAACCAAACCAGCCTGACTGGCAAGACGTTTTGGCCCGAGATTTTGTGTTTTGTGAACCAGGTGGCTGGCTTTTAGAATTTGGGATGTTTTAAGACTTTGATCCTCTGTATGCATATTTATGGTTGAATTATAATATGAGGTCATGGTCGTTACTTGTTTTTATATTCATGCCATTCATTATTATAGTGAACTAGTGTTCAACCTGTCGGGCATGTTGAACCTGAATGTTCATGTAGCTGTCGTATTGTAGCGGTGCACTGATATGGTTTCGATTGGTATCATAACTACACCAAAAAACTAAATTTGTAGAAATAAATACATTAGCATGTAAAAAATTAAAATACTAAAAAACATTTATTCGGTTATGTTTATTACGCTACGGAATAAACGAAACACATACATACACAAATATATATTATGGTAAAGGAGCTTTAAACCACAACGAGGTTTTATGAGAAGAGTTTTAAACCCTCATCTCTTGCATGACGTCAAGGGCGGTATAAACCCTCCACAACACGCAACCTAAGCATATACAAGTAAATAGCAATTTAAGTGACTAAGTGCATGAAGTACCATTTGTCATTAAGTTTGCCCTTTTGATTCTAATAATTTATTCATTAAGCATTTTACCAAGATAATATGAGTGGCCAGTATTTAATTAGTAATGACTTAGACAATGAGTAGTGGTGGAGAGTGAACATCCTCCATCTTCTTCTCCATTGGCTAGATCTTGGTCCCACCTTTTTCTCCATCAGGGCGTTTTGTACAAAACGCTTTGAAGCCAAAATACCCCAAAGCTCCCCGGGGGCGGTGTACCTAGGCGTTTTGGGGCCTTTTCCCACACCACAACGCCCCACCACGTTTGGTCTTATTATGTAAGCATTATAGAGTAACTGATGTATGGTTTGCCTACATCCCATCATCTCCAAACCCTGATAATAATTGTGTTATTGATGGGATTTTACTGGGTATGATTGTTGCTAACCTATGTGATGTTTCATTCAAAGATTTATCAAAGAAACATTTAGTTTTTGAGGTTCATGTTGTATATTTTAGTTAAATGCTATGACACATAACTATATAAGTGAATACAATTGAGACACTGAGTAAATATACGTAGGTACATTGCAAGCACCAACCTTTATGTTTTATGCCTAGTGATTTGTATTTGGTGACAACATTTTTACAAGTGTACGTCTAGGTTATACAACACCTTAACTTCCGAAACTTATTATTTCAGTTTTACAAAGTTTCAATCTCATCTGCATGTGCTTTTTCATTATCGAACCACAAATTTCAGACTGTATTAATAAGATATCTATTTATCTAAACATACCGAAATTGTTATGACCACTTTTAGCAATTGCAATATCTGCTTTACCGCCAACATACATTTTCGTAACATTTTTCGCACATGAAAGAAAGAAATCTATACTTTGATCGCAAACTGATTCTTATGCAACCTCATAATAAGCCGGAAATTTGAATACACTAAGTAGAATTTCTTGACCCAAGTTTAGCAACAAATCGTTAACCAAGACTTAAAATAATTTTAACTAAAAAACATATTTGTAAAATGAGGAATGAAAAAAAAATTATTACAATCCCGTCTATAACTTATAAATTTCTGTCACGGCCCCCAGTGTAGAACTTTTTGTTCCGCCACTGCTAGAATGAAACATTATTAGACAAGGTTTAAGAAAAAAGTAAATTAAAAACAAAAATTGTTGAATATATAGTTTGAAAAAAAGGGGTATATTGTTTTGGATAATCGGGCTTGCGGTGCAGCTTATTACCCGTTTGTTCTCTGTATTGATGTAAACACTTCATATTAGACGAATTTAATAAAATTGCGTATCACCTAATTTAATAATCTTCCCATGGCCACAAAATAATATTTCTTTTATTTTTTTGAATTTCTATATCCGATCTCATCTTAAAATATATCCTTTCAAAACTGGCAGGGCCGACTAGAAGGGTGGGCTCAGGGCCCATGCCCACTCCCTTAAGTGTGCCATGGATTTTAAAATTTCATTTATACCATACTAGGTTATAACCCGTGTACTACACGGGGTTGGGTATCAGAAACTGCATAAATTAAGAAAAAATAATAATAAATCAATATGTTTATATGTGAATATTTTACAATTACAGTTTACGTATTAATATTAGATTTACAATTTACAATAATATAGCTACAAGTACAAATTACTAATCTTTATAAAATTCTTTAAATACAACATTAATTTTACATTTACAATGTACAAAAGAGCACAAATAACCTAACGGCCCCGACCCGGCTATTTTGCCACACCTACAACTCTACAAGTAATTTATCTAAGTTTGTATATTCACGACATGAACCAACATTTGTTGAATTATTTCTATATTTGTATACCTTGTTAGTTTGCACCTTGGGTTCCCGAAGATGGCTAACAGTAGAAACCAAATATCTAACCTTGCTTCAACCGTGTGGGTAGAAAATCTTCATGTAAAATGTAAATCACATGCAACCAAGTCAAGCTTTAAAGTGAAAAGTATAAATAAACACCATTATTTGTTATAAAACCATAATGGAAATTGAGACAGGTGTAGAATATGAAGTTGAAAAGTAGTCACTGGACCTAAAAAAAAAATAGCATTGCCATTTAGCTGTAGCTACTACATATTCCGAAGGCCACTTTCTTGCTAATCTGAAACTCTTGCTATAAATTCCTGCATTTTACCAAAAAAAAACATTGAAAATAAATAATAATAATAATATATTAAATCAATTATTATTATTGGGTCGGTGTATATCACATTTTTTTATCACGTTGTCATATGTTTGCCCTAAGAACAAAGTCATTGTGTCATTAAAGACAGTAGCAATAGTTTATAGTTGTACTTAATCGCGAGCTATATTTCCAGTGACGGAATATCTGTACATAGAGACGTTAGTATACTTATGTTATATTGTACGCAATCTGCAATATCTAACTTAGTCTTTAACTTCAATATATGTGAATTTAGGCCTACACAGTGGTGTGTAGCAAACATGCAAAGACAAACACAGTTGTGTGTGTGCACTTAAAACTCCCATAGACATGAATTCATGGACACAGTAGTAGTGTGTAGCATATAATTTGGCATTCAAAATTCAATAACATCAGGTCCCGAACTCAACTTGGCTAAATTGATGATTCAGTTTAATCTACGGGTTTCTAAAAATTGATGTGGAAAAGAAGTCATGTGAGGGGCAAGTGATGTTATTTAACTGGAAAATGTAACTGACATAAACCACATACCCTAATTTTGTTAAAAGATTGTTTTTTAGATTGAAATGGTTAAAAGAGGACAAATCACACGGAATAAAATTGTAATTTACTCTCACAAATATAAATACATCCCCATATTAAAGATAAAAACTGTGAAAACAAAGCTGAGACGAGTACAAACCTGAAGATCATGATTGGCAATCGTCTCAGTAAACATTAACGCATTAGCAAGAAGCGAGTGATAAGCATGAAACCCTATGTCACAAATCAAAATGCATTGTTACTATGAAAGATGAATGAATACCCAACCACACAATTATAACGCTGGTTTTCGATTAACTGCCGGTGTGAAGAATAGGGTTTATGAACCTATACAATTCACTGATATTAATCTATTGAAAATTGATGATGAAGCATGTATGTATGGTGGTGGTGGTGGTGGAGTTACTTGAATTCGACGGTTAGAAAACTAAAACCTCTACAAACTGCTTGCAATTTTTAAGCCCAGGCTCATCATTTATGCCACGGCTCACATACCACCACTTTTGCATTTATATAAAAACCAAGTATTATTAGCAAAGTAATTTTCGACCATATCAACTCAAAATAATAAGTCTACTATTTAAAAGGTTTCAACATTTTATTATAACAAGTATATCTGTTCGTGCGTTATGCGAAGCGTTTTATATGCACTATATGTTCTAATGCTATCGCGCGCTGTGATGGGAAGTTGATCGGTAACGATTGAATATGTTACGATAAACGTCTTGTGACAAAAGTTTCATATTAAAGTTAAAAGCCCAAAATGTATACACGGAAAACACTTTAAATTAGTGTTGCATCAGTGATCATGATTGATGTTTAATCAAATTTTCAACAAATCAATTTTTATGTTAGTGTTCATTTTTTTAGATGTTATCCCATCTAAGCCTAAATGCTTATCCAATTATTCGGTAGTCAAGAATTTAAAAGAGAAAATAGAAAAATAGTTAGAAAAAAAAGAGACTAATTGGGAACGGTGTATTAGAGAGTAGAGACCATGGATTACAAAGAGGTAATCAAAGGTTTTGCTTTCAAAAATGCTAAAAGAGTATCACGATTTAACAGCTAAAAAACTTTTGTTTTGTTTACTATTATATTTGTCTAAATTATATACGAAATTTTGAATTTGTATTATAGGTCCTTTGTTTTCTTTGTCTCACCCATTTTTATTTCGGTATTTTCGGGGACGGCTTTGATACTGGCTACGTAATCTTGAATATATACGAGCCCTATTAAATTATTGTTATATTTTAATTTAAACATTATAGCTGTTACGTTATTTGGTTTTTTACTTTATGATTTTCTGTACTGCTGAATGTTGAACCTAAATAGTAAAACTTAATTCATAAGCAATAAATAACATTCTAAAAATCTCGTTTGACCAATTGAATACGCGTCTATTTCATGCTTATCTTGTTACTATTATTTTTTTCTATTTTTATTATTTATCTAGCCCATCTTCAAACATAATATAATCAATTGCTTTTTTTTTTATTATAAAATAAAATAAGGTCTATGTCATTATTAATTAATAAAAATCAAAGCCGCAAATCATTTTATCGATTAAATTATTTAGTTTTAGATGACCCTTTCAATCTTAGGAAATTCCTAGTCAATTGGTTTTGGATTCTATAATAGCATGTATATATTTCTTAATGTTGATGTTTAGTATAAGATGTGATGTGCATATATAGGACTGATAATTCTTGTTTAATATGTAGTTGACGGGGTCGCCTTGATAAACAAATCAGGGTCACCAAAGTAAAAAGAAAATCATTTAATAGTCGTAGTATGTATGTATAACTATCTATAGCTATAACTATAACTATAACTATAACTATAACCAACCCAGAAGTCGAAGAAGCCATGCGTTACATTATTATTACACTTTCTTGCATAATTCTTTGTCTTTGACATCTTACCTCATCAATGTCAGACTCCACCTTTTCTCTGACAATCCTGTTTCTATTTTAGATCCTGTCCATACCTTTCATTCCGAAAACATCATATTATTATTCAACGCGTTTTTTCAAATTCAAACACACACCCACGTCATCATCTTCTACAATTCTCTGTCGGAAACACATTTCAATACTATATTCTTTTGCCGTTTAGTATTATTCATTCATTATTATTATCAGTACACATGATGATGATACGAGAATTAGGATTAGGGTTTTGTGGGGGTTAACCGTTAATAATAATATTTACTTACTTACTTACTTCAATGGGCTGTAGAGTTTCCAAAGTGGATGATCTGCCATTAGTGATACGTTGTAAAGAAAGAAAAAGATTGATCAACTCCGCCGCAGCTTACCGGTACGATCTGTGTGCTTCACATCTGGCTTATTTTCATTCGATGAAAGATTTTGGTTATATACTGTCTAGATTTGTGGATGAACAGCTTGTAATATCTTCCCCTGTACTCACATTGCCCCCTGATGTTAACATTAGTGGGTCGGGATCATCGGATATTCATTCGATTGATGGCGGTGGTGGTGGGAATCACGATGATTCGGAATCCGAGTTGAGTGTGTCTTTAGATGGTCATATTCATATACATGATGATGATGATGATGAGGAGGATAATAGTGGTTTTCGGAATGATAATAATCGACCGAAGGGCTATAATTCGAACGAACCTTATGTAACGAACCGAGGGCCACCATGGGGACCCATATATGATGAACCCGTATCAACACCTTGGGGACCAAACCAGGCTAGTTGGGGTTGGGGTGAGGGTGACCCGTATGTGATGAACCCGTCTGCATCGCAATATCCACCTCCATGGGGTCCATATCAGTCGAATTTTGATTCTGGATATAATGGGAATTCAAATTCAAATCGGTATGCTTTTTATATGAAAAAATCGGCTCCAGCTAGCCACACTGTGATTCAGCCAGAGGAAGCAAGGGGTTATCAAGAAACAGGTCCACCGCATTATGATCCGTATGCGAGTGCTTATGGGTACGGGTTTTCTTATGGTGGGTCATCATCAGGTCCACAAGAGCCGGAGAAACCTAAAAGTCCACCGATGGAATCTGATTATTTTAACTTTTTTAACGCGTATGATAATGAGTACCCTGGGTATAGATATGGGTACGGGTATGAAGCAACGGGTAGTAGTCCGGACACAGTTGAAGTGAGGGAAAGAGAGGGGATTCCTGATTTGGAAGAAGAAACCGAAACCGAGTCTCGCTATGAAGACGTTGAAAAGATGAAAACTTTTAGTGAAAAAAGAAACTTAGATAAAGGAAAAGAAAAGATTGAAAGTAGTTCAAGGAAGGAAAGTTCGAGTGGTACCGAGGGTAGTTCTGGAAAAGTACCATCAGGGAAAAGTGAAGGCACTCCAAATGCAGAACATGTTGAATCCACTTCAAATTCGATACATTCGGTTAACACTGAAGTAGATGAGCATAGCTCTGAAACAATTGTTTCGGAGGGCCACGAGGGTAAAAAGGGGGTAAGTGTTGATATGGATGAAGGGTCTATACAAGAGTTAGAATCTTCAAATATCAGTAGTTTGACAACATTGTTGCCTCATGGTTCTCGGGATCTTCATGAGGTGGTTAATGAGATTAAAGATGAATTTGAGAGTGCATTTAGTCACGGGAAAGAGGTCGCATTGATGCTTGAAGCAGGGAAGTTGCCTTATCAATCCAAGTTTGCAGTTCTCAAGGGTAAAGATTAATATTTTTGTCACCAGAATAAGTTTTATAATTTTTGACCACTTATACATGTCACTTTGCAGTAATTTTATCCAAGATTATCCATCCATTAGCACCTTCAGACCATTCAAAACAATCTGTAAGATCAACTTCTCAAGTTACAAAACTAGCAGGATCCTATAATGAGGATGCAAATGTGGATGTTAGGCCTATTAACATTTCTTCTACGCTGGAGAAGCTGTGCGTATGGGAGAAGAAATTATACAAAGAAGTAAAGGTAAGATCATCGTCATCATCTTAATACTTTTTCGTTAATGTTTTTGATGTGTACTTAACAATTGATACATCAGGTGGTTGGTCTGGTTTTAGGGTGAAGAGAGAGTAAGGATGATTTATGAGAAAATGGTAAAGAAACTGAATGAAATGGATGCTAAAGGAGCCGAATCTAGTAAGATTGATGCTGCAGAAGCTTCTAGAAGAAGACTGGAGACCAAACTTAATGTATCCATCAAAGCTATTGATGCCATATCCTGTGAGATACAGAAAGTAAGGGACAACGAACTGCAACCTCAACTCCGTGAGTTGATCAATGGGTACGAAAATCTTTTATTATGTTCATTTTTTATACTTGTAGCTACAACATGAGCTCATGCATAAATGATTGTTTTATTGTGTTTACAGATTAATAAGAATGTGGCAATCGATGATAAAATGTCATCACAGGCAGTTTGAAGCTATAATGGAGAGCCGGCGTCGGACGTTAAGGGCAAACACGAGTCTTGAAAGAGATTCAAGCTTGAGAACCACTCTCGAGCTTGAAACCGGGCTTTTAACGTGGGCCCGGCATTTTAATAACTGGATTAACGCGCAGAAATCGTATGTTAGTAACCGGAAGTAACCATTGATGGTGAGGTTCCTTATTCCCCGGGTCGTTTAGGAGCTCCACCAATTTTCATAATATGCAACGACTGGCACCGGGAAATTAAAGGCATTTCTCAAGAAAAAGTCTTGAAAGCAATGCATAGTTTTGCTATAAGTTTGAGGCAATTGGTGGAGAGACAAGACGAGATGCAACAACTTATGGTCAAGAAAGAAGATTTTGTGAGAAAAAGTCAAAACCATAGGTCAGATGACACACACGGGTCAGTGGTTCAGTCTGAAGACCGAGTAGGTCCGGATTATAATGAAGCTATGAAGTTGGTTCAGAATGGTGGTTCAAGTAGTTTACAAGGCGGTGTGACTCCAATATTCAAGGCTTTAGAGGTTTTTACTCGTGATGCTTTGAAAGCCCATGAGCGAGTAAGGTTGGCACAAGTAGGGTAGCAGAAACTGTATTATCAGTTTACCAGACGGGTGTGACCAGATGGTATCTGTGAATTTTGATATGAGAGATTAGTATTCAACTGTGTCATACAGTAGGCAATTGTTAAGCCATTTCTTTTAGGCCTGCACTACTGATAGGGTATTTTGTACATACAACTTTTGCAATTATTAATATTCTTTTCTTCTAAATATTGGTTATCTTTGAAGTTATATTATGAAGGTAAAAAAGTAATGTTTGAGACCGAAATACCGAATAGACATCAGTGATCAAGCCAGATGAACTAGGGGTTTTGAGCCATTGACCGCTGATTTGTTTTTCTTTTTGGCATGACACAAGAATGAACTGTGAAAACTGTATAGACACTTGTACGTGACGCGTAAAAGATAATCTTGCAGTCTAATCTTTTACTAATTTTCTTATAAAATTCTTACCCTAACTCAAAAGAATATTTAAAAAAAAAAAACTCTTATTTTTTATATAAAAAAAAAAAACAAAGTATACACTATTCACTTTCATATAACCAGATTTCAAACGTATTACAACTCACCAATCACCAACACAACCAAACCATCACTCTAGTAACAAGCAACCACCACAATATTAAAACATATACAGTAACTCATCATAATCAACATTCTGGAAGAGAGTGAGCTGAAGCATATGGAGAAAAAGTAGCAGCAGAATCACTATACCGCAACGCGCTTGGCCGCTGCTGACTAGACGACCCCATATAACCGAACGACCCAATTCCGGGACTCGGGTAATACGAAGACAAGTGTCGCGAATTCCGAGGCGACAGAGAAGGATATCCCATAGAATTTGACAAAATCAAAGGAGAGCCCCGAGATCTATGTGACGAAGACGCCATGTTCCTAATATCTAATGAGCTTCTCGATGGAGTAATATTATAAGGCGATTGGTGTCGGCTTTGAAGAGTATACGCAGTACTTGAAACAGAATTAACGTTAGAAGGTGTACGCGATGTTTGACCTATTTGTATTGCTGAAGATGATGCCGCATATGATGATGAATATGTAGAAGATAGTATTGTTGATGAAGCCACGGATGAAAGTAACGGTGTTCGTTCCGAGGCTGGTGGCTCATCATTAGCGGTCCTCGCATCACGTTTACAAACGGGGCAAAATGTTCTCCAAGAAGTCAACCACGCATCCACACAGATTGAGTGAAATTCTGTCGATATTCAAATGTTAGTGACATGAAACACCAAATTATAAAAATAATAATCGCTAAATATTAGACATCTAAACACACCAAACATTCAGTGAACCATCCGACTTCGTTTATGTTTGTTTATTTAAAATAACTGTATCAGCATGTACAGATTATTTGTTCATTTAGTTAAACAAACGAACACGAGCATGTCCCGTTTGTGTTTGTTTGGTTCATATACAGGTATATTAAGTATGTAGATTTTTATTAGTCACTACTATTTATTAGGGTTTAGTTGTCTTTAATCTGTGGGCTTATTAGATGTTTATTTAGGGTTTCTGGTTTCTTATATATTCGGGAATCCCCTTCATTGTAATTACAACTTTAAGATATATAACTATTCCAATCTCTTTTACAATAACAAATAATAATAATAATAATAATAATAATAATAATCCAAAAAGAAAATGAAAAAACGACTTACTATGTCGACATGGAAGAATTCTAAGTTTATCGCCGACATTATAATCTTCGAGGCAAATCGCACACGTGGCGGAAGTGGAATTGTCTTCTAAAACCGCTGTGAATACGAGGCTAGGCATGGCTTTGACTAACCGACTACTCATCCCGTGAAACTCACGAACACGGGAAGACTGAGGGCGTTCTCGCCTTATTCTATGTCTACGAACAAAGAAACAAGCTGCCAACACAGCAGACATTGCCAGCAAGGATATAAAAGATATGGCCATGATTGACCATGCTGAGTTTTCAAAGCTCGGGATGATCCATAACTCCATTGAAGGTAAGCCAGCGTACTTCAGGAGTTTCAAGCCCGATGACTTTGAAATAAATACTGCATGTATCACTATACCCGTTGAAGTCCCTGCCACTGCAAATTTAGGAAGTGTAGATTGTTAGACCATTTGAATACTGATTTAAGTATACATCATATGTCTCATATGAATTTGATACTCAAAAAAGTTAAGTGTCCATGAAACCGAAAAAACCGACCCAAACAAAAACGACAGCCTGGTTTTATTTTTTGTTAAAAAAAAGTTCGGTTTCAGTTTTGCATGCAACTAAAATCGAAAAAAAAAACATAACCGAACCAAATTTATGAATTTTCATTATTAGTTTTGAATAAGTAACTTATAAGAATTTAATAAACAGTGTAACCCATATACTTTATCCCAAATGTATAATAATCAATTAATTATTGAAGTAACAAAAATATTAAGGTCCAAATTCTTTATTTTGGGCCAAAATATTTTTTCTTCTGGCTTAAAAAATTTTCAAGCCCAAATAGCAAACCTGATAGACCAACCAAAAAACTAAAAACCGATAACCGAAACTGAACAGTTTTCAAAAACTCAAAAATCAAAATTTTAGTTTTTGGTTTGGTTTAAGCCCAAAACTGACCAATGCACACCCCTAAAAAGAATCAATTCAAGTGGACTTCCATAAAAAACTTTTGAGTGAATTAATTCAAGGACATATTTGTCAATATACAACCGAAAATGGCAACAATTTTACAGGTAGGGTGGTTTTGCCCAGAGTTAGCTTAACTGAAACAAAATTGATCCTCGGGTGGCCTGCAATTCTGTTTACTTTATCCCTAAAACTAATTGCATAAACTATAAACCGATACACGTCATAACAGTAATAATAAAGGCAGATAGATAAAGGGTCATACTTGCAACAAGATCACTATCATCATTGTCATAAATAATGGCTGCCTTGAACCCTGCAGATTGTGCTCTTTTAACTTTATCCTCAAAGCTACATCCTCCTCTAACTATTAACACAAAGGGCGGGTTAATGGTTTCTTCGCTCAACTCATTAGTCAACGGTGCACACGCATCCAACGGCTCAGCTTGAAACAATGTTCCACATTCCCCAGACCCTTTCACAGGTGGAGCTGCAAAAATGCCGACAAATTACAACACAAGAAGAACATGGCCACCACTATACAAACACCACTGACGTGTCATACGTGTTGTATGGCAATAGTGAAAAGTGGTCAAACCAAAAAGACCAGGCCATCGGTATACAAACACCATCTATACACAACTTATGTGTCATACGGGCCATATGGTCATACGAACTGTATGATAGATCGAAACGTGGTCAATCGGATTGTTCTGATAGTCATATGGGCCTTATGATAGGGCGGAAATGATCATATGGGTCGTATGAGAGCCAAATCATCCGTCAGAAAGACGTGTTTGACTAGTAAAGAAATGAATTATGCGTTTGACTTACAAAGAAATGACTAATGTAACCACTGATAAAGTCATACGACCGGTACAAACTTATTGCCCGTACCGTAGGATGTGATATGTTAACTTGTTTTGACCCCATATGACCTGTATGAACTATGAAGTAAAACGGCCCGTATGAAGTCATGTGATATGACCCCATTCAAAATTCTTCAGTTTTGCATTTATGTTGATAATTAGTTTTGTAGCCACAACACCATTCAAGATTCTTTGATCAAAATAATAATAAAGTTTCAAACAGCCTAAATAATATAAGAAGTGTGTGTATTGTAACAGGTTTAAAGGATCCAAATAAAGACAGCATCTAAGTGTATAAATAATAAAGAAGGCGTTTTGAAGTAAGGAAGGAAATAAAAATAAAAAGAAGAAGGTGACCAAAAGTAGCTTCGATGTCATCGAAAGATAGTGTGATATTATTCCCCATCAAGACAACATTAGCCACCACCCCAGAAGCCATCAAGTAGCAGCAAAAGATCCAAACTTTGAACAGCATGGTATAGGAATCAAGAAACACTAACTAAATATATATATATATATATATATATATATATATATATATAAAGATCCAATAAAAAATATTATATTTGGTTGTGGTTGTGGTTGTGGGAAAGGTAAAGTGGGATGGAAACATCAGCTTCCATTAGGGCTTTCTTTTGGAATAATAAAAAGGTTGATGCTTTTGGATCCAATTGAATTGAGGAAACAGTGAGGTGATGACGATTGGTGCCTTGGTGAGCTTCAGTTATCTATCTGGTGAAATAATAATAATAATTATAATAATATATTAGATAATAATAATATTGTTTTGGTTTGGTTGAATCCGGGGTGCTACCGCCAGTAGACAGTAGGCTGGAGGGTCCACTGGAACCAGGAGGAGGTTTCCCCCAACTTGCCCAACAATATTTCTATTCTATCATCATCCTAAATATTATTTTAATAACTTAATAATACGGAGTAATTAGTTTATTATATAACATAACTAGGTTAGGTACCCGTGTAGAACACGGGTTAAAATAAATAAATTTATTTAAATAATAACACAATGTGAAATATAAAAAATATGTTCAACATATAAAAAAATATAATATATAATTGAATAAATTACACAATACACAGTATGGAAATAAAAAATTACAAATTCGTAAATCTCTAAATATTTTTTTGTATACAATATTTGTAACTTTATCATCCATATTAAAATTATTAGTTTCACTTTATTTTTGTTTCAACTATATATAACGGAACACATAACTGGCCATATGTTAAAACATGTTGTCTCAAAAACAAACAAATTATCTAAAGCAATCGGCCTTGTCTTTTATTAATCTTCATTGAGAACCAAACATAAAATGAAAATTTCTTTTTTTGAAATTTGAAATTAATTATTTTATCTAAATCAATGTGAAAATTCATTGTTTATAAAAACTTACTATTAATAGCTAGTACAATATATTAAAAACTAAATAATATATACTTAAAATAATATATATTAAAGCAAATTGGACTTGTAAATATATACTTAAAATAAAATTCCATAATTAAAGCAAATTGTCAAAAAAAACATGAAAGTTAACAAAAGTCATGGCTTAGAATCAAGTAACCCTTGAGCACTCATCAACAGCCTTAAACTTGTTCTCACTTACCCTTTGTATTTGTAACATCAAATATATTACAGACTTCCTCTTAGGTTCATTCCATTGTTGCTGCAAACGTAAATGCAAATAGTCAACGGTCTTCATGTTTAGTCTTCTCTTTGACTTTTAAGGTCAAATACATTATATATTTTTCAGCTTTAATTAATATGATTATCTTTAAATTTAGACAAGTCCACAATGATTTTACTTAATATAGTTGAAAGTACAAAGGTCAACTTTTACCTCTATAACAGCAGCCAAACGCAAAATCGTTGCTTCACACCAAGGCCGTCCTATTAGTTGCAGCCCTATTGGAAGTCCCTGCTTATCATAACCAACCTAGTCAGACGCAGACAACAACATAAGACACGAGGAGTGGTTACGTTTATCATTTCCATACACACTTACAGGGACAGAAATGGCCGGGAATCCAAGAACATTTGCTGTCAATCCATATTTCATTAGGCTAGCTGAACAACACACACATATAATAATAATTAGACTCACATTCCATTTTGTTTGTATAAATAACAGATAATCTTTTCTTAAGTTAACTATGCACCTGTAACCTCCAGATCCGATTCACCACAAGCAAGTGCACTCGGGTGAATCTTAGGTGCAGTCATGCTGGACAATAACGCAATTAGATCATGAAAACAATCAACATATACATACATAAATACATACATATAGTAGCTGCTGAGCTTATCATACCCTGTTGAAGGGGTCACAATAATGTCCACCTTCTTGAAGATTTCCATATGGTAATACATTAATCTCCATCTGTAGCATATTAAATTATAATTATTTCTCTAGCTATAGAAATCATAATAAAGAATTTTTTTTTTTACCTAAGACGTTGGGCAGTAACATAGTTTGAGCCTATGAATGACTGAATAACTGCCAAATTTATACGACTATCCAATGCAAGTTTCTGAAAGTTCCTGCATGAAAAACAAACAACCTGTCATTCACCAAAAGTCCATTTTTAATGTTTATAGAATTCTGAAATCGTTTTACTTGTAAATTAAGACTACTATAGTAACATTAAAAATTATATTCTCATTAAACTCAAAACGATTACAATAAAGTCGTGATTAACATGTTTGTAATTATACATAACAACACACACATACCTTTCTAGGAATCGAGGCATTAATGAGCACAGGGCTTCACTACCATATGAAACGATATGTGCTATGCGCATCTTTTGAAGCTCTGGTATAGTAATCTCTACTATCTTGGACCACAGAGAAAGCAAATTATTTCAAGCTAGAAGAAGTAACATTTAAGTAGATATATAGACTTACTTCACACCCATGCATCTCTGATAATGAAGTAAGAACTTGTCCACAGACACCAGATATGTCAGGCGAGTTTACATCATCAAAGCACTGAAAGAGTGGTACACATAGACATATTTAGTACTCTTTAATACCTTATTAGGTAAAAGTATAAAATTGTGTCCGTTTCAACTCAATTATATATTTTAACACAGTAATCGGCGAGGCATGGATTATTTGAGGACACGCCGGAGCAATTAAGAACTATACCTTAGTCGCTGTAGCAATCGGCGAGGCATGGATTATGATGATAAGACGTAACAAATCTTCTAGTGCTGGATCGAGAAGAAGAAAGATTTGAGTTTTTTTTTTCATTTTTTGTAGTTTATTAATTATAATATATGATTTTAATAATCCTTTTATATATATTAATTTTTAAAAATTTAAAGAAGATGGAACCTCTAAAAGAAGTGCTGACATATGAAAAGATTAACAAACCTGAGCTTGCTGAGGCAAAAGTTCCTTTGTTTCTTCGGGCTTTGCAAACTCTTCCTCGGTTTGAGGTTCACAATTTGCATCTGAAAGAAGTTGTTTTAAGGATGCAATGGTTTCTTTTAGTCCTTCACATTCAATTATCTTGCAAAAATCAAAAATATTGATACATCAGAAAACAAAGAATATCAAAAGGCAACAGAAATCTGCAATGGACGTTTAAAATTGTACCTTTTGGTTGAGCTGTTCTTGTATTAGTCGATGCTCCTCGGTTTTCACCTGTTAATCAAAATGATATAACATCTATGCAATAATAATAAACATAATCATCGAAATTCACAAAATTGAAGAACATTTGGTTAAAACAACAAATAAATAATCGACCCTAAAAAGAATAAGGAACACGATTTAGAGTTTATATCAAAACAAAAATAAAGATAAAAGGCACATATCGAACATAATTTCATACATTATGAAATCGAAGAATAAACAATGGTGAGATGCTGCTTGTTAATCAATTCATGCCTAAATACATTCTGAAATCGATTTAGGGTTTATATAAATAATTAACGAACACCGAATCATATGAGAAAGCAAGAACTATAACATACCAGCCTGAGGTCCAAAGACTGGTGTACCAAAAGGGTTGTCGGCGAGACCAGTGGTGGAATCAGGTGAGAAAAAGTGGGTGGCGGTGGCGGTGGCGGTTGCGGCTGCAACATCGGAGACGAAGGTAGCTGAAGAATGATTTAACAGATGAATCGGACCAGTGTAAAATCCGGTGAGAAAAAAGGGGTGGCGGTGGCGGGTGCAGCTGCAACATCGGAGACAAAGTAATTAAGCTGGAGGATGATTTAGGGTGTGTATGAAAGAAGGCGTTCAGATTGAATCAGGCCTGTTATAGGAAATGGGTTTGTAAATGGATATTGGTGAGAGGCGGGAATGGGAGACTGATGATGGGTTAAATGGATGACATGTGGCATAAAGAAAGGTTTATTTATTTAGTAGTATAGATTTATCATCTTCATTATAGATGCATATACTTTTATAATTTATATTGTATATGAGTTGCTTGATACATCTTGAGGTTGGAGTACGTACATGTGAACATAATACAAAAATGATAAATATTAGTATTACTTTTGACATTTCATAAATAAAAAATAGGATTAACTTATGGGAATATGTAAGATTGGTATAACATCAATTAAAATTTTAGTTATTTGTATGTTTTAAAACTGACATCATGCTTTTATACAATTTCTCATGTTTGAATCTTTAAAGAGAGTACACCATGAGTTTGCCAAAAGTGAAAATATAAAGTTAAATCTCCTACATCTCATATTAAGGGTTTTATTCATTTTCAAGTTACATCCATGTGACATTTCAAATCTTCTTCATTCTATTGTAAGTTTGTTAAAAATTTAAATATGAAGTTCAATCCCCCCATCTCAGATAAAGGTCTTCATGTTGACGGGTGGTCCATGGAACAACCCTTAAGTGGTTTAAGTTCGTTAATATTCATGCGTTTAATCGATTTATCCCGTTGAATTAGATAACTACCTTTACTCGTATAATGGCAGGTATGAGAAGATAGAAGATGGAATTACGAAAGCGTGGGCGAAAACGGTGAAGAAAACGGATTTAGAACGAGAAAGTTATGGCAAAAACAAGAAAACGAGTTTGTGGTGAAAGCCACCGTAGCTTACGGTAGCCACCGTAGCTTACGGTAGCCACCGTAAGCTACGGTGGAGCCTGAAGACAAACATAGCCACCGTAAGCTACGGTGGCTAGCTTACGGTAGCCTGAAGACAAACGTAGCTTACGGTAGCCACCGTAGCCACCGTAAGCTACGGTGGCTAGCTTACGGTAGCCACCTTAAGCCACCGTAAGCTACGGTGGAGCCGTAAGGCAGTTGTTACCTACCGTTGGCTTTTGGAAGCCACCGTAAGCTACGGTGGCCACCATAGCTTACAGTGGACGCGACGCTGCAGCTTTGTAACTGCCATATTTTGTTGTATTTTGGACGGCCTTTCAAATTATTATCATCATCTTTCATCTAGAGACGACCTAAGGGCGATTTTTGGAGACAATTGATCAATTGTGGGTGTGGTATTCATAAAACACTTGTTTTTAATTCGTATGACTAGTATAATCGAAGGAATGATGAACCGAATCATGCTCGGCTAAATTTCTTTATGTTTTCCCTCGGATTGTAAGGTTTCTTATGATTGTTTTGTTGAATGTTTAGAAAATTTCTGAGATATTAGTTTGATCTTATTGATTAAATTGTTGTGGTGTTTATGTATTGGTTGATAGATTGTTAGTTTATCGATTTTGTGTTCTAAACTGTCAGTTCTTGGTTTTGTATGTAATCGAGATTAATCGGGAGGGATTTAGGGTTAGATAAACTAATTGGTTTTTGATTGATTACCTTGCGTTGTATAATCCAAGTACTTGATCTTCAATTATCGCAATCGTTTACATAAACACGAACTCAGTTTAAACATCAACTGTAGCATTCATGGAAACCTGAAACCGAGGGAGGACATATTTCTCATATTGCTTAAAACCCGTTTATCTGTTTCAGTTTTTTTTTGTTAATCAAAACAACCAACTCTTTGACTTTACTTTTGCACTTAGCTTAATTTAGTTTAATTATAAAGCTACTTGGTAACACAATTTCCACAAACTCCCTGTGTTCGATACCCGCTTATCGCTATCTAATAGTTGTAATTGGTTTATTTTTGAGTGAGTCTTCGACCTCACGTCACATGTTAAGCAACCACATAGCGGAAGGGATGGAACTTGGATCCTACCATCTCAATTTGACTCGTCACCGTTGGTTTGGCATGCCAATAGGAAAATAGAAAATCAACCTCGTCATCTCAAATGAAAAAACACCTAAAACTCGTTAATACTTTTGTCAGATTCCTACAAAAAAAATTCCTTTTTTTTATACAAAACCATGGTGCCCTACTACTTTGAAAAAAAAATCATGTATTTGGATTTAGATTCGAGTAAGGCAACAACAATACTGTGTGTGTAACTCATGTCTTACAATTTTGACAACAATGTACGTCTACCTACTATGAAAAACCATGTCTTTTTGAACTAGAACCATGTAAACAGATTATTGCTCGACTATGCATGCAATTCATGTCTTCTAAGTCGTTGAATAATTTTAGTAATGCCACCGCACACTATTAGTTAATCAACAAGAAATGATGTTTTTGAGACTCTTGTTGTAACTTTACGTTTACTATCTTTGAGGTTTGATATGATACATAAATTTAAGCAGAATATCTTTATACGCTTGATCTAATAAATTTGTAACTTTTAGTTGCAACTGTTGGAATCGATCTGCCCAAGACACATATTTGAGTTGTGGCTAGTACGTATTGATCCAAGTCGGGTCATCCCAATAACAAGCTAGACAAACGCCACGATATTTATTATTAGACATGATCTAAGTAACAAATATCAACACTTATAATATTTGAAAAAGAGTTTTCTAAATATTAGAGTTTGTGTGTCAAATAGATTATGTGGATAATTTATATTTGAGAGTTGTTATTTATTAATTTGGGTAAATAAATAAACTAAGGTGTTGTTTGTTTTTTAAGAGGTAAAACGTCTGCGGCCTGCGGACCACATCTGCAAGCATCTGTAGCAGAAGAGGTGGACCAAACATCTGCAGTCTGTAAGAAAAAGATTGTTTGTTTTTAACGTCTGCAGACTTATAAAATTAAACATAAATTTTTAAACAACCTGAACCGAACAAACTAATGGTAATCAAACCTATTAAAATTCTTAACAAAACCAATATAAACAAATTATTCATAAACAAACCGAACCAAACAAACTAATGGTAATCAAACTTAATAAAATTCATCCGGTGACCTGTTTCACCTGCACAAAAGACCTCACTTTCTTTCCCTAAATAAACACAACTGTAACTCGGTTCCTTATTCACATAACCAGCAGCCATCAATTTCATAACTTTTTGCCACATTTTCCTACATAAACACACTTGGATACGTGTTACATAAAAGTATATACGTCGATGGATCTTTAACGCCCAACTCCATTAATCGATCAGCAACCCGAATCCCCATCTGGGTTCGCCCGAATCTTCGCTGGAGTTGGGAGTGGAGGGCGGCGCCGCAGGTAAGGAGAGGGGTGACAGGAAGAAAGTGGGGGTGGAGGGCGACACCGGAGGTGGGTGGAGGCCGACGGCGGTGGAGGAGTGGAGGAGGAGTTGGAGAGGAGAAGAAGGTTAGGATTAGGGTTTGGGAGTGAGATGTAGAAGAAGAAGTAGAGAGGATATGAATAATAGGGTTTGGGAGTTCTGATGTTTTTTGGAGTCAGAAGAGGTGAGAACAAATGGGGTAGAAGAGGTGAGAAGTAACAATGCCATCACTTCTAGGAGAAGAGGGCGCGCAGACGTTTTTTAATGAAACGTCTTCGGAAAAACAAACACACTGCAGAGCCCAACGTCTGCGCGCCCTCTTCTCAGTGCAGACAAAAGAGGTGGAGAAGTGCTTCTGAGGAAAAACAAACAACACCTAAAAGTGTTTTGGGTTTTGGGGGGAAAACCCCTTTGTGTGGGTCGGCCCCTCCCTCTCCCTCTCTCCTCAATGTTTGTTCCAAGACATGCAATGAGATTGATTGGGAGATCACAACTCTTGGGTGAATCATCTTTACACCTTTTCACACACACACATTTTCTCTTTTCTTTCTCTCCATTGAAGCCGAGAACAAGAAGAAGAAGAACAAAAGGGTTTTGTTCTTACAAGTGTTAAGGACCCTAGCAACCTTGGTGTTTTGTTGGAGCTCGTTGTGTATACAAGCTTGAGGTTTTCTCCATTGGAAGCTAGCCATTCGACTCATTCATCCCTTTCATTTTCGGACTTGAATGTATGTATGTTAACACCCTATGGTTGTTGTTTGATAGCATGTACAATCGTATATGGATCCTGGATTTGGTTTAACATAAACGGGTTTATGTGTAATGATTAACAAGATTTAAAACTTAATTCTTCCGCTGCGTTTCTTAATAAATGGTTTATTTTGAACTTTGATAATCTTGCTAAAACCCAACAGCAACTTCATGTATCATCACCGTCTTTGAGGTTTGATTTGTTACAAGATTTAGGCAAAGTAAGATCATATAAATATATTTTTTTATTTCAAAACTCTTAAACGTAACTTTATGTATCATAACCCTCATTGAGGCATGATATGATGTGAAACTCAGTCTATTTAAGGGCATATTCTTGATCCAATGAACCTTTCATGACTCTTATCTATAACTTTATAACTTTATGTATCATATGTCATCATCGGTTTTGCGAATGATGTAAATTTAGCCAAAAAAAAAGATCACATTCTTAATTAAATGAACCATAGACTCTTACTTTTAACTTTATATATCATTCATCATCTTAGTGACTTAATACGGTACAAGTTTTAGCCCGAAAAAAGGTCATGTTTTTATCAAATGAAGTTTTTAAGAGTCTAAGTTGTAACTTTATGCCATAATCACCATCTCCAAGGCTTAATATGATACACTATTTAACCACCGTTTGATTCTTTCGATCCCACCATTTCTTGGTGTTAATTCCTAACATGAATTAATTAATGCTAGTCAAGACAGTTAGCGAGCATTGCTTGGGTTAGAAAAGTTTAATGCATTACACTCATGACATTATAGGGAAGTTTATGGATGTAGCCTGAAAAGAAGAAACAATGTTCCCTAAGTCACGTGGAATGTTTATATATATTTGTGACATTATACGTAAGGATGAAATTTGCATGAGCATAACATACTAAGAGCCATGTCATGAACGATGGCCGCTAGTGGGTCACGTGCCAGAGACATGGGTCGTGTGATGATATCTTAGTAGCTTATCAAGCAAGATATATGTTTTGAGTGTATACAAGGTTACATATTACGAAATACACTATTGCTTTTGAAGGCAACACAATTATTTATATGTTTTTATCTTACCTTTATAAAATATTGCTAAATCTGTTTAAAATCTCAAAACAATTAATTAAAAAATATTCATCAAGACTTTTATGTTGATAAAAAAATCTTAATTCATCTATCTATCTATAATATATATAAACGAAGACATAAAAATCCTACGTGTCGCGATGTGGTCGCTCCCCCTTTTTTTGGAGTCACCGGATTTGCTTGATTTTCAAATGGAGGCTTCTCGTGCACTTGACCCGAATTCATGGGTATGGGGCTTACCAAACCCAGATATTTCTTAAACGGGTTATAACATCTCATTAAATTAAAAATTATTCTCGCCAAATTATTGAGAAAATCCAATAAAAATTGGATATACAAAAAATTATTATATGATTTTTTTAAAAAGATATTATTTATAATTAAAAAACAATTTTATAGTAAAAAAAATAAGCGGGTCTTGGGTCTCACCAAACCTAAATAACTTTTAAACTAGGTTATAAAATCTTAGTTGTTTGTGAAACCCTTTTATTATCAAACTCTAATATAAATTTTCTTACAATTAATAAAATTGAACTCCAAAAAAGTATATAAATATTAAAAACGAATGAATGAATAATGTAAAACAGCCCCCGTAATACGGGGGATAAAAACTAGTAATATATATAAACGAAAACATAAAAATCCTAAGTGTCGCGATATGTTTGCTCCCCCTTTTTTTGAAGTCACCAGAATTGCTTGATTTTTAAATGAAGGTTTCTCGTGCATTTGACCCGAATTCATGGGTATGGGTCTTACCAAACCCAGATATTCTTTAAACGGTTTATAACATCTCATTAAATTAAAAGTTATTCTCACCAAATTATTAATGTAAAAATCCTATCAAATAGGATATACTAAAAGTTAATATCTTATTTATTTTAAAATATATATATATACACTAGTTTGACCCTCCCGTGATACGGAGGTTTATTCAAGTTTTTGTTTTAATCGTTTTGCTATTTATGATGGTTTATTTTATTTTTTAACGTAGTTTAGTTTTAATTTAATACATATATATTAGTTTGTTATTATATTTTTTAGCATTTGAGTTTTTCCAATTAAGATGTGTAGGTTTTTTAGGTTTTTAACAAACAAACATAAACGGACACGAGCAAGTAGATTTTTTTAAATGAACAAACATGAACACAACTATTTGTCTAATGGAAAAGGGGATGTTAATGTAGTTGACAACGGTGGGTAGTATCGGAAAATAATTGGCGATTAAGTGATAGACCAGCAACAGAAAACATGTAAAGGAGATAAATTAAATTAAGGTTTAATGATAGTGTTTACCAATAAATGAGATCTTATAACCCATTTGAGGGCTATTAGGGTTTTGTAAGACCCATAACCCGTGTAAATTATTCTTTGATGATTAAAGGGTTATTTCACAAATAAATGAGATGTTATAACCCGTTTAGGAGTTATCCGGGTTTGGGGAGACCCATGATCCGCAAAAATTATTGTTTGATTATGACAGAGTTTCATAAATATATGAGATGTTATAACCCATTTAAAGATTATCCGGGTTTGGTAAGACTCATATCCGTGAATTCGGGCCAAATGCATGAGAAGCCTCTATTTAGAAATCAAGCAATTTGGTGGTTCTAGAGAATGTGGGAACAACTTGAGAACGACGCATAGGATTTCATGGTAGGCAATTATATAGATAGTTAGATTATTTAAATTAAAAAACCAATTTTATAGTAAAAAAAATAAACAAGTCTTGGGTCTCATCAAACCATAAATATATTATTTACTTTCATAAATATTATTTATAATTAAAAAACCAATTTTATCGTAAAAAAGTAAACGGGTCTTGGGTCTCATCAAAACTATATAGCTTTTAAGCCGGGTTATAGCATTTCATTTATTTGTGAAACAATTTATCATCAAATTATAAGTATATTATTAACTTTCATACAATAAAAAAATATAAATTCAAAAAATAAATAAATATTAGAACTAATAATATAAAATAACCCACGTAATACGGGGGATAAAAACTAGTTGGTAAAATATAACACTTTGTTAACTTATTATTTATTTATATTGAATAAAATAGAAGATTGGTTTCGCAAGCTTTCAATTGAGCCAAGTGGCGGCCCTTTGTTGGGCCACGCTAAATTGTTTTTTTTTAATTCTGGTAACGGATGTAACGAAAGCCGATCAAAATCGTGTAGACTCATTGCCCCAGCCCCCGTGACCAACAACGTTTGGATTTTACCAACACCTGAGGTTCACCAACCGATGCTACCCCATTGATCTACCTCAATTTTTATATATTATTTGTTTTAGTTCCGGAACCATAAAGAATGTGACCTAATTCACATCAACTCACCATCTCAACGTCCAAAAATGACAATGTTTGGGTTTTTATCGAGCGAGTAAACGTTGTTATAAATATTTTTATTTTTTTCAAGTTAATATATTTTTTTGGATTCTAACGCTCGGGTTTAACCAACATTGTTGATACCATAACCAAAGTAACTGATACCAACCAACTTCGCGTCGATTTACCGTCGTAACGCTCGAGTTTTACAAATAGCTGGGTTTCAACCCTCAAGTTTTACCAACTGCAACGTTTAGATTTTACCGTACAATGCGCGGGTAAATAACTAGTTAATTTATACACATCAAAATCATATATGTATTCAAACAAAAATAGTAATGGTAATATGAAATCGGAATATGTATATGGAATGAAATATAAATGCAGACAATTAATATGAAAAGTTGAAAGAGATATTTTAAAGAAAAAGTAATATTACAAATCCCGAAAGTACCCTCGGAAACAAAAATCTACAAATGCATTTCCAGGTTTCCAGCCGCCGACGCGTACTTTGCAGTTTGCAGTTTGCAGTCATCTCTGTCTGCCATTTAACTCGTTCAGCTAGATTGCCTTTATGGCCCACCATTGACGACTAATTCACCCCCAAATCCAATTCACACTTCATTCATTCTAGGGTTTGTACCTTCATCCAATTCAAACCCTAGCTTTCTCTAATCAATGCGATACAATACACGGCATCAATTACCTCCAGATCATCATCCACTAGCACAATTTGAAGTTAATTGTTATTAATGGCTGCCCCGAGGAATCTGGTGGTGGACACTGGACGGTTGATCAAGGATGAAGAGACTGCTGCTGAAGACTCACCTACCAGTAAGAAGCCTGTTGGTGCCAAATTGGACGCCAGGTATCCGCTCACCGGCTGGGAATTCACCGTTGCGTTGAGCGTGTTCCTTGTGTTTACCACCGGATTGTTTTGTATTTACCTTACTATGCCGGCAGCCGAGTACGGAAAGCTTAAGCTGCCTCGGTCGATATCGGATTTGAGAATGATCAAGTAGGTATCTGAATGCGAAAAGAATGATTGTTTGAGTATTATGTGGTGTGGTACTAGTAACATGTTATATAGGGTTAACAATTGGATTATTGGATTAAGAATTGATAGAATCTGATTTGTTTGAATTTGATATTGTTAGAGATGATCTCGGAACGTATGCAAGCGTCTACCCAACAAAGTTTATTCTTGGATACTGTTCGACTTACATATTTATGCAAACGTTTATGATTCCTGGAACCATTTTCATGTCGTTGCTTGCTGGAGCTCTATTTGGTGTAAAAGGTATCTTCTTGGTGTTGTTCAATGCCACTGCGGGTGCGTCGTCTTGTTTTTTTCTGTCAAAGTTGATTGGGAGGCCGTTAGTTTTGTGGCTGTGGCCGGAAAAGTTGAAATTGTTTCAGGCAGAGGTATGTGTGTAGCCTTAAGTCTTCAATTTAGCTACATTTGTTTCAGTTTTGGTATCAAGTGTGTTCACCTTTGGATTTTTTATGTGTTTTCAGATAGCAAAGCGCGGTGACAAATTGCTAAACTATATGCTCTTTTTGAGGATAACTCCGACCTTACCAAATCTTTTTATTAATTTGGCATCTCCAATTGTGGATATACCATTCCATGTGTTCTTTTTGGCTACTGTTGTTGGCATCATTCCAGCTTCTTATATTACAGTGAGGGTAAGTTGCTTGTTGTTTAAAATTGCTTTAAAACCGATTTTAGTTTTTAATTTATGGCTTATTTTTGTTACAGGCTGGGCTTGCTCTTGGAGACCTGAACTCGGTTAAAGATCTATACGATATGAAGACGTTAACTGTACTTTTCCTCATTGGATTCATCTCTATAGTACCAACGGTGCTGAAGAGAAAACGGATATATGAATAGGTAAAAACAGGCTGTTGTTCCTTTGTATGTTCTCATTTTACCTAAACTCATCTTTTAAGATATTGATGTTAAGAGTGCCAAACATTGTATATGGATAAACATGGGGTATAAACGTTTCTAAATTATCATACTTTTTCATGGTAAAACAAAACAAATCGATCTAAGAATGTGATAAAACTTTAAAAGCATGGCTGAACCAACAAACTTATAAGATTTGACAAGAAAAAAAACCCCTTCATTAAAGATTTGACAAAAAAACTACAATCATTCTACATGAAGTCAAGTCAAGTTCTGTTCTACAAACGAGCACAAAATATGATGGGGAGGTTAAACTTCTCTTTACAAGCAATATGCACTACACAGAGCCTGGTCCAGGCATGAAGGGCGTGAAATCCGGTTACTTCAAGGATTTAGATAAATTTTCCCGCTTTGGTGGGACCCACAAACCTCCATTTGGAAGTAGTATCTGTGATTGGTCATTCCTGCTGTTGCCTGCTTCGATGCCTTTAGTAGGAACTTCTTTAACCTTCTTTACGTATTCGAAAAACTCGGCAATTTGGCGTGCATACCTTAACATGCATATAAAATAGAGAAATATGTTCATATCAATCTAAAAGAAAAGACATGAATGCTGAAAATTAGCACTTTTTAGTACATTTTCTATTTGTAATCATTAAGTTAATTACGATTAGAAAAACATACTGTTTTTTGGCTTCGACATCCTTGTTGAAATCTATTGTGGGCTCACAGTCTAGAACCAATGCAGGTACCTGTGTAGCATATAGAGACGATAAGATATGTAGGATAACTGTTAAAAAGGTCGCATTGAGAAAATTAAAAGATTAAAAACTACCTTCTGTATGCTTGAATGCATGTGATTGCCTTCCAAATAAAGCACTCGGTCTCTAATATCAGGATGTAAAGAACCATCCATGTGACCAAGAGGGCTGCTAACAGATAGAGTTCCATGATCTCCTCTTTGAGACGGAAAAAGCCAACTTTCATGCTTTTCATGCAGATCACGAAGAAAATCAAGGGACCCCACCTTCCTCTGATCTCTTACGAAGCATCATTCGTTTATGGCATGTATCCGGGCTGGCCCGGAGATAGATAAAAGCATCTGGAATAAGACCCGGAAGAGATGAAACAACTGGATCAAACCACGAGTCGTAGATGCTAATTTCCATTTCATTCATCCACTTCGCTTCATGTACCGCTCTCACAAAAACCTTTAAACACAAAAAATGTCAACTTAGAGATTTCATAGTTATAACAAACTTCAATAATGATTTAGAAGCTTAAAACATAATATACATACCATCCTATCACTGAAAACGCTTCTCTCCATTAATCTGAGAGGCTTAATTCCACTCGACGACTCCTTCTCCTGCATAAGTCGTGTAACAAACACATAGTTTTGAAACGTGTAAGCATACCTTTCTGGCTCGGCATAAAAAGCATTCAATATGTTAAAGTGATCAGGCCCAATATCTTGCCACTTGCCAATGGGTTCAGGAACAATCTCAACAAGATCTTGAAGTTCAAGAGTTTCATTAGCAATTCTCTGCAAGAAAGTCGTCTTTCCCACACTTATATTCCCTTCAACACAGAAAGTAAGCCGTTTCTTTTGTGGTGCGGTGGTCACACGGTCATCTTTCAGCTCTTCATCCACACTCTCTTTGATGAATGTGGTTATACTTTCAGCATGGTTTCTGTGTATGATGCCAACTGAGCCTCTCAAAAACTCAACCATCTTCTAACTTGATTCCCCAAAAAACTAAACATAATGAAAAACTAATATGAAATATACACATGTAACAAAATGAAAAACCCTACAGCAATCACTAAGTTTCAAGATTTGAGGACTAAGATACTTTGAGTCAATGACCATATATGTAACATGATTTTAAAGCATATGAAGCTGTAAAATTACTTAAATACCCTTTTTTCAAATACTACACAAACAACATCAAAAATCTCCTATAAGCAACCCATAGAATATTTCATCAAATTGCAGGCATCTTTTTCATGTAAATTACAATACACTACAACAAACATGCCCATAAATTACATTATCTAAAAGAATAAAAAAGTACCTTGTCCTTATAGATTTGCTTGAGTTCAGCCACACCTCCTATACCATTCTCAACCAATTTCCTCAAATTTCTCAGGCCCACGCCCGAAATCGTCAGTAAATCCGGGTTTCCAAACTGCAAAGCACCACCACCACCACCACCAAAACCCCTATGTCTCCTATTCAGTTTCACAGACTTATCATTATCATTAACATTAACATTATCACCACTACTGTTATCCTCAGAGCCCGTCGCCGAAACCGAAAGCGAAACCTCATTATGAGGAAAAGCAGAGGTATGCAACCAAGCTACCTTACCCCCAATTCTATTCTCCTTTAACACAGCCCAAGCCCTAGACGGAACCATACCACCACTATCCATAACACACCGGCAACCACGACACGTGTAATTAGAACTAGACACAAAACGAGTCGAATTCAAACATGTATTACTACTACTATTAATATTAAAAGTTTTAGGGCTTGTACATCCTACAGCAGTAGCCATACCGGCGGCGGCTGACGGCATTGGAATTGGATTGTGTTTGATAAACCCTAGGGAGGCAAATGTAGAATTGGTGGTGTTTGGATTATTATTATTAAACCTTGAAGGGATAAGGTGTTAAAATGTGAGATAAAAACCTCTGCATATTAAACCATTGTGTTTTGTTATGCCATATGTGTGTTGTCTTGTAGCTTTGTTTTCACTGTGATAATAATAATTTATCTCTGCAACTGGCGTGTACAGAGAAGACCCAAAAGGGTTTTAGCTTCTTAGGGTTTTCGGAATTCAGTTTTAAATCAATCGTCCCTTGAAATTTTTGGGATTACAAGTTTAGTCCCTAGAGAATTTGTTTAACTCTACCAACATCCAACTCCATTTGTTTTGTTTGTCTAAGTTGCTAGTTAAAACCCACAAAGAGAGCGCCACATGCCATTACAACCCTTAACAAAGAGGGCGGCAAAGGTGGAGGCGCCAAGCGAGTGTTGAAATTTTTGGGGTTACAAGTTTAGTCCCTAGAGATTCACATGTTTCTCTAACCGATCACATTCATCCATTTATTTTTTATATCAGATAAAAAATAATCGTGTCGTTAGTTAAACCGTTACACATGTTTAAGGTTGTAAATGAACTGAATCGGATGAGACATTGTTCGTTCGTTAAGATTTTAACATACCAACAGATGGTTAATGAACAACTTTTTTATTAAAATTAAATTATACATTTATTTATAGAAATAAACTAAGCTAAACTTTCGTTAAATTAAAACATAACATAATTAAAAAAAACATCACAATATGAAAACACAAAAAAATTTAAAAATACTAATTAGAATCTTTGGCTTGTTTGACAAGATTATAGAGAAACAGAAGTCTACTATTGGTGGAGAATACATCATCGTAAACACGGGGTGGAATGAATAATTTTCATGAATCATCCATATTATTTGTGTGTATGTAAAATTTGATAAAAGTATTTGACTTTTAACACTAACTAAATTTATTTTAATTATTAAAAGGCTATAGAACCTTTGGATAACGGCTACATTCTTCAAACCATACGGTGAACAAACCCGTGACTTAAACCTGAACTTGGTTCAAGGGTGATGGCCGGTGTACCGGCGCGGTTATGCTACTCGTGCAAGGGTACGACCTCCCTTAGTTAATTAGTTTGGTTATATTCTTTTGGGTTGATCATTTATTTATCATTTATTGATTCTAAGATTTCTACATACAAAAGATTTTATTTATATACACAAACAATATATAATAGACACATCTACATGTATACCGTATATATATAAATCAAAACAAATACCAACAAGACCTCTCAAACAAAACAATCAACAACCCAAACACGTTTCCTATTTCCATAGAGCCATGGCTACAGACATTGCTATTATTCCAATCCAATGAAACCCTCCAGGAAGAAATCTGTTGCCTGCAAAACCAAAAGTCAAAAGTCAACAACAATGTTTGACTTTTTATATAATATATAGTTTGCAGTTCACATGTAACTTTCATAAGGTTGAAGAATCAGCCAATCCTTGACTAGTTCCCAATGTTTTCAGAGTTATCTTTATAACTTAAATTTTATTTATCACCACTTCATCCGGCTTTTGAAACCGGTCCCACCTGTGGACCGGTAAAAATGACTGGTTCAGTTATGAAAACATTGGTGTTTCTGAGCCAGTTGTCTCACCTTGATTGTGATCACCAGAAGAGCCACTTGGCGATGACGTGTCTGCCAACCGTACTCCAAGTTTATTGCAATCGTTTCCAATTGCACCTGTTTCCAAACTCAAACGTTTATTCAAAGATCTAACTAACTCGCGTTATATATATGTAAAGAATTAACGGTAGGTTAATCGTACAACTGCTGAAGCACGGAAAGTGGGAGATGTTCATGAGATTCGTGTATCCTGGGTTGCAGTCACATGTATGCTTATATGTATTATCCTGGTTGCATTTACCTTCTCCACAGTATGTCCAATAACAAGCTAAAACAAGCCATAAAAACGTATAAACATTAATAAAAACACCCTAAAAAAACATAAACTATGCTGAAATCATGAAATTTAACGAGTAAGTGGATTACGATCAAAGAGAGAGTTATTATTAGGGATCGGAGGGCTCGGTGGAGGAGCTGGCATGCATGAGTAGTCAAGAGTACCTAATAAATTAAACAACATATTAAGGTTACTTATAATGTCAAAACAGCTAGTTACTTGCATTTAACGGTTAATGGTTGATCTTACAGTTGGGAATGACACATGGAAGGAAGTCATGATCATCGTCATCATCTTCAGACCGAGTTCTGCGCCATCCGGGATCACACTTGCAGACGAAACCAAACGGTTTAGTGCCATCTGCTGAGCAGTTTCCTTTTCCACAGTTGACTTTACCACAAAAATCATCTATTCAAACATATACATATATCTTGATTAGCATGTATACAAAATATACTCTATAGGTAATAACAAAAAGAAAAAAAAGTGTTTGGACTAGTCGGGGTCTTAAAAGGAGCAGCCTCTCTCTATCTATCGTCAAAGATAGAGGTAAGGTTTGCGCTCATGACATATTCTTTGGGTCCTGCCAATACTCTGTATTAGTGGGATCATACATGGTACGCTTGTTTGTTTGTTTGTTTGTTAATATGTATACAAAGTATGGCTGAATTAATTTACCGAGGAAAGGAGAATTGATAGGTGGCATGTTGAAATCGAAGTCTGATTTAGCCATCGAAAACATGAACACAAGAACAATTAGCATGGTAGAGATGGAAGCAAATGAAGATATGGAAGAAGCCATTGTATTCACTTAATGGAAGGAGGATATGTTTGGTAATTAGCAGGGACTTTGTATGCTTTATATATATGTTAACATAACTAAACCACCACCTAACCAAATACTTAACAATATCTTTCTAGTGATAACAGGGAAAACCTCAAAAGATTTTAAAAATACACATTTAACAGTGTAACATATAAAAAGCAAATATTAAATTAAGGATGAAGATATTATGCCAACTTCATGTACCAGAACCAAACCGATACCGACCGTACAGGCGTACACCATTGATATTGGTACCGGTATTCGTTGTTTCATGTTTTCAGTTTTGGTATTTTCGATGATTTTTCGTTACTAGTTCGATACTGGTCGATCTCATCCCTATATCAAATACTATATAACATATACAAGTCGATTTTTACACGTGACGTATACATAAAAAGTAAAAAACAAACATCTTTTAGGATACATTTGTAATTTTAATTGTAGTCACCAATTTTCTTTTTTACTTATTTAGATTGAAAAGAAGTTATAAGTATTCCAGAAACAGTCAACAAATTATTTTATTACCCAATAAAAGTCAGTTGTTTAGGTATCATTTTGTATTCTCATTTGACTTGTACATTGCCTAAAGTTTAATATTTTGCGACTAATTTGATGGCGTGTATATTGATTTGTTATACCATACTTATAATTGACTTTATTTGGTCATTGTGTTAAAAGGGAATAAAGCTTTTAAATAGGCTTTAACATTCGAATTTTCAAAATCATAAAACTTTTAACATTTCGTTGTATGATTTTTCTATTGTTTACTATTACAGCGTTGCCCGGATTCAAGAAAGCTTTTTATTCTAAAATTTTGCAATTTTTTTTTTTTTGCAATTTAACTTAATATTGGTGAAATTATAGAAGTGGAAATTTAACTTTAATAGATTTTGGAAAACAAATGTAGTTTAATTTAATTTAATTTTTTATATGTTATAAACATCTTTTCACTCTTGAATAAAATGAACATCTTCTGGAAATGAGGACCAATTCAAAAAAAATTATGTAATAAAAGCTTTTGGACGGAGACTTGTGGGTAAATTTCATTTGGTTTAAAGACTTCACGAATTGAATGTTTCCATAAGAAGCTTCTTTAAAGTTTAAAGTCTTAAAATATATAAAGTAGTTAAAACTTAAAATGTCAATCCTTAGCGTACACGAAGCTACCAACCTTCTTCTTTCGTTGCCTTTTTTAATAGAAGTGTTTGGAAATTATATAAACATATATGGATGGTTTTAAAAGAAAACCAATTACACACTTCAAAATCAAAAGAAAGCTATTGTTTGGTATTTGGTTGTGGTGAGGATGAGAATGTGTCATGCGATAGTCTTAAATAAGATCACCGGCCGTACTTTTCACTCTGCGATGATCTTTGTCGATGCCATCTTAATCCTATATTAATGTTCACTCTTCATCATTTAACTAAGAAAATACTTTTCACTAAGCACCATTATAACCTTGTTATGTGAACATCTAGGGAGTTAGGAGTATGTATGTGGAAAGCTTGGTTACATCATACGTCTTGTCATGTGAATGTTACACTTCCTTTGAAATAACTCTATATAGCTGTGTACATAGCTATTGTATGATTAAATTACATAGTTAATGTGATTTAGTATGTTGGTGTATTACTAGATTACATGAGAGTTTACGTGGTATTCGCATGTTATTGAATCACATAGGAGGTTTTGTGATTTTAGTATGTTTGGGGGTTATTCGATCACATGGGACTTTACATGCTATTGGCCATTTCTGAGACTCAGGTGTCCTGAGCAAGAACTACAAAATGGGCCCTTATATACAGTATAATCATTTTCCTCATATATCGATGATAATTGTGAGAATAAACAAAACAAAGTTACCATAATTGTTTGAATTGTGGAAATGGCCATTCGATAAAAATTCAAATTTGAAATAGAGAACTTTTTAATTAGACAACATAAACACATGTTGCTTTGACAATGATATATAAAAGTATAAAACTGGCACATAACCACAAAGTAATCTCCTTTTTTTTCGGTTATTATATCTTTAAAGCACCACTTAAAAATGTATATATGTTTTCATTAAAAATATACCTTTAGAATATATAAAAATGATTAACACCCTATACATATGCATTTAAAAATAAATAAATGTTTCAGGTTTAGCTATGAGATTTTCTCATTTATGATGAGTTTTCTCTTGAGGGGATTCCATGTTAGGGCTGATGTACGAGTTTTCATTCAAAGACGTACCAGCCTAGTACCCCAAGGTTTTGTACTTAGAGAAAGACAATAATCGGATGAACAATTGTCCCGTCAGTGATTCATGTTAAAGAACAAATTCATTTAAACATGTGAAATAATATGGTAACTATGTTTTAGTTATTTGTGGCAGCCATAGGAGATATGTTGAAACTTGTCTGGCTTCCCCTTGTCCACTTGTCAGCATCAAAACAGGAGAACATCAGAAATGGAGATAACTGAAAAATCCACGAATCATGAAAATGTCAAAAAATCACAACATAACAACAAAACAAAATACTTGTTATTATCCACACTTCCTAATTTTCTCAATCCACACACACACATCTCCCATTTCTATGGTGTGGCATGTCGTCATGCCACTCGCTCATCGTCGACATGACTACTGCTTCCATTCTACGCACATTAACCCCCATACCACATCACCTTCAACGATCCATTAGTTTCATTGCCAGGTCTGTACGACGTCGTATCACTGTCGTTGCTGCTGCCGGTGCCGAGCTTTCTAATCCCTTCTCCATCAACATTGGCTTGGATTCTCAGGTGCCACTTTTACCTAATTTTATTAACCATTAATAATAATATTAATTCAGGTCGATTTAGGTTATGTTTTATCTCTGTGTCGTTTAGATACAACATATGGTGATGTTAAAGTGTATTTTTGACCCGAGGTCTATTGAGGCTTGGGTTAAACTTTTGTTGTTGCCTCGTTGCACGTTACGTGTTGTCAAACCGGCTACTAGGCAAGAACGAAGGTCCGGTAACTGGAAATCGCTTCAATATAGCTCCATTATGCGGGCTTTGGCTGTTTGGAAAGATGGGGCAGGTTTAGAAGAGTTGGTGCTACCGCTCCTTGAACTTCCAGTGATGTGGGATTGCCAACATAAAGAAGAGAGAGGGGGCAATATCAAGCAGTGCCTCCGGAAGGTAGCGGACGGCCATTACACAGCGGAGATCAAAGTCCTGTGTTCATCCGGGGTCGCGCCTGCCGGGGGGATACTTTGAGAGCATTGATTGATAAACATCCTGTGGTGGACCCTCCGACCATGCCCTCCGTCGTGCCATCGGAACCAACCTTGCAGGTGGACGGTGATTGTGTGTTGGAATGTATTAAAACCTTCCCGAAAGGTACATCTTGTGGGAGAGATGGTTTGCGGGCCCAACATATTTTAGACGCTTTCTGTGGCCAGGGGTCTCCGACCGCCTCCAGGCTCTTAAAGGCCATCACTGATGTTGTCAACTTATGGCTTGGGGGGCTTTGTCCAAAAGTTCCAGCGGAGTTCATTGCTTCGGCACTGTTGACCCCCCTGTTGAAGCCTGACAATGGAATTAGACCCATCGCAGTGGGGGCCATTTGGAGAAGATTGGTTTCGAAAGTCGCTATGAGTAAAATAGGGAAAAAGGTTGCTGCTTATCTAGGGGATTTCCAATTCGGAGTTGGGATCCCTAATGGGGCAGAAGCGGTATTGTATAGTGCTAACAGATTTTTGAGCGCGTTTCATTCTGACGGGTCCCTGGCTATGCTCACTGTTGATTTTTCTAACGCCTTCAACGAGGTGGATCGGACGACCCTTCTCAGGGAAGTTAGCTGCATATGTCCATCCATCTTCCCATGGGTCCAATTTTTATATGCCCGCCCCGCCCGTTTATATGTGGGGGATACTCATATAGGGGCTTTTACTGGGGTGCAGCAAGGGGACCCCCTTGACCCTCTTCTTTTTGCGTTGGTCCTTCATCCGATCATCCTTAGGGTGCAGGGGACCTGTCCCTTGCCCTTCCATGCTTGGTATTTAGATGATGGCACTATTATTGGTAAGGCTGAGGAGGTCGCTAGAGCGTTGGGCATTATTCGCTCAGAGGGGGCGTCTCTAGGGCTTAGGCTTAATATTCAAAAAATAGAGGTTTTTTGGCCGTCATGTGATGATTCGAAGAAAGTGTCGGGTTTATTCCCTGGAGAGATTAGCAGCCCTGCGATGGGAGTTAAACTCTTGGGGGGAGCGGTTAGTCGGGATGCAGGGTTTATTCGGTCTTTGGCAACTAAAAGAGCTTTGAGGGCGGTTGAACTTATGAAACGCCTGCCGGACCTGAGGGACCCCCAAAGTGAGCTCCTTTTGTTACGCTCGTGCATGGGGGTTGCTAAGTTAGTGTTTGGGCTCCGGACTTGTCAACCTGAACATGTCAAAGTGGCTGTGTCTATCTTTGATGCGGGTCTGCGGGGGGCAATTGAAGATATTGTTGTGTGTGGAGGACCGCATTTTGGGGACCTCCAGTGGAGGTTGGCTTCCTTCCCTATGCGTTGTGGAGGCTTAGGAATTTTCTCGGCTGAGGATGTCTCCGCATATGCATTTGTGGCTTCCAGGTCTCAGTCGTGGAAATTGCAAGACCACGTCCTGCGAAACGCTGGTGTTACGGGGGTAGATCCTGACTACTCTTTTGCACTTGGTAATATTGGAACAACTCTCCCAAACCTTGATATAGGCGGTTTTACTGATAAGGAGACCGCCCCCAAGAAACCTCAACAAACCTTGGCGAGTGCTCTTTATGGTAAACACGTACATGATTTGGAGGAGCGATTCGATATGACCCCGAGACAAAAGGCAGTTTTAGCTTGTCTCAAGGGGGCTCATGCCCAGGATTTAGGATTTTTTGACTGTTGTGCCCATTGAAGGTCTTGGGCAACGGATGTCGGCAGTTGAATACAGAGCCATCCTTAAATACCGGCTTATGATTCCCCTTTACCCTCCAGATGAATTATGCCCCATTTGTAAAAAAGCTTGTTTGGATAGATTCGGTGAGCATGCCCTCCACTGTAAGGTGTTAATTGTATTTAGTTAGGGTTTTAGCCCATTTGGTTAGATAGAGCCCATGGGCCTTTTATGGGCTGTTAGCTAGGGTTTAGTTGTGTATATATAGGTGTAGTGGCTTATGTATTAGACACACCTTCAAGTAATAAACATTACTTTCCTACAAACCATTTCTTTACATGGTATCAGAGCTACGGCTCTCGATCCAAACCCTAGCCGCGATCTGACCCGAACCTGAGTCTGACCGGCCGTCACCAGCAGCCTTCAGATCTGAAACAAGCTCCTGCCTTGTTGTTCTGTCCGAGCACTGTTCACGCGAGCACTGTTCACCGGTACTGTTCATCGCCGGAAACACTGTTCAAGCCGGAAAACACTGTTCACTGCCGGATTCGAACCAGCGACCTAAGAATAACGTTGAGTTGAAACCCACTACAGTCCTGTTCCTGCCCTCCACCCGCACTTGTTACTGTTTAAGCCACTACATAACGTTGAGTTGAAACCCACTACGACGAGTAACTGTTTAAGCCGGAATCTGTTCCTGCCCTCCACCCGCACTTGTTACTGTTCACAGTCAATTTTCAGTTTCGTGTATCACTATGGGCGAAAATACATACATGTATACATTTACTAAAGAGGAGCATGATCTTATTCAACGGTTTCTTACCTCCCAGTTGCCTCATCCTCAAACCAGCTCGGCACATTCAGGTAAACCTTCTAGCCTTGACTTATCATGGGTGATTGATTCTGGAGCCACACATCACATGACTGGGAATCGGGGTATTTTTTCTAGTCTTCAAAATGTTTCCCATGCACCAGTACGTCTTGCCGATGGATCTTCATGTCCCGTTCTCGGCATAGGATCCATCAGTAACTCGGAAAACCTAAAACTGTCTTCTATCCTATTTGTTCCTAAATTTCCTACCAGTCTTTGTTCAGTGAGTCAGATTACCAAACAAAACAACTGTTCTGTGACCTTTTACCCAACTCACTGCGTTTTTCATGAACTAGGAACAAATCGGGTAATTGGTACTGGTTTTGAATCAGGAGGTCTCTATCGTATATCCCCGTTTTCGCATCCTGTAGCAAACTTATGTGATTCCGCTGTCAGGGAGGCTCATTGTCGGTTAGGTCATCCCTCTACAGCAGTTCTGAGGCAAATGCGACCAGATTTACCACTTTCGTCTTTTAATTTTCATTGTGAGTCGTGTCAACTTGGTAAACATACCAGGCGTCCCTATCCCCCTAGGGTGCCCAATCGAGTCAGTTCTTGTTTTGAACTGTTGCATTCTGATGTATGGGGTCCTTGCCCTATCAAATCTACGTTGGGTTTTGAATATTTTATTACCTTTATTGATGACTATTCTCGCACTACTTGGGTTTATTTATTGAAATCTCGTAGTGAGGTATTTTCCATATTTCGAGAATTTAATGCTTATGTTCAAAACCAATTTAACACCACCATTAAAACTTTACGATCTGATAATGCTAAAGAATATTTTTCCACCGACTTTTCTTCATACTTAAAAACCAACGGCATTATTCATGAATCATCGTGTGCTTATACATCTCAACAAAATGGTGTGTCCGAACGCAAAAATCGTCACATATTGGATGTTGCTCGCACAATCATGATCCAATCACGTGTTCCTCATCGTTTTTGGGGAGATGCCGTTCTCACTGCCACATATCTGATTAACCGCATGCCCTCAACCGTTCTTCATGGTAAAACACCGTTTTCTATACTATTTCCCAACGATGATCCATTTCCTCTCGCACCTAAAGTATTTTGTTGTGTCGCCTATGTTCATGACCATAGTCCAAAAACCATCAAACTTGATCCTCGAGCCATTCGTTGTGTCTTTCTTGGTTACTCACGGGTTCAAAAAGGGTATCGATGCTATAGCCCATCACTTCACCGATACTTTACCAGTGCCGATGTCACTTTTCACGAGTCTCCTTACTTTCCCGAGTGTTCCACTCCTGTTTCTGACCCGTTTCCCGACCTCGATATACCCACATCTCCCTTCATCCCCACCATTCCTGTGTCAATTCCTTTTACCGATCCAATCTCTACTGATTCTGACCCACCGACAGAATCTCCGCCACTGCTTTTCACATATGCTAGGCGGGGTAGGGGTCAAACATCAGCGACTCTTGATTCACAACCTGGCCACGACCCCGAAATACCCTCCGACACTCCGCCTACATCTGAGCAATCCACACCTCTCACTACTACATCGTTACCCGATCCACCAACCTCTGACACACCTGTTTATGATCCTCCTGGTGCCCCACTTCCCGATATACCTATTTCCTTTCGCAAGGAACCCCGGACATGTACTCGTTACCCAATTCAGGACTATGTTGCCTACACCCACCTATCTCCTGAATCTCATGCGTACACCACTACCCTTGATTCCTACCCGATTCCCAAAAATGTGACGAGCGCTCTCGCTCACCCAGGATGGAGACAGGCTATGGAAGATGAAATCGGGGCTCTAAAGTCCAATCATACATGGGATCTTGAAACACTTCCTAAAGGGAAGCGTATTGTTGGCTGTCGTTGGGTGTTTACGGTTAAACTACACCCGGATGGCTCCCTACACCGCTTAAAGGCTCGGTTGGTTGCAAAAGGGTATTCTCAGGCATATGGCATTGATTACGATGAAACTTTCTCTCCGGTTGCTAAAATGCCATCTGTCCGTATTTGCATTGCTCTTGCTGCCATTAATCATTGGCCGCTCCACCAGCTTGATGTCAAGAACGCCTTTCTTAATGGTGTTCTTGAGGAGGAGGTATATATGGAGCAGCCCCCAGGGTTCGTCGTTGAGGAGGAGGCCTCGAAAGTTTGTAGACTACGTCGTTCTCTATATGGTCTTAAACAGTCTCCCAGAGCATGGTTTGGTCGATTCTCTAGTGTTATGGGACAGTTTGGGATGACGCGGAGTGCCTACGATCACTCTGTCTTCTTTAGACACCAGAAAGGGAAGAGGATTATCGTAGTTGTTTATGTGGATGACATTATAATCACAGGTGATGACGAGGTCGGGATTTCCGAACTCAAGCAGTTTCTTCAGTCTCAGTTTCAGGTAAGCGACTTAGGTCGACTGAGGTATTTCCTTGGCATAGAAGTATCCCGCTCTCCACAAGGAATACTTCTCTCCCAACGAAAGTATGTTCTTGATATGTTAACTGAATGTGGCTTACTGGGTTGTAAACCTGTTGATACACCAATGCTTCCTACAAAGAAACTCCTCCCAAAGGAAGGAGATCCAATGAAAGATCCTGAGCGATACAGACGGCTGGTTGGTAAACTTAATTATTTAACCGTCACACGACCGGATATCTCCTTTACTGTCAGTGTTCTGAGCCAATTTATGGCTACACCATACACCGGTCACTGGGATGCTGCCCTTCGTGTCTTAAGATATCTTAAGACCTCACCTGGCTTGGGCATATTATACTCTGATCAGGGTCATTGTCGTGTAGGTGCCTTCACGGAAGAAGGAGATGGTCGAATATCAGGGTTCTCAGATGCAGATTGGGCAGGTTGTCCAATTTCTCGACGATCTACCACCGGATATTGTGTGTTTGTTGGGGGAAACCTTGTATCATGGAAGAGTAAGAAGCAACACACGGTCTCCCGGTCGAGTGCCGAATCAGAATATAGAGCCATGGCAGATGTAACATCAGAGATGACATGGGTTCGTCGTCTTCTCAGAGAGCTCGGGGTTGTTTCTAATGACTTGATGAGGCTATACTGTGATAATCAGTCAGCTATTCACATAGCCAAGAATCAAGTATTTCATGAGAGGACAAAACATATTGAAGTCGACTGCCACCTTATCAGAGATCAGGTAGTAGGCACACAAATTGATCCTCCTTCCATTCAACCAGTTCATGTGAAGACAAATTTTCAGCTAGCAGACATTCTAACTAAACCGCTCCGGAAAGCTCAGATAGATTTTATTTGTAACAAGTTGGGCATGATTAACATCTATGCTCCAACTTGAGGAGGAGTGTTAATTGTATTTAGTTAGGGTTTAGCCCATTTGGTTAGATAGAGCCCATGGGCCTTTTATGGGCTGTTAGCTAGGGTTTAGTTGTGTATATATAGGTGTAGTGGCAGAGCCATCCTTAAATACCGGCTTATGATTCCCCTTTACCCTCCAGATGAATTATGCCCCATTTGTAAAAAAGCTTGTTTGGATAGATTCGGTGAGCATGCCCTCCACTGTAAGGAATTGCCGGGATTCAAGTATCGTTATGACTGGGTTAGAGATGTGTTATGGGATGTGCTTAGACGTGCCGGGATCTCAGCCAAGAAAGAGGCACCTGTTAACTTTTTGACTGATCCGCGTGAGGGAAGATCTACCCTGCGTCCTGCGGATGTTCTTGTGGTTGGCTGGGCAGGGGTTAAGCATGTGTGTGTTGACCTCACTGGGGTGTCCCCGTTGGTGGGGCTGAGAGAAAGTGGCTTCGTACCGGGACATGCGGTTTTGAGAGCGGAGTCTAGGAAGGTTGCTAAGCATGAGACATTGTGTTTGGAGAATCAGCACATGTTCATTCCATTTGCCTTCGACACTTTTGGATCCCTAGCTCCTGAGGCGGTTCGCTTCTTGGAGCGGGTGCAGAAGGTGGTCACAGTGACTCGCAGAGCCCGAGGAACCAAGGATTTATATTTAGTAGAATAGGCTTTGCGATTCAAAAGGGGATAGCGGCGCAGCTTGTTGCTCGCTTACCCATTATCCAGATGTAGTTCGGTTTGTGTTATATATAAAAGGATCAATATTTTCTCAATTGAAATAATATGATTTTTATAATCATACTTTGACACACTGAGTAACCTTAAAAGGCAAGACACACACACAGCTATTTGCTGTTTAGATTATTAGACGGCTCGATTTAGGTTGTGTGTTATATGTCTTAGATCAAATGGATTAAAATAATATTGTTTAAAAAGACACAGTCAAATTATTTTAATGGAATAATATGATTTCTATAATCACACTTGACGCACTGATGTCTATAATCTTAAAGGCAAAAAACACACACACATACACACACAGCTATTTGCTGCTTAGGTCATTAGACGGGCTGATTTAGTTTGTGTTATCTCTTAGATCAGACGGATTAATATAATACTGCTTAAAAAGACACACACAAATTATTCTATTGGATTGATATGATTATTACAGTCATATTTGACACGCAAATTAGCTATAAAAACCGTGACATGTTAATCCAACCTGACCCGTTACAATCGGCACCAAAAATGACTAAACTACCCTTGACTAACATTAACACTTTGTTTGTAATTTTTTAGACGTACCAATCCCACAATTTGACACAACTGCCTTGGGTGGGCCCGCTTCCAGGAGACATAGCCGAAGTCGAAGCGTACTGTAGAATTTTCAGAGCTGCTGAAAGCCTGCACAATGCATTAATGGACACATTATGCAATCCACTTACAGGCGAATGCAGTGTTTCGTATGCTTTCCCATCAGAAGATAAACCATTACTTGAAGACAAGATAGTATCTGTTCTCGGTTGCATGATCTGCATGCTGAATAAAGGCCGTGAAGATCTGTTATCCGGCAGATCGTCGGTCATGAAATCATTTAATGTCACAGATGTAGATACGATGGAAGATAACCTTCCACCACTAGCTATTTTCAGACGTGAAATGAAACGGTATTGTGAAAGTTTACACATTGCTCTTGAAATCTTTTTGACTCCGGATGATTCAAGAAGCCGAGTCGTTTGGAGGAAGCTTCAACGGTTGAAAAACGTTTGTTATGACTCGGGTCTTCCCCGTGGAGATGACTACCCGCCTCAATCGTTGTTTGCTAACTGGAATCCAGTTTATTTATCTACTTCAAAAGAAGATATTGAACCGAGTGATTCTGAAGTTGCATTTTGGAGAGGTAGTCAGTTGACTGAGGAAAGTTTAAAGTGGTTGGTTGATAATGGGTTTAAAACGGTTGTTGATCTTCGAGCAGAGACCGTGAATGATGTGTTTTATGAAAGCGCATTGCAAGATGCGGTTTCGTCTGGGAAGATTGACCTGGTCAAGCTTCCGGTTGAGGTGGGGACTGCACCGTCAACCGAGCAGGTTGAGATATTTTCAACCTTGGTTACCGACTCGATGAAGAAACCGATTTATCTTCATAGTAAAGAAGGCGTTTGGAGAACGTCTGCAATGGTTTCTAGATGGAGACAATACATGTCTCGGTTCAGTTCACCGAGTAACAATAAAATTTCAGAAAAGAAGCCACAAATTTCATCAGTAGTGATGGAAGAAGATAATGAAGAATCTTTAACCACAAGTAACGAATATAAAAGCAGTAACGGGGCTTATACTGAACCGTTGAATAATATTTATGATGATCAAGATTTCAGTGTTAATCCTATTAAATCCCAGTTACCACCCTGCAATGTTTTCTCCAGAAAAGAAATGTCCGTGTTTTCTAATAATAAAACACGTTCCCCTTCGACATATTTCACTTTCGAACGCAAAAGATTGGAGAAACAAATGAAATCAAGCAAGACACTTAATTACAACGGGTCGGTTTTCAGCATCAACAATCATGAGTCAAGTTATTCAACATATGGTTCAGCAAGCAATGGAAGTTTAAGCTTATCTAATATCATTGGACACAGTGCCAATCGTGATCATGCAAATTCCAGTTTGACAGAATTTAATGATGCAGACAGGCACGCGAAAGGTGTCACACAAATGGATAGTTTACAGGGCTTAACCAATGAAGATGGGGACTCGGTTGAGGGAAACATGTGTGCTTCAACAACCGGTGTTGTGAGGGTGCAATCAAGAAAGAAAGCAGAGATGTTTTTAGTGAGAACAGATGGATTTTCTTGTACTAGAGAGAAAGTAACTGAATCTTCATTGGCTTTCACTCATCCTAGTACACAACAGCAGATGCTGATGTGGAAATCATCACCGAAAACTGTGTTACTGTTAAAGAAGCTCGGTGAAGAGTTAATGGAACAAGCTAAAGAGGTATATTTGATTTTTTTTTTGAAAGGTGAACTTTATAATATCAATCCTAAGAATGCTATCGACTGAAACACAGGTTGCCTCTTTCTTGTATCACCAAGAGAATATGAATGTTCTTGTGGAACCCGAGGTTCATGATGTTTTTGCAAGAATACCCGGGTTCGGGTTTGTACAGACCTTTTACAGTCAAGATACTAGGTATATATAATTTTTCATCATATAAATTAGATATGGCAATTTTGAGCCACCTACTTCTAACGGGTCGATTTGTGCTAAGTTTCTCTCTAACTGGTAAAAGCAACACAGGGTTGTAAATGAGCAGAGCTGAGCCGGCTTGGGCTCGGCTTGCTTACAACCTGAGCTGGGCTTGGGTTGTTTATCTTAATGAGCTGAAATGTTGAGCTTGGGCTTGGCTCGTAAAAAGCTCAAGCCGGCTCGTGGCTTGTCGAGCGAGCTCATTTATTTTCTTAAAACTAATTTCATATATTTTGTTTCACACATATTGATATGTGTTTGTGTGTCTATATATATAAAAGAAAAAGGTATTTATGGGTTATACTTTTGAACCCGAGGTCCAGGATGTTTTTGCAAGAATACCAGTCTTCGGGTTTGTACAGACCTTCTACATTTAAGATACTAGGTATTTTCATCATATAATTAGAGATGGCCATTTCAAACAAGTGAAATTCAAGAGAGCAGTGAGCTTTTTAAACAATTCTAATGTAACAAAAGTTAGCTAAAAGGAAAGCATGTAAAGTTTCCAAAAGTGTATTTTTAATACATTAAACCTTCTAAATCATGAAAATAACATAAAATTTTCAATTATATTATAATAATTTAGGTAGAAAACTTAACATTTTGGGCAAAAAGTGTTCCAGCCTTCCGGGTCAATTCAACCTGACGTGACCTGTATATAAACTATCTCGTTTTGAACTGAACCCGTAGCCTGACCTGCCATTTCATCACCTTTATATAGTGATCTTCATGAGAGGGTAGATCTGATTGCATGTTTGGGTGGAGACGGTGTTATTCTACACGCTTCAAACTTGTTTCGGGGTGCAGTCCCCCCTGTTGTATCATTCAATCTTGGATCTCTTGGTTTTCTCACTTCTCATGCTGTAAGCATCTTGTTCAACTTAATGCAACTAAAAAGACCATTTTTTTATATGTTAATAGATTTATGTGGTACAGTTTGAAGACTATAACCAAGATCTGAAACGGGTCATTCATGGAAATAACACATTAGAAGGAGTTTATATAACTCTTAGAATGCGTCTTCGTTGTGAGATATTTAGAGACGGGAAAGCAATGCCCGGAAAAGTGTTTGATGTTTTGAACGAGGTTGTGGTTGACCGTGGTTCCAACCCGTATCTTTCTAAAATTGAGTGCTATGAACATGACCGTCTTATTACCAAGGTGAGTTGTTGAATCATGGTCTGATGATCTGTCATCTACCACGTCATCTCCGGTCCGTTTGACCTATAATATATTTGACCGAATAGGTACAAGGCGATGGAGTCATAGTAGCAACACCTACAGGGAGTACAGCTTACTCTACAGCCGCAGGTGGTTCCATGGTATGCTAAAACAGATATTGTTTGGTCGTTTTATTTATTTTTTTGGAGTACATCATGCTTTTGGTCCATGTGATATGGTATGTTTAACTCCTTCAGTCCAAAAAGGAATCTTTTAACATATCATGGCTTAGAGTTTAAATTTTATAACTTTTTCACTCCAAAAAGAGTTATAAAATTTAAACCTCAGGCCATGATATGCTGAAAGATTTTCTTTTTGGACTTTAAGGGTTAGACATGCCAAACCATAGGGTCCAAAAGCGTAATTTACTCTTTATATATTTATGTATTTATTTATTTATTTTTGTTTGAATGCAGGTTCATCCAAATGTTCCGTGCATGCTTTTTACACCGATTTGTCCGCATTCGCTCTCATTTAGGCCCGTTATACTTCCTGATTCTGCGCGTCTTGAATTAAAGGCCAGTCAACTCTCACACGGTTTGACTTTATTATAAAAGATTGGGAATATGACATTTTGGTTGTTTTAATGGCAGATACCGGAGGATGCTCGAAGTAATGCTTGGGTGTCATTTGATGGGAAAAGAAGGCAGCAGCTATCGAGAGGAGACTCGGTGCGTATATGCATGAGTCAGCATCCGCTTCCAACGGTCAACAAGTTTGACCAAACGGGTGATTGGTTTCGCAGTTTGATTCGTTGCCTGAATTGGAACGAAAGGCTAGATCAGAAGGCCCTATGATTCCATTCAGAATATTTTTTTTACCAAATTGCTTGTAAATGTAGTGTACATATTATACAGGTCAGTCAACACAAATATAGATGGAGTTTAGAATTTATACTGTACACGATGTAAGTGATTATAAATGTATAACCGTTACTGTATACATGCCTTATTCAGAAAGAATAATGCTCATTTAAGTAGATGTACACAAATGTGCCTGAACACAGAGTGATAGCAAATGGTTTAAGATAAGGGTGAATTTCTAACTAGCCATGAATTTAACACGAAATTCACGGGTCTTGGTTAATCTAAATGGGTTCGGGACCTTGGGGTAAACTTCGTGTCAAACCCACAAACTTCATGTTTCTTTTTCTTTTTTTTTTATCATTTTTTAAATGTGTTTCTGTTATGCCTTAAATTTACAAGCTAAAAAAGAGACGGTATTTGTTTCATACACATTTGTATTTTGGTTATAAATCTAAGGTATTAATCTGCAAAAAATAAAACAAATTAAATTAAGTTAAACGATCATCAGGTGTTGACACAATCATCAGGTTCGTGAAAAATTTTTGTCCGATTCGACTCGTCAACCCAAGAACATGACCCGTTCAACAACTATAGCATGATATGTAAGATTCTTGTCTTCTCATAACCTTTCCCAGTGACCATTTTAGGACCAAGCTATATTTAATCATTTGTTTGAATGTTTTTCCTGTTTTTCTGTTAATGTGAAATGGCTATTTTTCTTTTGCAACTACTACGTAATACCTAGTATTTCTTAAAGGCAGAAAGCTAGTTTTCAGTTAAGAATGCGTATATAATTATCTATATTTAAGAAAACAAAAACAAAATATAGAAGCAATTATTTGATACAGAAATCTCAGTTTTAGTTTTTTACAGAACCACCAGTTCAGTTGCTTAAAAGTTAAAATGCTGACAGGTTTCACAAAAGGAGAGTATTTAAAACCTCCTTTACTCTAAAAGATTTAAATCTAAGATTAACTTGTGACCATCCCTGAAGTACTCGACAGCGGTATTCACCCAACGCCCAAATGGGGAAAATGTTTCTGTATGCAGCATATGTGATCATGCAGTTCCTGTTGAAGACCCCCATGATCTCCTACATTATTTTTTGGAGAGAATTAAATACAGCAAGTATTGAACATAGTCACAGTAAGTATTGTGTTCTCTTAAACATAGCGTCTAGCAAAATGAAAATGCCACAGGACTGATTTACCTGTTGCGGGAAATCTCCATTTTCCATCTGAGAGTTAATCAGCACTCGTGCTGCAGCGTGTAACGGCGTCGGATCTCTTTTGGCCTGAAAAAAGTTGGAGTTTGTTAAAACGGGTTGGCTTTATAAAACACATATAACTTTTATTCCAGTTTTGTACGGGTTGTTGTGTTAATTAACCTATTTAAGAAAGGGTCATGCTATTGGTATTTGGTATACCACCTCAACAGTGTACACCAAGCCCCTTGTCACGCCATGCGGGTTGTGTGATGGCGAAAAATTGTCACACTGAGAGTATGACTTTGTCAGGGACACATCAATTAATTCTGTGCCAGTCAAAAAGTCACATGTGTTGTATGATTTACCCCTCATACGACCCGTATGACAATTTTTCACCATATCTTACGACTTGTATGGCATTTCAGTGGCGTCTAACTAGTTTGCCATTGGTGTTTGTTTAGTTGTTCCCTGATGAATAACATGTGATGACTGATGATTGGCACTTGACTCGGGATGCATACCTGGTCAGCATCAACGAGAGCCATCAAAGCGCACGCTGTATTTGCCACATGAGAGCGATTTCCTTCAATATTGGTATACACCTATATAGAAAACATCAACAAACGAGAAACAATCGAACATAAATTTTGAAATTCCAATGTTGACCTTGGTCTGATTAGAGAGGTAGCTCTCTCCCCATCCGCCCGACGCAAGCTGTTTCGACAACAAAAAGTCACAAGCCTTCCGAATGCTTGCACAGTTGGAAAAATTCTTTCCAGCAGCCACTAACCCTTTGACTCCAAACCATGTCCCATGAGTGTAGCAAACTGCCCATGAGCCATACCTAGTGAAAATATAACAAAATGTTTTTAAGTTTCCAACAAACAAACACGGTAAACTCTCACCCATAGCTAAAGCTACCGGTAGGGTTTGAGGAGGGTACAATAAACAAACCATGAACCATCTGCTTCTTGGATTGATTCAATAAACGCAACAGCCTTATCGATACAACGTTGTACTTCTTCTCTCCTGTGGCCAGGGTACAACCTTTTAAATGCCACCAAAGCTTGAATTGCAGGTGAAGTACACTCCACGTCTCTGAAAGATCATACACGTAGGTAGATACGCATCAACATCCGTATATTTTTAAAAAATAAAATAAAAAAGAAAAGAGGCCTTGATATCTTACGGGTGTTCGATAATAATGTTACCAAAAGTTTCAGCAGGATTTAACAACTGAAAGTCAGATTACGAATATAAAGGAGCATTAAAACTATGCTGTGAGGATACTTTATACGATTACAGCCAAACATTCAATACCTCTAACCATCCGTAAGATCTTGTTAGTTCATATGTTGCAAAACCACCATTAGGATTCTGCAATGATCATATGTCAGTCAGACATTTAGCACTCTTGCAAACTGTAAAAGTAATGGACTACATTTTAACTGAATTTTGTGTAATTACAGTGGACCGAGGGGGAAACAAACACTAGAGAAACCTAATTAAGAAGAATAACCTGTAAGGATAGAATGACATTGACGGCATCATACAACTGTTTTGCATCCAACGGCTGACCAACAATTTCTGACGGCAACATTGAGAGCAAAAGTACAGCCTAACAGAAAGCAAATAAGCATGTGTTTAGTTAACAAACTGATCACAGCTTGAATTTATGATAAATACATACCTTTAGCCCTTGTGCAGTACAATCTGAAATGGGCCATCCATTGTCTGCGGTTGAAAAAGGCCAGCCACCTTTTGAAATATGACGATACCAATAATCAAGATCGCCATAACTGTTATCCAATACCTTCATATAAAAGAAAGAAACAATTAAAAAGAAGCAAACACAACTAAAAGCTTATAATCAGTGAGTTTCACCTGTGACTTCTTTATAAAGACGTGTGCTTTCTTCAGCGTCGAGCTAAATTCATCGATGAGATTAGTAGAAATAATTGCTTGAACAGCAAGTGAAGTATCCCATACTTGACTACCATTATAACCCTGCAAAGTCAACCGGATCGAGATCAAGAGTAAAAACAAGCTAGCAACATATTTACAGAATGTGATCAAGACCTGCATTTTCATGCCATCTTCCGCAAGCCACAGATAATCAGGTATTCGTGGGAGGTGTAACTTGAAAGCCTCTGAGTTCGGGTCTTCAACCCAACAGCAAAGCATATTTAACATCTGAATAAAACATGTAGGTTTAAAATCAGAATCCTTTGAACATATAATAATAACCGCAAGTTATTTACCTTGTTTACTGGCCCTATGCAAATATAGCGAGTATTGTGATCCTCGTAATGAATATGTTCCATAACGGTGCAAAGAGCCTTCTCTCTCAACTTCTTCCCGGGCCATCTCATGAGTACGGGCTCCACAATCTTGTTAAGAGTTGCCCAAACTATGTCCTGGATGTATGGGTGTGGGTAGTAGAGATCTTCCTGCAAATAAGATTTGTTATCTTAAAAGTAGTATGATGGAATCAAGTGATTTAAATTTATCCACTAACAGATCCTTGAAGACCACATGGCCGGTGTAAACCACACTTATCGATTGATTCAGGTCGGGTCACATAATAAACAGACAAACGAAATTATATATCAAATACATAATAAAAATACGTCATTCCGACAAAATTGACGTACATTTAAGTAAGTATACAAATCGCATCCAGCAAAATTGATTCAACATCCAAGGCTAGTATGTTTATATCTGGGATGCCTGATGGAACATGTACAAACCTTGGCACAGCGGTTTCGTGCATCATTCCAATCTATATCACGATAGGGAATAGTAAACAACTCCTTTCTCAAGGCTAGAACTGTGGATGTGATAGGTCCAACAAACCTCGTTCCGTATAAGTATGACATAGGAAGGTACACCATTCTACAATGACACCACATCCTACCTGAAATGTTTTTCTAAAAGCTTTGTAAAATAGTATCGAATTAAATTAACTAAGTAATGCGATTACAATGGAGGAGAACTCTCAAAATAGAAAACCAGAAACATAAGTAAGTTATATTTTCATAATTAATAATAACGAAGACAAATCACGTACTCACCAGGATGCACCGGAAGGAAATATGGAAGGATCCACATCTCAGGGGGGATAGGATTATTTCCAGACCACTCAAATACACCAAGTACCTATTATTAACAACATATAAGATCAATAAACATATAGGTAACTTAGATTCAAATAAACAAGATCAACTAAAAGTGAATATTAATTATACCGAGAGCCAGAACTTCCCCCATGAAGTTATGTAAGTGGCGCCACCATGGTCCAAAATCCACTCCCGCCCCCTCTCCATCGCCCCTCCTCCGCCATTCGCCCCTTCGCCAAGCAATCTCAATGTAACATAGTTCAAAGCACTACCAAACATGGTGCTATGACCCTCAATGTGCAGACCCCAACCGCCATCTTTATTCTGCACTGCATGATTACAATCTCAATGACTCTTGAAAACACAATAAAAGGTAAATTATTTAGGAGATACATGCCTGATGATTGTAAATATAACGACGTATCTCTCGTATATGCTCTTTGGATAAAACATCATTCAGTGTGCCAGTAATGGTTAGAGTAAATACCTGAGTACTCATTAAACATTGTCATCAATATGTTGATGAAATAGTTTCTGTAGACAAAATGGGTCGGGTCAAAACGGGCTAGATTGAAGATAAGACTAATTACCAGAGCAGGCAGTAAAAACATAGGGCCTCCAAAGTCTCCAGGCCAATGTCCATCATCTGCCTGAAGGGTTGAATGAAAACCAATAGCTCTTCTTAACACATTTGTTACTATATCCTCTGTGATACCTTCATCATCTTTTACATTCACTTTTGGTGGGAAAACAACATCCTTTGTAAACTAGAGTTTTTCAATAAAAGAAAAAGATAACTGGCAATAACAAAAATGTAACAACAATATTTATAACATATCTAAAACATGTTATAAATGTACCTGAGTGCGCATAAGCAGATCAGAACTGTGTTTCTTTTCAAAGCGATTATCATGGAAGGTCCTTCGGTGTTTCTCAATTTTAGCGAGTTCCTCAGGAGAGCCTAGCGTCGGATCAAACTCCCAGTATTGACGGCCCAGGTGATCGTTTACCGAATGGAGCAATGGACTCCCTCCTTGTGCTATCTGCAGTTTCCACATTATATATATATATTCACTACGATAACTATAAAAAAATTGCAAGAAAAATACAAGATTCCCATGAGAGCTCAATCGCTATATATATAAAGTTATTAATTATTAATATATATGTTGAAGCATGATAACAAATTAATAATTTGCATGCATGCATTTGATTACCGACTGTGGAAGAGAAATTAATAAGGGCTACGTGTGAGACCATGCATTTATTGGTGAGTGTTGGCACATGACCGGTGTCACCACTGTCAGCTGATCATCAACGAGTGTTCTTCTGATCAATTTCTATCTTATCGTCTTTCTTCTTCTTCTTCTTCTAACATTAATTTCTATTTCCTTTTAACGGCTCAGTAACTTATATTAATTTAAATAAAATCCCCTTTATAACCTTTTACTCTTAACCATTCGTATTACATATTAACCAGGTTCAAACGGACGTGAATTCGGTTGGTACTATGGAACCTGCCCGTCTATCTGTAAAAAATGATGGACAGTTTTTTATGTATCAAATCATAGGTATTTCATTGGTTCATAAAAGTAAGCACCAAAGTAATCAAAGATACCGAAACCCCCAAAATGTTGCTAAGAATCATTTTGATGAATCCATTCCAAGACATAAAAGAAAAACTCTAAATAGAGACAAAAAGAATTCTAATTTGCTTGTTCCTGAAAAAATTTTATCGCTGGAGCTGCAGCCGGAATTGGAAAGATATTCAGTTCGTTGATCCATTCAGTAGCACGGAGTCCGTAATTGGATACTAAATTGTTTGGTTATGCCATTTTAGGCTTTGCTCTAACCGAAGCTATTGCCTTGTTTGCTCTTATGATGGCCTTTCTGATCTTATTCGTATTCTGAGATTCGCTACCGTCAGTAGCCTTCCTCCCAAGGCGAGCGAAGTGACGTGAGGCGAGCGTCTGAGTGAGTTGAGTGAGGAAGTGAGGGCCCTGAGGAAGCGGAGGGAGCGAAAGCTGGATCGGGTTTCACTGTTGTGTTGGTTAATGCCCAACCACCTTCAAGAAGGCAAAGAAGTCAACTTCATAACCTTTTCCCTTATCAGTAGCAGCAGTGGACGAATCGAGACAATAAAAATACAGGTAGGAATCTGCTTATCTACTTGCCTTTCAACCTCAGAGCATTCAGTTCAGGTACCGCAGCGGTCGACGACTTGGCTGGGGCGGATCTTATAACCGGGAAGCGTTGGTAGAACTTGTGTGGAAGGAAGACACTGGTAGACCTGTGAGAGCCCCCCATCAAAGGTCGATATCTTACCTTTAAAAGCGGGTATAAGAATTGGAAGTCGGGATATCCCAATCATATGAACTTGCTTGGCGAAGAAGAGGCGGGCGCGCTAGACCCCTCTCTTCTAGCCGAAGTTCTCACGGATTTACAACTTCCGAGTCCAATTATCAGTTGGTACTGGGAGGAAGCCTTCCGTTCTATACTGTTATTACATGGATTCATTTTGTAGCGGAAATAGAGCTCTTTGAAATTGAAAGCGGTTTTCCCTCTTATATCCAAAATAAATAGAATCATGGAATTCTCTCCGAGAGCTGCTGAACTAACGACTCTATTAGAAAGTAGAATTAGCAACTTTTACACGAATTTTCAAGTGGATGAGATTGGTCGAGTGGTCTCAGTTGGAGATGGGATTGCACGTGTTTATGGGTTGAACGAGATTCAAGCTGGGGAAATGGTTGAAATTCCTTGCGGTGTGAAAGGAACACCAAGCAAAACCGGTGGTTTCTTGGTCACGACCAGCTAAAGCTAAAGTTCCATTAAAGAGCGTTTCCACTGGTTAGAACCTCCTCAGGGAATATAAGGTTTTCATGAGGCTGATCTTGAGCCGCCATCCAAGCACGAATACCTTCGTTTAAGAGAATATTTTTGGTGTAGAAAGTCTCAAATTCAGGATCTTCCGCCGCGCGAATTTCTTGAGAAACAAAGTCATAGGCACGTAGGTTCAAGGCCAGACCGACTACTCCAAGAGCACTCATCCATAAACCAGTTTTAACAACACTAAACCCAAAAAAGTAAACGTACAATTGTACCGCGTGGGTTCTGCCAACTGACTACATTTTGGTACTGGAACTAAACCGAAAAGCTAAATTCGTCAACGCCAAATACAAGAAATTAACATATTTAAAATAAAAAAAAAATTAATCACCCACAATGTTATGACAAACCGACGCTAATTCGGTCGGTATTGGGTTACGGCGATGAAACTAAACCACAAAATGATTCGCCAACGCCCAATACAAAAAAATAACATAATTTAAAAACAAAAAACAAAACTTACAGTGAGCCAACGAAAAAACAAACCTCAAGCGTCGCGACGGGGAGCCAATATGAACTCGGTTGGTATTGGTTTTAAATCGTAAACATAACTAAGTAAACCCAAAACGCAACATAATAATAATAATAATAATAATAATAATAATAATAATAATAATAATAATAATAATAATAATAATAATAGAAAAAAACTAAACCATCCGGGTCAACCTAGAGGGTTCATGTGTTGATTTGTTTATTTTGATCGTATTTTTAATGTGTTTATGGTGTGTCATAGTTAAAAGAGAGAACTATTAAATACCCGTTTGTATTTTTGGTTATAAATTTATAAGTATTAATAATTTTAGATGCTGAACAATTTTGTTTGTGTCAACATGAATACACATGTTACGTTTAATTTTTGTGTTGACACAATCATCTCTTCTGTATAAAAATTTCTAGGTTTATGAGGTTTAACCCGTCAATCCATTAACATGACTGTTTAACACATATAGCGTGATTTGTAGGATTCTTCTCTCCTCATAACCTACCGCAATGATGATTTTTGGACCAAGCTATATTTAATGGGATAGGTTAAACGTACCATTCTTCTCTACTTGTCATACCCTCTCTCCTAAACTTTTATTTTCTTTAAGAATTTTATTTGACATATTACTCCCCTGCAACATTATTATTGCATTTGATGGTTTACTTGAAAATATTAAATTAAAAAAATATATTTTATTTATTTATTTTTCATAAACTTTTATTTCCTTTAAGAATTTTATTTGACATATTACTCTTATGTAACATTTTTTTTTCTTAAGTTTAAAATTTTAAATTAAAAACTATAATGGTTTTCTTTTCTTTTTTTTCCCTCTTTTTATGTTTATTGTATTTGATCTTAATAATAATATTTATTATTATTAGTGTCGATGTATATATAATGTAAGGCCTCGGTCCTGATGCCCTACTTTAGCATTGAATTTACCTATAAACACAGTTCTAAATATCAGAGTTAATTAAAATTTTCGTGGAATAATTAAACTTCAATTATACATTACATAACCATTCAAATCTTCTTAACAATTAAACACCTGTCTTTAACATAATTCAAGAGTCATTTCAAAACATCACAACATTTTTCTCAAGATGCTAGTATCTTCAGTCCAATGCAATGTGTCCTTATTCAAGAGCTGCCTCAACCTATTCACTTGCGTGCATACTAAAAGTCAGCTACGCTGAGTGAGTTCTAGAGTTAATCAGGCATAATACAATACGTTCACATACTGTAGGTTCTCTGGATGGATCGCACGAGATATCTCGATCTACTCAGGTGCGGAATCCCTGCGTAGATCGTTACGAGTATAGAACACGAATCACACGAACACACGAAACGAACACACGTTATATAATAACTCAAACACGTGATACGATATCACTATTACAGACACACGTTACAGCTCTTGTAACAACTCGAACAAACTAACACGAACAACTGATTGGAACTCAACACTAAGCCGTAAGCTAGGTATATAAATACACGACAACTTCGCCTGGCATGTTCAGGCGAAGTTGTCCATAACTTCGCTTGACTAACAAGTTCGCCTGTTAAGCAAACTTGTCAGTAACTTCGCTTAAACATACAAAACATAATTAAACATTACAGACTCGATTACAGACACTAGACTATGAACTACTGACATTATGCACCAACAGACTCCCCCTTGGCAGTAGCTTCATGTCTTGATCTTCAAGCACGTGTCTTGTAACCTTCAATCTCTTTGTCTTCATGCATGTACTCCTTCTCTCACACATACCGTGACTACTCGCTGATATTTCCTCGCTTCGTATTTCCAAGCAGGAATATAAAATATCTTCTTTTCATTTAACACCTGCAGATCAGCTTTCGATAAAATTAACAAGATGCATCGGATCATACACTCTTAGCACTTCTTGTTCGTCTTCGTCTTCCATCACGGCTTCAGCAGTCTGGCAATCAACATACCACCATTTAAGGTTCTTCAACACATCCTTGGGCATTGTCTTCATCGGCACATCTTTAAGACACCGAATCGGTTTGTACTTCATTACCATCCAAGGCTTGCCATCTGTTCTCATTCCCCTTTCTTTATCTTCCACTAGCTTTCCCTTCTGTGGCTTTAATAACTCAAACTTCTTTTCTTTAATACTTTCTTTCCACACGATCTTCCCAATAACTCTGGCCATGTTGTCGTCACTTCTATTAATCAACCCCAATCTAGCCAAATCCTTCACCTCATATTCAGGCAATGTATTGAGAGATCTCAACGTCCTCTTAAAGTATTGGATCCCATCATATCTTTTCACCACGAACACTTTTAACTGTTCATCATATAGCCAACAGATAATTCCTTTCTTTGATTCAGCATAGCCTTTGATATTATAACTTTTCTTGAACATGGTTGGAACAGCAGGCTTCTTAGTTTTGATAAACCAATGAGCATAGCCTTCCTTCCATCTAGGCTGCTCCTCCCATTATGTATCATCACCTGATGTGTCTTGACATACATCTGACTTTTCAACTTCAGGGATCTCGTGTTCAACATTCTCCTCAACTATTTCACCCTCTTCAACATCATCTTCAATCACTATTTCAGCACCAATCTTTTCAATCTCCTCAATTGGTAGAACATCATCTTCACACATAAACTCATCATCCAACATATCATCATTTAATTCCTTCAAGGCATCGATCACATCATCTCCCATCTCCTCGTCATCAACCATCACCACCTCATCACCACCAGAACCACCAGCTGCGCTTGCAGACTCCCCCTGAGCTGTGGAAGTCCCAAGAGCTTGAGTAGTTCTTGGCAACTCACCACCTGCACCTTTCGATGCATTGGGATCATCGTCTCTGTCATTCCTCTTCTTTGTCCTGAGCTCGTCGCCTTTACAGCTCATCTCCCCCTGAGATGCCAAGAACTCCTTCATAGCATCTATAATTTTCCCATGTTCAACCAGGAGGGACGACTGTAGTTGATTTTCTGCTACTAGGCGCTGAATAGCCTGGGTCTGGATAAGATTCACCCTTGACTGCTCTGCCACGACCCGTTCCAGTGCGGCTATTCTTTCCGAGTCTGATAGGGTTGCATCGAAATCGAACCTCATATGCGATAAATCGTGAGTGTAATGAGGAGGGATTTCCGATGAAACCGGGACATCAGAAGCAGCTGTGGACGTAACCGCAGGTGGTATCGTGACCGACAACCCTACAGTTGCAACGACTGTCGACTCAACAAATTGTGCAACAACCTCCGACGGAGTAAGCGTTGGAGGCGGCAACGATACGATATCTGGAGTCGTCAGCTGGAGTGTGATTGACGGGAGGCCAACAGATGATGTTGTAGCCACCACGGGTACATCGGTGGCGCTTAAACTTGTGACCTGTAGTGATGTAGGAACAATCGACATACCTGACAGTGCGGGCGGAGCGAAACGTACAACTCTTGAAGTCTCTCCAGCTCCCATACCTGCACCTGTCCTTTCCCGTCTTGAACGTCTAATCAACTTGTGAATATCCTCTTCTTCTTCTGACTCACTATCATCATCTGTCCTCTTTCTCTTCCCAAACGTCCTCTCTTGAGTCACCAACATCCTTCTCGCCTCATCCATAACATCATCAAGATCTGAGTCAGCCACCGTCATAGCTGCTCTAGTAACACGCACAGTCGAGACACGGTCAACTGGGATCTGAACGTTCTCCTCTGGATCCACCCGATCCATATCGAAGAATCCTTGACCTCCGAATTCTGCATCAAGGTCCACTTCCCCCTCCGGTGACACAACAGGAGCAGCACGTATAGCTTGAGATGCTCCTGCCTGTTGTGGTGCCGGGTCTCTGAACTCATCCCCACGAGCTGGCACATACCCCGGGTTTATTAAATACCCAAAGAGTGGAGTATGCCTTGGACGCAGTTCAGGCTTGCTCCTCGCACTGGATGTTCGGCATTGAGCGAAGATACGTTTGCTCACACTCTCCACGTATCTTATTGGACGTCGTTGAGGCAACGTGGGAGCAACATGATTCAAGATCATCTGAATGAATCTTGGATACATGATGAACCTTTCACGATCCATCGCCCTCCTCTGTCTATCGATCTCATAAAAGACCATCTGACTAAAGCTATAACGTTTGTTATAAGTCAGAGCAGTCATTGCTGACTGCATGGTCGCACCCATACCATCAGTGCCCGCCTTCCTCCCAGACATGCAGACAATCATTACGTGCATGAGGAAGCGCCACTGATCAAGTAGGAAACCCTTCCTCCGTTGTGTATCGCCCAATGGACCAGAATAGCCCATTCGTAGAAATGCTCCATCGCGGAACGGAGCAACAAACTCTGTAGGGTCATCCCTAGTCTCCTCTCCAAAACGTAAAGCCACCCGAATTTGTTCAGACGAGAACTGAACTTCTTGATTGTTGACGGTTGCTCGCATAACCGGGGGCTCAACGCGGCAATCGTATTCCACCGTCTGCCAAAAATCCTCAATATTGGGTAAGGATATCGGCAGAGTAGTTGTGATCGCGTGGAATATCCGCGAGCGAAGGAGGAATGTAATAATCTCGCGGTAATCCTCCACACCACTCGCATCTGGGTCTAAGGTAATGTACATGTTGTGCCCAGGGAAGAATTGTCTCTGGTTATCTCCCCCGTCATCGCCACCAGCACCTCCAGCACCAGCAACAGCAGCCATATCTGCAACAAATGAACCAAGTTAGATAAACGTTAAGGCATAACACAAGTTCGCTTGTTACCATGAGCGAAGTTGTGATAAAATCTGTATAGGCGAAGTTAAAGGTGGGGCGAAGTTGGGGACAACTTCGCTTCATCTTTAAGTTCGTCTAATAACTGATAAGTAAAAAGGTCTAGGCGAAGTTAATGATAACTTCGCCTCACCACAACATCGCCTCAGGCGAAGTTAAGCCTCAGGCGAAGTTACGGATAACTTCGCCCAAACCCTAAGTTCGCCTGAATCTGAATCGGCGACAGTAAGCAGATTCAAACTTTGAAAAATCTGATGTTTTAGGTTAGTTTGACGATTGAGGGTTCCGAAACACATGATGTTAAGACAATATGGACGATAAGTTCGTTCATGACCACGTAGAGACAAGTTTTGAAATAGGGTTCAAACATCCGACGGTCGGAGGTCCATAACCGGGTCAAAACGACCACTGATTAACATCGGAGAGCAATGATTATACGATATAATGACACCACGAACCTTGAATCGTAACGGAAACTGAGAAAAAGAACAAGGAATCGGAATAAACGACAAGTTCGCCGGAAAACTGGATAAGTTCGCCGATAAATACGGAGGATAAGTTCGCTGAGTTTGAAAATAATGAAACTGCTGACCTTAAAAATTCCTTTATATAGGGGCGGAGTTACACACGCGAAGTTGTGGATAACTTCGCCTAGGGCAGGCGAAGTTAATCACAAGTTCGCCGATTTTACTAAATAAACCCCTATAGTTTGAACATTTTGCAATTAAGTTTTAAACTTCCCTTTAAGAATTAAATAACACGATCAAGTCCAACGGCACGAGGTCTAGGAGTGCGGAATCCTCCTAGACTCGTTTATTGGTGTAAAGATGAAGAACACAAACACGTACACGAACAAATACACGAACAAATACAAGAACGGGATAATCAAATCTGCAGATTCCTATATAATAATCAAAACACGTTACATACCGTAACCAAACAGAAAACACGACTGACCCGAGGTGAGCTCTACCTTGGGTCGTCTCACACGACTCTCCTTGTCTCTTACTCTCTCTAAACAAACAAACTGCTCAAAACACACACTAATTTCTGGATTACTTAACCTAAACAAGACACACGTATATATATATAAAACATTCTCGGGCCTGGGCTTCAGTAGGCGAAGTTGTTACAACTTCGCCTACGGCGAAGTTGTTCTAACTTCGCCTATGGCGTCTCCGCTGGTCTGAATTGCATAGCGACGGTCACAAAATGCACCAACAGTCTCCCTTTGACCGTTGCTCTCAATTCTAACAAACACGAAAGATCATCTGTTACAAAACATGCACCAACACATACTTACATATATATATATATATATACGTATCCAAAGATACATATTCATACTTAGCCTATTACCTTTCTTTCATACATACATACATACATACATACTTTCATCCATACATCTATGTTTTAAAGAGCATTTCGCCCTATAACCTTCGTATATATTGTTAGGGTCTGTTCCCTACATTCACAGATATTATCATAGTCTGTTTCCTACATTCTTCGCATATATTATTAGAGTCTGTTCCCTACATTCACAGATACTATTAGGGTCTGTTCCCTTTTTAAACATACATTGCATCCATCCGATAACCATACATACCTTTCCTTATATAAACGTACTTTCATACATACTTATCTCATATTAGATATACTACACATTACTTTCCCTGACGATACGTGCAATATCGGAAGATCGTTCACGCACCGGCAAACATTCATTCATCACATTCATACCATATTATCACATCAATCATCATAGCATACACTTACTATTTACGGTAAGTGTATTAACATTCACATTGAGTATGTACACAGCCCCCGAAAACATAACAAGGAAATGGGGCTAGAAACTCACCTGAGCTCGATTACATTCGGAGTTAATGGTAATCCCTTTCTTTAGTTGTGCACGGCTAGCTGTATAACAATTATACATATCAATTACTGTCACTACCTATATTGTATTTCTAGTTTAATTATAACCCTCAACGAACGGGGGTTCGGGGGCAGCGCCCCTGGCAGCGGGGTTCTAAGGGCGGCAGCCCCTAGCGGGTCCAAGAGGCAGAGCCGCCTCTGGCTGGGGTTAAGTTGCCATGTCAGCTTGGAAAAATTTTATTTTCATTAACTGTCTTAACACAAATTTCATTGAAATTCTTAAACTATTATTTAATTTGTCAACTCATTCGTTATAATGAATAGCCTCTTATTAAGCCTCATTCGTTATCCCATTCGTTATAAGGAATGGTCTCTAGTAAAGCCTCATTCGCTACCTCATTCTCATGACAGTTAACTTCATTCGCTAAGAAGAATGGCTTCATTCGTTATAACTTATGGTTTGGTCTGAGACGAATGTGCACATAACAAATGACTAAGGCCATTCGTACTTTCTTTGAGACGAATGAAGGGCTCATTTGTTACAGGAGCAACTATAACGAATGGCTCCATTCGTTGTCTCCTTATGACGAATGAACGAATCACGAATGAATAAGGTCATTCGTGATTCCTATAGGACGAATGAGGGTTCATTCGTCACGCTTGCATTCTCATTCGTTATAATTGCTTAACGAATGACCAGCGATTCGTTCAATCATAACGAATGAGCATTAGCCCTTATCCAAATCTTTGACTCTGTGGTCAAAGTCAAAATCGTCAAGAACACAGAACAGTCAACAGACAACAGATCTGCAATTAGCCCCTCAAATCGCGGTGAAACAACAAAATTTTGGTATCAATCTGCTCGTATACATCTCGCCTACAAACCCAATCGTCCAAACATCTAAACATCATGTTTTAATTGGTGCACACTACGTGAAATTGACCTTTGGTTACACGAAAAAAGTGTGGCCGTAGGCCTTTAGCCACACACATTTGGTTCAGGTCATATGTGACCAAAGGTCGCGACACTGTGGGTATGATATGGCTACACACAGTTTTTAGTGGCCTTATGTGGTTATAAGTGTGGCTAATGGGTACATGCATTAGTTGTTGGCTATAAAGAAGCCTCTCCAATAAGTGTGGCTAAACGGTAGAAAATGGCCACATGACAATTTACTATGAGTGACCAATGCACGTATAGAGCCACATGAATTCATGTTTCAGCCACATGAATTTTATAATAATGTGGCCAATAGGGTTGTGTTAAGCGTGCATTGTGACCTATACCGTGTGGATATAGCAAAGCAATGGCCACTTAAATTTAATAATAGTGTGGCTAATTATATCATATAGACACTGGATATTACATTAAAAGTGGCTAAAAATGTTTACTTGCCACTCAAACACTCCTTTGTAGATTATATTGTAGTTATTGTCTTACCGTTTGTCAAACACAATGCTTTTCGTAATTTAAAGTGTGACTATTGTCAAACTTTTCGTCACACATAGTGAGGTATTGTATGGCTAATAATATCATATAGATACCAGAGGTTATTGTCAATGTGGCTAAAAATATGAACTTGCCAGTCAAACACTCTTTTGTAGTTTATGGTGTGGCCATTGTCTTACCGTTTGTCACACATAATGCTTTTCCTAATTTAAAGTGTGGCTATTGTCAAACTTTTCGTCACACATAGTGATGTATTGTGTGGCCAATCATATCATATAGACACTGGAGGTTATTGTCAATGCGGCTAAAAATGTGAACTTGCCACTCAAACACTCTTTTGTAGTTTGTGGTGTGGCCATTGTCTTACCGTTTGTCACGCATAATGCTTTTGTAATATAAAGTGTGGCTATTATCATACTTTTGGTCACACATAGTGATTTTTCCAATGACGTTTGATCTCGTTCCGTCACACAAACAAAAACCAAGTGATGAAAGTGTGGCCAATGGCTAGTGTGGTTATTTTATGCCATTTGGTCACCCTTGGTGATTTTTATATGACGTTTTATATGATTCCGTCACTCACACAAAAAATGAAGCAAGCATGGTGTGGGTAACGGTGATATATAAGATCACGAGTTTTCGGTGTGGCTATGTCACACTTTTAGCCATACATAATTTGTTATCTCCATCAACTTTGCTACCCTTTCGTCACACAACAATGTTTTTGTTGTGGCTAATGTTCATTTATAGACTCTAATTTTTGTAATTTGAGGTGTGGCTATTGTCTTACTTTTGGCCACACCTATTTAATGTGTTCTATGTGGCCAAGTAGTGTGTAATTAGGCAATATATAATTATTTTTATTTTTTGTGCAGTAATATAAAACAGCTGTAAACAAGTATGACAAAACAAAATTAGAAACAAATTATATTAACAATAATATTCACTTAAGCAAATGTATACATATTTTTGTAAGATATATGCAAAATATCTTACAAAATACAAAATAACGACAACCTATATACTAGCTAAGACGTCGGTTTTCTTGGCACTGCTCCTTGTCTTCTGTTTGGTCACCCTGTCTATCGTTGTGTACTTTGCCTTTGGCTTCTTGCCAGCTCTCTCTGGTTCTTTTAAGGATGGGAGTGGTGGTAGCTGGAATAACAGAATATGAAAAACAAATATGTATAATTAATGTCATATTTTGTAACTGAATAGAACAAAATAGGAACAAACCTCCTTGTCACAAAAGATACGATCTCTTGTGATATTTGTAATTGAATAGAACAAAATAGTAGGCCTGCAAACGAGCCTAATGTTCGTTGAACTGTTCGTGAACCGTTCAACGGGAAGTTCTTTTATGTTCATTTATTTAATAAACGAACGAACACGAACACAAAATTTGTGTTCGTTTAATTAAACGAACGAACATGAACACATGTTCTGTTTGCTCATTTATGTTCATGAGCGTACGTTCGTTTATGTTCGTTTATCTTTGTTTAATTATGTTAGTTTAGATTATAAACAAACGAACATAAATGAACACAAGTGTTCATTTTTTAAAATAAATGAAAATGAACATAGATATTTGTTCGGTTAAGTTTTCGTATAGGTTTAAAGTTAAAATACATACATACTTTCATCCATACATATACGTTTTAAATAGCATTTCTCCCTATAACCTTCACAAATATTGTTAGGGTCTGTTTCCAATATTCGCAGATATTATAAAGGTATGTGATGGTTGGTTAATTTGTATATAGTTTAGTTCGTTTATTTCTTAGTTTTAATCGTTTATTGTAGGAACTTCGATACTTCATACGTGTTTATGGTATTTTAGGTCACATGCGTTAAAGTACTCAATTTGGACCTGTTGTGACACAGGATGAAGACCCGGGACATCCAACACGCAAAACGAGAAAAAGTAATGATGTTTGCTGGTGATAAGACCCATCGCGTATCATGATGGGAGGTTTAATGAAGTTTGACTTCAGGTCCATCGCGATACACGATGGACCAGTGAAGACCCCATCGCGTATCGCAATGGGGTGTGCAGACGGGCTGTTAGGTTTTATATCAAGTTTTCATCAAACTCGACCTAAACTTTGTTTTCATCAATCAAGGCGATTTCCAGAGCTGTTGCAAGGAAATTCTACCATTCTTAATCGATCGGAGAGTCCATACATGATTCATATAATCCAGATTGAAGATCTTACGATGTCGAGGCTCAGCTAAGCTCTTAGAATCTCACCCGGGAATGTCTAGTTTGTAATTCTTTCAGTTTTCTCATGTGACTAAGAACACTTATCTATAATTGTTTATGGTTGATCTATGATTATTGATGTTTGGTCTTTCTGTGTGTTCAATCGGTTTAGGTTTACGTTGATCGGAACGATTAGTTACTAGTTGCAACAATGATTGATCATAGGACTGTTTGATTAGATTGAATACGATAAAACATATGATTGCCCTTATGAGTCACACTGGAAGGGATTGTTTGATAACCAGTGCCGTGTGTAAAGTGATTGTTGATGTCTCAGGTTTTTCCTGGTTGATCAGTATGTAGTTAACCGTTAATGATTAATCTGTTAGGTTGCATGAGATTACTGTAGGTTGCTTACTTGAAGTCCCGAGTGTGATTTGCTTTTTAATAATTGATTGAAACTTGCTTACTCGTTTGTTTGCTTAATTCTAAACTCAAATTATTGCTTGTGTGATAAGCACTAAAATCTGTTACCTCATAATATTCAAACTGTTTACACAATTTGCATTGACCACATACTCCTGGTGGATACGATACCTTATGTACCCTATCTGTGTCATAACGAACAACCAATTTATAAAGGAAAATATTTAAATATTATTGCTCATCATAAATGAGGTAAGTACATTTACAATAAAGTTTTTACATTTGCGGAAGCGTATAATTTATGAAAACACTTAAAAACCCAGAGTGCATGTCAAGACGCCCATACATAACATTTCATTAAAGACTCCCAGCATAATTCGATGCTTAGTGGGATCCATGAATCCTAGACTCATTTCAACTTCGCACGTGCACATTAAACACCTGAGAAAGACATGCTAAACGGGTCAACACAACGGTTGGTGAGTTCACAGATTTGAGTTTAAAACAAGTTTGCCAAAGAAACCAGTAGGTAAATAAGTAAAAACATTGTAGAGAATATAAGTACGGATAATGTATGCCTCTGTAATACCACTAGTTAATTAGGCTAGTAATCATGCTACATTAGTGTAAGTTCCATTGTGACCGAGGCTGACTTGTTAGTTTGTTTGCCACCCACGGAGTCTAATATAAGACTAGTGCATATTATGTTTCTAGTAAATGAAGACACCTGGCGACTCCCTCTCCCGAGATCCCCGAGGGGGTTCGTCAAACCCAGTAGTACTACCTTTCATTACCCAGCCAATATACAATTGTTAACAGTCCAATGTGTATGGGGGACTTCAGTTTAAGTTCACTATGTACACATGAGGTATTAATAAAGTCTACAATATCCAAAAAGTTTTGTATGCATGCTTTCTCCCGCAAAAGGAGTAACTTAAAAGAGGAGCAGTGAAACTCACATCGAATGCGGTTTAACATAGAAGTCACTGCTTTACGTCACAAAATGTTCTAGTGCCTAAATCATACAAGCACTATAAGTATTTGTTAAGCGATTCCTAGAATCCTTAGTATCCAAACAATCCCACGAATTATTAAAATTTTGAATTTGACCAATTTTGACTTTTCGATGACTTTGACCAAAGTTTGACTTTTTGTTTGACTTTGACCAAAAGCTTCAAGTTGTTGACCGTTGACCAAGAATGTTGACCGTCGACCAAAATATTGACTGACAAGCAGTTGGTGACTTTTGATCAATTTTCTAGACTTAGAATAATTAAATGATATTCCTAGTCATGACTTAACAACCAATCATGTAATTTGCACTTAACCACTTTTCATGCAATCCTATGACTAAGTCCAACATTTACCAATTTCAATTTTTCACAAGTAAGACTAAACATTTAGTCAAATAGTTCCAAGTTGACCAATAAAGTCAAATTCCAATTCCACACAACAATTCATGCATGAATCATATCTATTTTACCAAATAGCATGCTGGACAAATTTTAGTAGATTTTTAAGTTATCAAAACCTATTTTTCTAACTAATCAAAATCAAATAATTACCACAGAGACTTACTATTATTAGGTACATCATGGTATTTTCTTGTAATTTTTCAATGTTGACAACAATCATGAATATTCATATACTACAGAAACCTACGTTCAGTTATACTACAAGCGCAACATAAAATAAATATTTTCCAAAAATTCCATATATGTCCAATCAATGCAAGAACAATTGGATTTGTTCCATAACTCAATATATAACACAACAGAAGTGGAATCACTCAAATATTAATTTTCAATAACAAGTTATACTCTTTACAAGACAGACCAGAAAATTACATGTACAATCAGAATTGATACACGATTTTGTAAATTCATAAACAGTAGTCAAACAGAGTTCAAAAATTATGATTTTTGACTTTTTGAAAACTAAACTCCAGATACTTAGCCGTAGAATCAAGAATCAATCAAAAATACCATCGTGTCAATAAGTTATACAACTAACAATCTAGATCACAAAATCTGTCAGCAAGCCGATCTAAATCAAAACTTACAACAATCTTGATTTTTATATCTCTATGATCCTAAATCACCAAGGAAACATTTTATATGATCAAAACTCATGGTTTAATAATATAAAAAATTTATAAAATAACAGTTATATATAAAAGGGTTTCATCTTTTATTTTATAACAAGACACAAAAATCTTTTTTAAACAAATCAAACTTGATCATACTTTATTTATTTGTATGATCCAATCATTTGGATACTAATCCCATAAATCAAAATAAAAAACATAAATAAAGACATGTACTAATCATGTTTACCTATTGCTTGATTCAAAGACTCAACACCCTTGCTTCCAAAAATCACCAAAAGTGCTTGAGTGTGTGTATGATCTTAAGAGAAAATTGTAGAAAAATGAAAAGTGTATGTGTGTGTGGGTGTGGTGGACGACTAAAGAGGAGCAAGAGGGAAAGAAAAGGTTGTAACCTCCTTTGATAATACTACAATCATTAAGTCTTCATTAAATGAATTCAACCTTAGATAATTTTATTTCATTTCATGTGTGACATGCTACAACTTTTTAAAAACATTTTCTAAGTATTTCTTTAGTCTAAAGTTTAATAGTTCATCTAGCTAATTAACATATAACACACCATACATTGTATCATTAAAATTACCCAACTTTCTTATAATATCACATAAGCATATAACAACTCGTCATGTAACATATAAAGTATATAACACATTATATCTATCATATAAGGTACATGTAACCAATCACGATTATTATAGCATGTGTAACAGTTTATTATTCTAGTTACAAATAACTAGTTATTCTTGTGTAGGTCACCAATGACACGACTAATTCAAGTGTATGCATACATTACACTACATGCATGAGAGTTCATTAAAGTAGTTAACAGAACTAACTGGGTTTAGAGATATAGCCAACAAGATTTAACTGGGTTTAGTTAACGGAGTTAACCTGAAAATGCCGGGTGTCACATTTTAAACGTGAAAAAAATAAGTACCATAACCAGAATTGTTAGGTTCTTCGGATTCTAAATCATGGTTAAACTAGAACAAAAAAGGTCAACTGAAACTACAACTTTGTGGTTCGAGAAAAGTGATCTATATTCTTAAAAGCAATTTAACCATTTTAAAATAATCATGCGCTTTGAGTTCTTGGTGAAGCAATGGGTAGTATACCTTATTAACATGGATGGTGATGCATAAGTTAAAGGATTTCAAGTAGCTAGATATCATGCTTGGTACCAACATAATTATCAAGTAATCTGATATATAAGAAACAAACTTTTGTTGTGTGATAATTTTCAGGTCACTATTATAGGTAGGTATTTTTGAGACCTTCGAATGGGCGCAACAAATTGATGGTAACCGCCAACTGAAAGGTCATGACATTTTGTACAATCACCATATATCACCCTCGACCCTCAATTTATGCGACTAATACTAACCGATGTGTTCTTGGAACCAACCAACGTGAATAGACCGAACCAAAACAACCTTGAATCAAACAATGTGGATCGTTGCAAGTGTTTGAGCAAACCAAGCTGCTATGAACAAATTCTATGCTTCTCTCTCTTTGTTTTTTTATTTATATATTTTGTTTGTAACCATGATAAACCGTTACTAGAAAACTCACAGGACGCAACAAATATCCTACTAATCAACAGGATCGGTGAAAACTGTAGCTTCCGTCGGACATGGGACCTTCAAGAGGTTATGGAGCGTTTCTTTGAACTTAAGACAGTGAGATCTCTACTAGAGGGGAATCATGCGCTTACCATTTTTCCGGACAAATTCTATGTGTCTTTTCTATTTTGAATAAGATTAAACCCAAAGTATACTCATTTCTTTGTCATTTTGAGAATGATCCCAACAAAAATTACCTGTAAGGATAGAATAGCATTGACGGCGCCAAACAGTTGTTACGCATCCAATGGCTGATCAACAAGTTCTGACGGAAATTCTGAAAGCAAAAGTACAGCCTAATAGAAAGCAAATATGTTTGTTTAGTTAACAAGCTGATGTTGTTCCTGTAATAAAAAGTTAACAAACTAATCCTAATTAACTTGAATTAGTATAAGTGTTTACCTTTAGCCCTTGCATGTGAAGTACAATCTGAAATGAGCCATCCATTGTCTGTAGTCGAGAAAGGCCAAGCACCTTTTGAAATATGACGATACCAATAACCAAGAGCACCATAGCTAATATCTAACACCTTCATATACAAAAAGATAAAAAAAAAAAAATTAAAAGGAAGCAAAATTCAACTAATAACTTATAAAAAGTGTAACTGTGAGTTTCACTTGTGACTTCCTTATAAATATGTGTGCTTTTTTCAGTGAACTAAATTCATCAACGAGGTTTGTTGAAATAATTGCTTCAACAACATATGGAGTATCCCATAGTTGACTACCACCATAACCCTACATTGGATGATCAAGCAGATGTGATATATATAATGTAAAGACAATCAGAGGTCAATAGGTAATCAGTGAAAACAAATGAAACATATTTAAGATTTGGATCAGGCAATTTCAATTGAATCAAAGAAACTGGAACAAAATTGCTGTCGAAAGTAACCTTTATTATAATAGCCAAATGCTTAGGCATGATTGAATGATTACAAAAGTGAATTTCGCCTAATTGAAAGTGATAATAAACAACACAAACTAAACATGCTTAAATAGAGAAAAGGGATTACAAATTAGGCAGATAACCCGATCTTCATTGTGCTCCTTTATTAATTCTTGGACTCCGCCCTTAATTTGGTCACCACACCAACGACTCTTCTCTGGTGGCTTAGTCAACATTAATCCAACACTCTCTCCATTACTGTTGATCTCTTTGCCAAAATTCTCCATACCATAAGGCTCCTTATTTCTGCAAATTTAATTCGGGCCAATGGTTTCATTAAAATACCAGCCCTCTGCAGATTCCCGCTTACATGTTCGACAAAAATTTGAACATTTTCAACACACAACGAATGGAATGATACTTCATGTCAATGCGTTTGCTTCTTATGTGGAAAACATGATTTTTCATCAATGTTATTGCTGACTCGTTATCATCCAGAAGCTTTACTTGCTCTACAGCTCTTCCAACTAAATCACTCAGTAAGTTTCTTAACCACAGCTGTGCTTGACACACTGCTGATGCTGCTGCCATAAACTCCGCTTCACATGAACTGAGTGCTACAGTCTTCTGTTTCTGTGAACTCCATATGATTAAATTATTCTAGTAATAAAACTCCATACCAGTCATGCCTCATCGGTCTTTAATATTAGTACCATAGCTACTATCAATGTACCCAATTAATGTGCCATCTCCTTCACTATTATACTTCAGACCATGTTCGACTGTTCCTCGAATATACCTCATGATTTGTTTAACTGCTGCATAATGACTTTGCTTTGGAATTTGCATGAACCAGCTTACTGTTCCTACTGCATAACTCAGATCTAGACGGGTTTAACTTGTTGCATTTTCATGCCATCTTCAGCAAGCCATAGAAAATCAGGTATTCTTGGGAGGTGCAACTTGAAAGCCTCTGAGTTTGGGTCTTCTACCTAACAACAAAGCATATTTAGCACCTGAATAAAATATTTATGTTAAGGAGATAATCCTTTGGATATATAAAAACTGTGAACCCACGAATTTATACATGCATTCATGTAGAAGTTATTCACCTTGTTTACTGGTCCTATGCACATATAGAGCATATTATCATCCTCGTAATCCATCCCGGTGCGAAGTGTAAGATTAAATATATAATTATATATATTTATATATGGCCATTATAATAATTTATATTATAATAAATCAAAATATTAACTATACATTATTATATATTAGTTTGGTAATTGTTTATGGGTTATATTACCCTAATTACCTAATACTGGGTTCTATAAAAAATTATCACTTTAATATTTACTATTACTTTACAAAGGTTTTATTGTTGCTTAAACGTTGGCATATTCAGATTTCTTACTAAACTAATCCTCACCAAGAGATACAACAACAAGTTATATTATTAACTTGTTTCTCTATTAGAATCTATTGGTCTTTGAATATTGACCATAATCATGTAAATTTTCTAAAGGCTTCTAAGGTCAGTAGGAGCAGTAAAAGTCCTTATAATGACTTAATATAAGAAATGTAAGATTATATATATATATATTTATATATGGCCATTATAATCTTTTATATTATAATAGATCAAAATATTAACTATACTTTATTATATATTAGTTTGATAATAAAGGGTTTCTCCTTGAGTGTATATAAAGGGAGAGAATAAATTAACATCATACCCTAATCATACATACATAACAATTTTGTGTGCCTCCTCTCTCCTAAAACCGGGTTCCTATCAAGAACGATAATCTACATCCTTAACTATACATCCTAAAGGGGAACCCGGCTAAGCTGACAAACATTTCATCTACATCATACTATGTTGCTGTTACTACTCTCCATGTTGTATCTCTATGTAGTAACTGGTTCATAGGTTTAATATGTTGGTTAATCAGTTGTTAATGTTTTCCTTAAATTTGGAATTGAAATCAAAAAACAAGAATTTTGATTAAAACCATAATTTTTTCAGTTTTCTGTTTTCATGTTTTGTTAAGAAAACTAGTTGTATTTGCTAAAATTCGTATTTTAAACTTTAATATATTCAAAATATGTTAAAAATATGTTTAAGATTTTGATTCCAGAGAAAACTGACTACAGATTATTCAAAGAAGTTCTTCATGCTGATCATAAAATTCAAAAAATCATCCTTATTTTGGATGAATCGTAAGATAAAATATGTTGTTTCCAATTCTAATTAATTCTTATCTATTAAAAATTTTGAAACATGATATAATTTTATCAATAAAAGATTTCAAAATCTTGGATAACTATAATAAATTATTTTAATTAGGAAACAAGATAATCCATTAAAATTCGAATTCCATCATTATCATAAATTAGTTTATGGGATTTAAAAATAATTTATGGGTTAAAAACAGTTTATGGGTTATGTAACATCCTACTTTTGGTTATATTAATAAAATAAATTTCGTCTATTTTATAGTGGGTCGTTATTGGTTTAGATAAATAGAATATGAGTTGGGCTAGTGTTGGGCTAAATGGGTATGGGTTATAGACTTGGGTTATGAAAGAAAGAAGGAAAGACCATGGGCTTAAGCCCATGATCCCATAAATATATAAACCATAATCACCACTTAATCCTTCATTTCACATATTCCATACACCTTCCAAAACACACACTTAAGCGCTCTCTCTCTCTCTAGCCGAAAGATAGAAGAAGAACCAATTTCGACCTAAGGTAATTATAGTATGATATTGTTTGAGTTTAACCGTTAGATATAACCACGAAACGACGAGACGACACCGTTAAACCGTTTAAGTCACGAGATCCGGGTGGAATCGGGTATAAACCGAACCTATGATGAGCTTACAGGTCACCCTATCTCAGATCTGGATCGAACGAGGCGAAAAACGGTGAATAACGAGTCAAAACTCGTTTTTTCCGGCGAAACCGCTTTTTTCCGGCGACGGCGCCGGAAAGGAGGCGTCGGAAAATATACGAGGTTAAGGGAATGTTAGAGAATGTTCTGACATTCTCTGACCTAACCCTAATTCGTTAACGGAGGATTAACGAACTAGAGGCAACTCGTCAGCTGATTCGTTAAGGTAAGATTAACGAACTAGCTTTAGTTCGTATCCAATTCGTTAAGAAGAAAAGATAACGAATCACCCATGATTCGTTATAGCCAGTTCGTTAGAAGAGATAACGAATTAGATGGACTAATTCGTTATATGGACTGGTTCGCTATGGACTGATTTGTTAAGAAGTCCAGTTCGTTAAAGGGGTCAATTCGCTATGAGAAACAGTTTGTTATGATAACCCAATTCGTTATGAACCAGTAACGAAATATAAGTTTAGTAAATGACAAGAACAGTCCCTGGACTTAGAAAAGAATGATTTATTTACAAAGAAGCCCTTGGACTTTTAAGTAGCAAATTAATTAATGATTCAAAATGCTAATGGAAAATGTGATAAGACAGTTAATAGAAATAAAATTTTTCCAAGCTGACCTGGCAGCTCGACCCCAGCCAGGGGTTCTGCACCTTGGACCCTGCTAGGGGCTGCCGCCCCTAGACCCCGCTGCCAAGGGCGCTGCCCCCGGACCCCCCTTCGTTGAGGGTTATAATTAGACTAGAAACGCGAGATGAGTAGTGATAGTTAATTAATGCATGTAATTATTATATAGTTAGCCGTGCCCAACTGAAGAAAGGAATAACTATTAACGGTGAACGTAATCGACTTCAGGTGAGTTTCTAGCCCCTTTCCTTGTTATGTTTTCGGGGTTGTGTGCATACTCGATGTGATTAGTTAATTCACTTACCTTAAGTGGTAAGTGTATGCCTTATATGATTATGTATAAATGAATGCTTGACGGTGTGTGAACGATCTTCGGATATCGCATGTACCGTCGGGTGATAGTTGAAGATATGAATGATATGTATATAAGGTATGTATGAATTCTTGTCAGTACGTGAACGATCGTCGGATATTGCACGTACTGTCAAGGTATAATGTTATGTAGAATGTACGAATGGTATGTATGCATGTTATGAATGAATGTAAGAGATAGTCAGGTACAGAGGAAAGGGACTGAGCCCTAATAATACTCAAGGTAGACAGGGACCGGACCCTAGTAATATCCGAGGCAGAAAAGGGACCGAGCCCTTTATAAATCTTGAGGCAGAAAGGGACTGAGCCCTAACAATACTCAAGGCAGAAAAGGGACCGGACCCTAAAAATATCCGAGGCAGAAAAAGGGACCGGACCCTAATAATATCCGAGGCAGAATAGAATTATGTAAAGTAGGATTTAGAATAAAGTATGAAGGTAAGTATGCATATTATGAACGAATGACGAAATTATGAAGTACGTATGGAAATACGTAGTTATGAATGTATTGAATGTTGTATGATTAACTAGAACTCACTCAGCCTAGCTGACTTTTAGTATGCACGCAGGATAATCGACTGAGGCAGTTGGCTTGAGGAAGACACCTGGCAGGATCCGAAGAAGCTAACATATGGAGATTTGTCGTGATGTTTGAAATACTATGTTTTAAGTATATTTTTGAAAGACAAGATATGGATGTTTGTAATGAATGGTTGGCTTTTATATTATTCCGCGAAAGTTTTTATTAACTCTGCTATTTAGAACTGCGTTTATGAGTAAATCCAACGTTAAAGTGAGGCACCGGTAACGGGGCCTTACAGGTTACCAATGGGGTGGGTGGTCTATTGGCAAATGCAAAGCCTTTAAACACCTAGGTTTAGGGAGGGGAGGTCTTGGGTTCAAGTCCCATAGAACACAAGGATTAAAAAAAGTTCACTATTCAAAAAAATATAGTTTATGGGTTAAGAATTTAAAAATAGATTTCGGTTTTTTCTAAAATGGTTTTGGTTTACCAAAATCCCAAAACCCTTATAAAACCCGAAAACTCTCATAATCTCGAAAACCCACTAAAAGCCGAGCTCACTAAAATTCTCGGGAACTCATAATTCCCAATAACTCAAAAGTCTCGATAACTAATTTCCCTAGAACTATAATTTTCTCATAAACTGTTCCTAATTAAATGTTTTGTAAACAATTAAATCTTATAAAATTTTTACAAAACATTAAAAGCTTAATTTGAGTGAATTATGATATATCACTTCTACCCAAAAGTGATGTGTTACATTTACCATATCATTCAAGTCTAATTGAAATCTTTTGTTAATTTTTGCATAACATGATACAAATGTCTTACTTCCGCCCAGAGGTGATGTGTTACATTTTTATATAGCTCGTTCACAATTATAATAATTCTCTCACTTCTGGCCAAAGGTAATGTGTCACACCCCAACCTACGGCGGAAATGCCGGGGCGCGAACTGATTGTCACAGCTCTCAAGGTTACTATCATGCACAATATAAGTTTCAATATCTATTTAATAATTTCAAATAATTCAAGTACAAAAATACAACTTATTAAACAAACAACAATTACAAATTAAATTTATTTATCGTATCATTTCTAACTTAAATTCTTCACTAAGTCTTCACCAACATGCATTAAATTCCTACGATAACCTGCATATGCGTTTAAAATAGAATTTTGTCAACAACACATATTAAGTGAGCAACACACCATTTTAGTTGTACATATAGTATATATAATAAAATACGTAGCTGCAACAAGTCATATGAGAATAACAAATTAACCAAATGAGCAAGTATAACTGAGATGTCGAGAAACACAAAGGCTATAACGACTGGCGTATGATCATACTATTACGAGATTATGTTGGACCTCTCTGAATGCGGTTCACGTAAAGCATGTAAGCACATAAACAAGTAAGGTTTAAGTTGTTAACACATAAGACAATAGTTGCAGTTTTAAGTATAAGTATAAATAAGAAATATATTTACGCATATGTCCCCAAAACGTGAGAAAAACGAGTAGAAAGAGGGAAATGTGGTACTCACCTGATTGGATGAACGAAACGGGAATAAATACGGTACAACGGTAAAGTAACGTCTCGCTCGAGGTATATCAAGGAACGAATCTTAAGTAATAAAGATACCCAAAGGATACAATGAACCAATAGATGCATTAAAGAAATTGAGATTAATCGGGTGTTCTTGACGGAAGCATTTATTGCTTTAAATTATAATTAACTTTATTATTTTAAATATCATAGCTAATATGATTTAAAATACATAAAAATACATAAAAATACTTAATTAAATATTTATAAAACTTTATAGTTTATACAAAGAGAATTTTAATTCAAAAATACGTTACATGTATTCATTTATAAAGTTTTCTTTTATATTAATATCGTAGATAACAAATGATATTATATAAAATAAGATCTTTAATAAAATACGTAAGCTATATGTTTAATATGTGAATTAACAAAGTTGTATTATGTATTCAAAACTAAACCCTTTTAAAATATTTATCAAAACCTTTTTAAAAATCTTTACTAACACCTTTATAAATATTTTAATTATCTAATATATATATATATATATATATATATATATATATATATATGATTTAAACCAAGATTTGGAAACAAAATTAGTTAGGATGTCGGTTTGATAAAATAAAGTTTATTTGATGTTTAATATTAATTAAGATTAATCATAAAATCATTACTATGCTTAAAAAAAACAAAAATAAATAAAGAAGCAAGAGGGGCTGGCTAGGCTCGAACCTGAGCAGATGGCCGGCTCCCAAACACCACCCACACGCCTAGCCAGTTGCGCTAGGTTTGTTATAAAATGAATATGGGTACTTGGTTGGGTAATGGATCCGGGTTACAGATTTGATGGGTTATAAAATGTGGATTTTGCACTTTAGACCCCGGGAGTTGCAGGTGGAAACATAAATGGGTAAAATTTTAAGCTTATGGTACAAATTGATTATAAGTCAAAGTTAAATTTATATAATAAATAATAATTATAATAAACAATATAATATTAGATAATAAGGATAAAATAATACTAACTCGATAAAGGTGACGTTTATTAATTAAAATTTTCCGAAAATGAAAACGGGTCGGGTAGTTTAGATTTTGGGAAACCCGAGTTGTTACAGTCTCCCATACTTTAGGGAATTTCGTCCCGAAATTAAATGATACTATAACAAAACCATTAGATTTTTGTGAAAAAGGAAAATTTAATTAAAATTTTGAAAAAATAAAAAAATAAAAAATAAAAATTTATCATAGTATAGAACTTAGAATAGCTAAAATAACGTTCCAAATGCAAATCCGATAAGGGCACTTATATATAGGATGTACCAGCGGCGTATCCACCATGTCCTTATCATCTTTGCATTCGTAACGTTATTCCAACCACTTTCGATTCTATATTATGACACACAATCTTACTCATCATGATTTCCATGCGAGGACTTTGATAATTATGTTCCGGACCATAATTATTTTCATTGTCGGATGGTCCACATGATTCGTCTCATCGTGCGGATTTTCAAAAAGTTTGATTAAAACATGACTTTGAGGAAACACAAGTTTTAAGAAGTTTTAAGTTAGAACACTAGAAAGTCACCAATGTATAAAATAATTTCAAAAGTTATAGTGAATTTTAATGAAGCAAAGAAATTTTTAGGACGACTTTTAAACGTAAAGATATAAGTATTTAAAATTTAATAAGGGTAGCTTATAAATAGTGAAGATAAAGAAAGAAGATAGAAGTAGGCTTAAATAAACAATCTATTTAATCAAAAAGAACTTTATTCATAAGATAGATTATAAAAGATAGATAGTTCAAAAGGCCATAAGAGGCGTTACAATAATTAAGAAAAAAACAAAACAAGGTAAGATAGATAAAGGGAACGGCAAAGGTCTTCAATATCGTTGAGTAGCATGATTGACGTGACTTTAGGCACCATGAGGAGTTGCAGGAGTAGGAGAAGTTGAGGTAGATTGATTTGGGAGTGCTTGGAAAACTGGAGCTTGAACGGTTTGCAAGAAGCTTGTTTGTTTGATAAACTTGAGCTTGTGGTTGCGAGGTGTGGTAGTGTTGGGTTAAGTAAGGTTGACCTTGATTGATGGGAGGAGTTTGAGGGACGTGAGGTTGGTGAGTTTGAGCTTGGTAAGCATGGGTCAAGCAGTATGGTGTAGTCGTGGATTGGACTTGATGAGCTTGGGTAAGTTGAGGGCACACATTACGGAGGTGATTTGGGTCCTTACAATGGTACTAAGCACGGGTATTAGGAACATCAGGTTGAGCATGAGGGGTAAGTTGTTGCGGAACAGTTTGTGCAGTAGGCGAGATACGACAAGTGTTAGAAAGGTGGCCACAATGATTACATTAGATGCAGCGAAGGCATAGGGATTTAACCGAGTGATAACGGTTACAAATGGAGCATGACAGAAAAGAACCGAGGTAAGGTTTCTTGTTTGAGGATGCTTGCGGGTGGGTAGGATTTGTTGCAGTAAGGTTCTTACGTTTGTTGTTTTGAGGATGAGTGGAGGTAGACGGTTTGTAGTCACTAGTAGAGGAATTTGTGGGAATAGTTGAAATCGATTGTAATGATGTTTTGAATTTGGGTCACTATCCGAGGGATCGTAGCAGCTATCTCTTTGGCGATACAGACAGCCATACAGTGGTTGTGAGAATCAAACAATTGACGTCGAGGATGATGGTAGTTTCTTGAATGAGACATTTTATGTGGACAAAAAATGAGGGTTTATAAGATGAGGGATAAACTGGGGAATCATAAGAATAGTAAAATATTTAATTATGTGAAAATAATATTGTTTTCTTAATAAGTGAGAAATTGCGTCATGAGGATTAAAAGTAAAAGGTTATAAGATGAGGGGGGTACATTGCGTAAAATATTGCTAAAAAATGAATTGATTTTATTATTTTATTATTATTTTTATTATTTTTTTAGTTGTTTTTAAATATAATATTAAAATTTTCAAACATCCTTTGAAAGTATAGTGCTGCAACCAGTTGTCTTTGAAAAGATAAATTGTGTTGGGTGAACATATTTATAAATTATTAGAATTGAAATTGTGTAAATCCAAAAATCGAGTAAAGATTTATTATAATGTACGATTGAGAAAGGTAAAGTATGTTTAGATAAAAGTGACAAAAACATCTTCTTTAATAAACTTAGTTATGAATAACTTGATTAATTAAATCTGTAAAAATTTGAATAATTGAAGTTGATTGAACTGAAATATTCTGATTAGGTCACAAAGTAGGGTTTAATAGAGTAAGTTTGGAAATTTTGGGCTTGATGAATATGATTGAGTCGGGAACACACATGGCATAGGTGATTAGGATTTTCTTAGTCGTGGAAAGTATTAACAAGATAATCAAGATTAAAACAAAAAAGTGACAAAAACATCTTCTTTAATAAACTTAGTTATAAATAACTTGATTAATTAAATCTATAAAAATTTGAATAATTGAAGTTGATTGAACTGAAATATTCTGATTTGGCCGCAAAGTAGGGTTTAATAGAGTAAGTTTGGAAATTTTGAGCTTGATGAATATGATTGAGTCGGGAACACACATGGCGTAGGTGATTAGGATTTTCATAGTAGTGGCAAGTATTAACAAGATAATCAAATGATTACTTTAGGTATAAAACGATCCGAGGATTGAATTGAACAGTGATAGTAAGTGAAGAATACCGAGTGAATTTTGAGGTAAAGTTTCTGGTTTGAGACGCTAAGATTTTGTTGAGATTAATGGTTAACTTAATTGACAGCATATAGTTGATGTTTAGACTTGTGGTTTTTGTTGTTATGAGATTGAGTAGGGGTAAATGAATTGAATTTATTGGCGAAGAAGTAACGAACAATATTGAATTGATTGTATTTATGTTTTAGAAATTGAGTTTATATTTTAGAGATTGCAGGAGTTATCTCATTGACTAAACATGTAACCATGAGGCGGTTATAGAAAATAAATGATTGGTGTTGTTTCATGTTAAGAAAACATTCTATGATTAATAAAGATGTGACTTGATGAGAAGATTGGATAGTTGTGTAGATTTCATATGAGTTATTGTGTAAAACAAAACTTAAATATGTTATGCTGATGTTTATTCATAACTTAAGGATAAGTTAGAATCCAAATTAAAAATCAATGGGTTAATATGATGAGTTAATGAGTTTCATCAAAGTTGGCATGTTTTAACAAACTAACATTTTGAGGTTGAATACTGGAAATATGTTTGATTTATATATATGATGTCATGAGTATTAATTAAGTTATTGACATTATAATAATGTGATAAGATGAATAGGTGAAAACCGATTTTAATGAGTGTAAATTGTTTTGGTTAGCTCGTGATAACCGAGTCTTGATGAATGAAGGGCCTGTATCCGATCAGGTGAATAAAAATGTTTTGAGTGTATGAGTAGATCAAATCAATAGATTTTGATTCAAAAAAATGATTTAGTAAATAAGGAATTGAATAGTTAAATAATAGAATAATTGAATAGTTAAATCAAATCATAAATTGGTTCGTATAAAATCAAACAAATAAAACAATTAACGAATGTTCTTCGAGGTGTTGGGTTTTCCATGAGCTTTCCATGGCATTTTGTTTCCCCAACTTATTAGCATACCAAAACCAAAACAAATGTGTTAGTCGGCCTCCCATGAGCATTACATGGCAATTTGAATGACCCAACTTAATTAACGAATCAACGAATCAATTGAGTTTGTCGGCCCATGAGCGTTACATGGCGATTTGACCGACCAAACTAAATAACGAATAAACGAACTCAAGCACAAATAGTTGAAACATCTTGTGTATCACCAAGGATGATAATGTTCCAACAAAATATCGCAAATATAACAAATTGTGCAAATGTACAGTTGGCGTGTCCATGGCGTCCCATGGGTTTTACACCCGACTAGACATTTTAAAAACAATAAGACACAATAAATGGTGTACCGTTTAGCTGGTTACATTAAACACTTAAAGTGTCGGTCGCATGAAAATTTCCACTATGGCGGGGAATCTTGTCACACTCCCTAGTTTTAAGTGAAAACGAGCAAAAACAAAGCTAGGAAATTCACAAGGAAATTTCCGACAATAAAAGACAATCCAATAACATTTAATATAAATATTATAAAATTGAGGCATAGCCTCGAAGTTATAAAAACATTTTGAGAATGAGACATAGTCTCGGAGTAATAAAACATTTTGAGAGTGAAGCATAGCTTCGGAATTATGTGTGTGTGCATAACAATACAATAATAAATAATCATTAGATAATTATCTAAGAAAGCTGTAAACAAATAATTTTTGAACACAAAAGGCAAACAGATAAGCACGTATAGGGCTCCTAAACATGTGTCTAAGGCAATTTCTAACGACCTATATTAAACCTTCGGCTTTGATACCAATCTGTTACACCCCAACCTACGGCGGAAATGCCGGGGCGCGAACTGATTGTCACAGCTCTCAAGGTTACTATCATGCACAATATAAGTTTCAATATCTATTTAATAATTTCAAATAATTCAAGTACAAAATTATAACTTATTAAACAAACAACAATTACAAATTAAATTTCTTGATCGTATCATTTCTAACTTAAATTCTTCACAAGTCTTCACCAACCTGCATTAAATTCCTACGATAACCTGCATATGCTTTTAAAATAGAATTTTGTCAACAACACATGTTGAGTGAGCAACACACCTATTTAGTTGTACATATAGTATATATAACAAAATACGTAGCTGCAACAAGTCATATGAGAATAACAAATTAACCAAATGAGCAAGTATAACTTAGATGTCGAGAAACACAAAGGCTATAACGACTGGCGTATGATCATACTATTATGAGATTATGTTGGACCTCTCCGAATGCGGTTCACGTAAAGCATGTAAGCACATAAACAAGTAAGGTTTAAGTTGTTAACACATAAGACAATAGTTGCAGTTTTAAGTATAAGTATAAATGAGAAATATATTTACGCATATGTCCCCAAAACGTGAGAAAAACGAGTAAAAAGAGGGGAATGTGGTACTCACCTGATTGGATGAACGAAACGGGAATAAATACGGTACAACGGTAAAGTAACGTCTCGATCGAGGTGTATCAAGGAACGAATCCTAAGTAATAAAGATACCCAAAGGATACAGTGAATCAATAGATGCATTAAAGAAATTGAGATTAATCGGGTGTTCTTGACGGAAGCATTTATTGCTTTAAATTATAATTAACTTTATTATTTTAAATATCATAGCTAATATGATTTAAAATACATAAAAATACTTAATTAAATATTTATAAAACTTTATAGTTTATACAAAGAGAATTTTAATCCAAAAATGCGTTACATGTATTCATTTATAAAGTTTTCTTTTATATTAATATCGTAGATAACAAATGATATTTATATAAAATAAGATCTTTTATAAAATACGTAAGCTATATGTTTAATATGTGAATTAACAAAGTTGTATTATGTATTCAAAACTAAACCTTTTTAAAATATTTATCAAAACCTTATAAAAATCTTTACAAACACCTTTATAAATCTTTTAATTATCTAATATATATATATAATATATATATATAATATATATATATATATATATATATATATATATATATATGATTTAAACCAAGATTTGGAAACAAAATTAATTAGGATGTTGGTTTGATAAAATAAAGTTTATTTGATGTTTAATATTAATTAAGATAAATTATAAAACCATTACTATGCTTAAAAAAACAAAACAAAAATAAATAAAGAAGCAAAAGGGGCTGGCTAGGCTCGAACCTCCTGAGCAGATGGCCGGCTACCAAACACCACCCGCACGCCTAGCCAGTTGCGCTAGGTGTGTTAATTGATTAGGAACGACAACATAAAGATAAATACTAAAATTGATATAATCAAATTTGAACATAAACCCTAGAAACCACAACTGATTAAACCCGATTACGTTTGATTAATTAGAGTTGGGGTTATTGATAAGAAGATCTCGACGAGTATAATGATGTAACTGATTACCTTTAACAGTTGCGAATAGGAGGTTAATTTAGACGATGAAGCAGCCGACCATGTTTTGATCGGGAGCGGGGTCTTTCGGGTTACGATAATCAAATTCATATTGGGGTTATTGTAGGCGATGGTTTGAAGATGCTATATGCGTGTTTAATTGTATTATAACAACTGATTTCGTATTTTCTAGGATATTAGGGTTTTTGGCTTAAGTAAAATAGGAAAACAGATCACTGATTGATATTGTAAACTCGTATAAGGTGTCGGTTAGGCCGCATTTTGTAAGAGTCATCACAAACATAAATCAATTCCTAGTTTAGAGTGACAATTGTGGTGCAAGAATCCTAAACGGGTAGCAGATACGTTCTGGATCATGAATATGGGTACTTGGGTTTGGGTAATGGATCCGGGTTACAGATTTGATGGGTTATAAAATGTGGATTTTGCACTTAAGACCCCGGGAGTTGCAGGTGGAAACATAAATGGGTAAAAGTTTAAGCTTATGGTACAAATTGAATATAAGTCAAAGTTAAATTTATATAATAAATAATAATTATAATAAACAATATAATATTAAATAATAAGGATAAAATAATACTAACTCGATAAAGGTGACGTTTATTAATTAAAATTTTCCGAAAATGAAAACGGGTCGGGTAGTTTAGATTTTGGGAAACCCGAGTTGTTACATAATGTGTTACAATTGTATTGCACACATACTTAACTAATTTTTAATTCTAGCCAAAGGTGATTTATTTTTGTTTAAGTATAACTTTTAATTATAGTTTATTAGTTTGATGTTAATAATAGACATATCACATATTTAATAAAATATAATACTCCTTACATTAATGATCATTCATTATCTAATGATCATAAATTTTAATATGTATTATTTTAATATCCCATAATATTACTCACTTTAATTTTCTTTTATAAACAACCATCTCATCCAAATCATCCACTCTAATATTAAAACATAATATAAGTTTTAAATCATAAAGAGTTATAATAACATTTAGCTCTTATAAGTTTTAGTTCCATTAAGACATGATATGACTATCCTACTGCTCTTTATAATAACAATCATTCTATTGAAAACTAGAGCATAACAAATGGGATGAGTCAATTATAATGTCTTTTATGATAATGATAACCAAGAACTTATCACTAGAGTTATTCTAGATTTAGTTTTTCTAAGACTAATAAAAATAAGTCCTAAGAGGCATGCATTCCTTCTAAATTCTAACTATAAGGTTAAATGGTATCCCTGAATACATCATAATGTACAATACCATGACCCATAAAATTAAGGGTTCAGGCATGAAAATAACTACAATTTTATAATACATTACATGCTAAAATTTTCAAAGTACAATTTGGTGCTTTAAGAATAAACTATAACACTCAGAAGTACCAAAGGAAAATGAGTGTGTTGATCAACAACATGTGTACAAGAATATAAATGTCTGGTATTGGAAATAAGATGTTATTCAACTCACTACCACTAAAACCTAAAAGAAGATAATTCTAAGGTTCATAGACAAAATACAAGTATTATATCCAGCTTTAAGTTCTCTAAGGAGAAGTCTCATTACAAAAATTGCCAATAGATTAGGCATAGGCATTACAAGATTATCCATAATTCAAAAGAACAACTGGCTAACATTGATAGTGTATATTATGATATTTAAGTATGCTAATCCTAATATTTCTATTAACACATGATTGGTTGAGTCTAGTTTTAAAGGTTTACCCGACATCAACAAATAACTAACATGAGTGTTAGTGACAAATTTAAATGTTAAGGTTATTAGAACCAATGTAAACTGTCTTCTAATTACGTTTTATGATACCTAAATATTCTGGAGATTAATCACAATTTAGTATCAATACTTAATCTACATTTGACAGTTATGAGGTTTTCATAGCCAACACAAAGACACTCTTACCTTAAACTCTCATATTATTTGTTATCAAAACCTAGCTTGAAACATTTATAAAATAGAACTAGATGATACTATATACTTTCATAACTTTTATTATCATGCAAATTAAAATTTAACAAAAGACAAATGAGACCTATAAAATTAATCCATTAAAACCAAATTCAGGAGAAATCATGACATGGTTGATGAGGGTGATTTTTCATATAATGTCATTCTTAGTGATTTTAAACATGTGTTAGATGCCCTATTACTTGGCATAAGAAATAAGTATGGGTCTACCAGAAGTTATATTTCACTTAGATTCGTGGAACTTATTTAGACGGAATAATCAAACATAATTCTTTTATCATTTAAAAGACTATTTGATTGTATCTAATATGTCTTCTATGGTTCACGGTCTTAAAGAGATCCATTAATATATACTTATTACGATTTCTTTTAAATATGTCTAACATATATATGACATATTCCTACGTCACGTACATCATTGAAACTTCTCTTGTATTTTTTCTATATATATTAAAGATCAGTGAGAGCCTAAAGAGTCTCAATCATAACTTACAAGATTTGCAAGAGGTGGGGGAGTGAAAACTTGATATTACCTCAATTAAACCTCTTGTACAAGACACTACTCCATCACCACACTTTTCCATAAAAAATTATCACTTTAGTATTTACTATTACTTTACAAAGGTTTTATTGTTGTTTAAAAGTGGGCATATTCAGATTTCTTACTAAACTAATCCTCACCAAGAGAAACAACAACAATTTATATTATTAACTTGTTTCTCTATTAGAATCTATTGGTCTTTGAATATTGACCATAATCATGTAAATTTCCTAAAGGCTTCTAAGGTCAGTAGGAGCAGTAAAAGTCCTTATAATGACTTAATATAAGAAATGTAAGATTATATATATATATACATATATATTATATATTTATATATGACCATTATAATCTTTTATATTATAATAGATCAAAATACTAACTATACTTTATTGTATATTAGTTTGATAATAATGGGTTTCCCCTTTGGTGTATATAAAGGGAGAGAATAAATTAACATCATACCCTAATCATACATACATTACAATTTTGTGTGCCTCCTCTCTCCTAAAACCGGGGTTCCTATTAAGAACCATAATCTACATCCTTAACTATACATTCTAAAGGGGAACCCGACTAAGCTGACAAACATTTCAACTACATCATACTCTGCTGAGGTTACTACTCTCCATGCTGTATCTCCATGTAGTAACTGGTTCATAGGTTTAATATGTTGGTTAATCAGTTGTTAATGTTTTCCTTAAATTTGGAATTGAAATCGAAAAACAAGAATTTTGATTAAAACCAAAATTTTTTTCAGTTTTCTGTTTTCATGTTTTGTTAAGAAAACTAGTTGTAATTGCTAAAATTCGTATTTTAAACTTTAATATATTCAAAATATGTTTAAGATTTCGATTCCAGAGAAAACTGACTACGGATTATTCAAAGATGTTCTTCATGCTCATCATAAAATTCAAAAAATCATCCTTATTTTGAATGAATCGTAAGATAAAATATGTTGTTTCCAATTCTAATTAATTCTTATCTATTAAAAATTTTGAAACATGATATAATTTTATCAATAAAAGATTTCAAAATCTTGAATAACTATAATAAATTATTTAAATTAGGAAACAAGATAATACATTAAAATTCGAATTCCATCACTATCATAAATTAGTTTATGGGATTTAAAAATAATTTATGGGTTAAAAATAGTTTATGGGTTACCAATGGGGTGGTGGTCTATTGGCAAAGGCAAAGCCTTTAAACACCTAGGTTTAGGGAGGGGAGGTCTTGGGTTCAAGTCCCAAAGAACACAAAGATTAATAAAAGAAGTTCACTATTCAAAAAAAAATATAGTTTATGGGTTAAGAATTTAAAAATAGATTTCGATTTTTTCTAAAATGGTTTTGGTTTACCAAAATCCCAAAAACCTTATAAAACCCGAAAAATCTCATAATCTCGAAAACCCACTAAAAGCCGAGCTCACTAAAATTCTCGAGAACTCATAATTCCCAATAACTCAAAAGTCTCGATAACTAATTTCCCTAGAACTCTAATTTTCTCATAAACTGTTCCTAGTTAAATGTTTTATAAACAATTAAATCTTATAAAATTTTACAAAACATTAAAAGCTTAATTTGAGTGAATTATGATGTATCACTTCTGCCCAAAAGTGATGTGTTACATTTACCATATCATTCAAGTCTAATTGAAAGCTTTTGTTAGTTTTTGCATAATATGATACAAATGTCTTACTTCCGCCCAAAGGTGATATGTTACATTTTTATCTAGCCCGTACACAATTATAATAATTGTCTCACTTCTGGCCAAAGGTAATGTGTTAAAATTGTATTGCACACATACTTAAACTAATTTTTAATTCTAGCCAAATGTGATTTATTTTTGTTTAAGTAGAACTTTTAATTATAGTTTATTAGTTTGATGTTAATAATAGACATATCACATATTTAATAAAATATAATAATCCTCACATTAATGATCATTCATTATCTAATGATCATAAATTTTAATATGTATTATTTTAATATCTCATAACATTACTCACTTTAATTTTCTTTTATAAACAACTATCTCATCCAAATCATCCACTCTAATATTAAAACATAATATAAGTTTTAAATCATAAAGAGTTATAATAACTTTTAGCTCTTATAAGATGTAGTTATCCATTAAGACATGATATGACTATCCTACTGCTCTTTCTAATAACAATCATTCTATTGAAAACTAGAGCATAACAAATGGGACGAGTCAATTATAATGTCTTTTATGATAATGATAATCAAGAACTTATCACTAGAGTTATTCTAGATTTAGTTTTTCTAAGACTAATAAACATAAGTCCTAAGAGGCATGCATTCCTTCTAAATTCTAACTATAAGATTAAATGGTATCCTTGAATACATCATAATGTACAATACCATGACCCATAAAATTAAGGGTTCAGGCATGAAAATAACTACAGTTTTATAATACATTACATGCTAAAATTTTCAAAGTACAATTTGGTGCTTTAAGAATAAACTATAACACTCAGAAGTACCAAAGGAAAATGAGTGTGTTGATCAACAACATGTAAAGCCCCGAACCTAGTAGCCCTACTTTAGCGTCGGATTTACTCATTAAAACAGTTCTACAAATCATTGTTAATTAAAACTTTCGCGGAATATAAAACTTCGATCATTCTTTAGAAAACATTACAAACTTGTCTTTAAATCATAACATGAAACATCATATTTAAAACTTCATTTCTTCCATCTTCAGATGCCAGCCATTCAATCCATTCCATGTGCCCTCCTCATGCTAGCTCATTAAACATATTTACCTGCGTGCATACTTAAAGTCAGCTAAGCTGAGTGAGTTCTATTTAATCATACATCGTGCCATACGTACACATATCGTTCATACATATATGTCTTAACCTTGTATAAATATCCGTAGGAGGAACCTCACGTAATATTTATTAAAGAACTATTACTATTATCCCTACTATATATATATCCTCCATAGAAGGACTCTCTGTATATATATTCTCCATAGAAGAACACTCTGTATATATATTTTCCATAGAAGGGCACTCTGTATGTATATTCTTCATAGAAGGGCACTCTGCATATATATTCTCCATAGAAGAGCACTCTGTATATATATTCTCCATAGAAGGACACTATATATACTTCCATAGAAGGAACATCTTATATATTTCCATAGAAGGAACACTATGCTTTCCATTAAATGAACACTATGTTTTCCATTAAAGGAACACTCTATATTTTATCCGTAGGGGGAACTCTGTACATAACTTATTATTTAATATCCATACAAGGAGACAATCACTACCCTTAGCAATACATGCAATATCCGAAGATCGTTCACGTATCGACAAGCAATCACTCTTACATTACATACAATATGCATATCTTTATTTATAATCTGACAGTACGTGCAATATCCGAAGATCGTTCACGTATCGACAATCAATTATTTGTATCTATCACATATATCATACACGGCGTACACTTATCATTTAAGGTAAGTGTATTAACTATCACATCGAGTATGCACACAGCCCCGAAAACATAACAAGGAAGTGGGGCTGGAAACTAACCTGAATTCTGTTACGTTCACCGATAGTAGTTATTCCTTTCTTTAGCTGGCACGGCTAACTGTATAACGATTACACGTATCAATCAACTATCAGTTTCCATATCATACTTTTAGTCTAATTATAACCCTCCACAAACGGGGTCTGGGGGCAGCGCCCCTCGCAGCGGGGTTCTAGGGGCGGCAGCCCCTAGCAGGGTCCAAGGGGCAGAGCCCCTGGCTGGGTTTAAGCTGCCAGGTCAGCTTGGAAAAATTTTATTTTCATTAGCTATCTTGACACATTTTCCATTAGGATTTTAAATTATTTTCTAATTCGTTAGCTAATTCGTTATCTTTCATAATCTAGTTCGTTAACTGATTCGTCATTTGGTCATCATCTGATTCTTCATTCCAATTCGTTATTTGAACAAGCCTTGATTCGTCACATTATTCTTAACTAACTGGCGAGTAACGAATCACCTGATTCGTTATCTAGTTCGCTAGCTGATTCATGATTCTGGTTCGTTGTCTAGTTCATTTTCTTAGTATAACGAATGGATATATTCATTATCCATTTACACGAATGAGTCCCATTCGTTATGTACGCGTAACGAACTGATCATCCATAATGAACTACCAACCGTTCTTATCCAGATCTTTGACTATAGGGTCAAAGTCAAAATCATCAGGAACATACGCAGTCAACCTTCATCGAATCTGCAATTAAACCCTCATTTCGCAATGAAATAACACGATTTAGGTATCAATGGATTCTTCTACCCAGCGCCTACAAACCCTAACCATTCAATCATTCAAACAGTCGTGTTTATAGGGTGCGATTTAAACATATATATACGGGTTCTTTAGGTTAGCAATTAACCTATCAATCGTTAATGGTTTTCAGCAAGAATCATCACGTTTGGTTCGTTGTTATCATATGTATACAGATCTAACATTATCTAAATGAATCCAGACCTAAATGAACGATTCCTAATTGTATACGCACCTTAAACGAGTCGAACTACGAACACGGTTATGCCTTGATGTTGTTTTGGTTCTTCACGATGATCTAGCACCAACATGTTCGGGTTTCCACCTTCGAATCTTGGCTCGGGTTATAGGATGGTGTTTGTGTGTGTTTTTCAAGGTGTAGGCTATGGTGTAGAGATAGATAAAAATGGAAAGGATTAGGGTTTAAGGGGTATTTATACTCCCTTAAGCCCATGGACCTAAGGCTCATCTTTCCCTTTTGGTCCATAATTAATTCCATCTAAAAGCCTACTTATCCTATCATATTTTTATTATTATTATCAACCGAACGGAAAATTGGGATGTTACAAGTCTTCCCTCCTTAAAGAGGTTTCGTCCCTGAAACCTAGCTTATTCCTTGTAAAAGGAATAATTCTTATATTCACACACTCTATTGAATCATATTTGCTTTCTAGGTTTTTGTTCTTACTCCGGGCTTGCGGTCATCGAGTGGTGTTCATGTGATTTAGCTATTCAAGGTAGCTCGTCCATGAGGCCTTCGATGTCTCACGTCTCGTCTCGTCCTTCCTAGGGACCTCGTTTCATAATATTTAACGCTATTGTCTAAAATGACGTTTTATCATTACACAACAATCATTCGTAACCAAAATCAACTCATAACAGTTTCTTAACATAATTAATTCAGATAACTCCAGTATAAACTTTAAAATAATACATAAAGACACGCGTTAAGTCATTGATAATTAAAACACATATTAAAACTTATGGCTAGTAACTAGCCTTCCTGAACGGTCTTTCTAAGCATAAGGAGGAAACTGTTAAACCTCAAGCATTCTTCTCTGCTTCATGTCCTTCCTTCGGCTTCCTGCAATCCCTTGCTAGGTGTCCACACCCTCCACAGTTGTGACACCTATGATGATCTTTGCACTCCCAAGAAGAATGTCCTGCTCTTCCACACCTGTAGCAAACACCTAATCCCACTCTGCACTCTTCTGGGTGTCTCTTCCCACATTTTTCACAAGCGGTGAACTCCTCTTGCCTTGCCTTCTTCTTACGTGGATCCACCTCATTGGCTTCATTTGGTTCTGGGGTTGGGTTCTTTTTCTTCAGTTCCGTCTTCTCCTCTTCACATATGGCAAGGTCCTCATAAACCATCTCGGCCAATTCCACGGCCGAGTCAAATGTTGCGGGTTTACTAGCCTTAACCAAAGAGCGAACATTCCGCGGAAGTCCTCTTACGTAACACTTGATCCTCTTAGCTTCAGTGTTCACCATGTCAGGTACCAACCTAGACACACGGTTGAATTCAGTAGTATACTCCCATTGTGTCATCTTTCCCGCTTTCAAGTTCAGAAATTTCATCTCCATTCTTTCAACTTCGGTATAAGCGCAGAACCTCTTCATCACCAACTCCTTTAGATCATTCCATCTCATCGCCTTAACCTCTTCCTGACCCTTCCTCTGCTCAACCGTCTCCCACCAGTTCATTGCTTCTTTACCGAATGATTGAGTAGCATAACCCACAGCTTGGTCGGGACGGCATTCGCTAATGCGGATAATTTTATCCATGGCGGTTATCCATTGAAGAGAGGCGATTGCGTCTTCCAAACCAGTTAGCTTCGGCGGGTTACATCCTTTGAAGGAATTGTAGTTACACCCACCTCGTCCTCTCTTTCCATCATCAACTTTCACAGATCCAGCTTCACCTGAGTCACCCTTCTCTCCCTCACCATCTTTCTTACCATTTCCCCCTGACCCTTCAGCAGTTCTCCCATGGCTTCCAGCAGATCTCTCAGGATTCTGGTTCTTCACAGTAGCGGCTACAGCTTGAACAATGGCTGCTTGAATCGCAGGGTCAAGTTGAACGCCTTCGTTGTTGCTCGGGTTCCCTCCAGCTGCGCTTCCTTCATCTCCGGTGTTGGAAGCTGTTTCTACCGAGGGTTGTCAGACAATACGAGGCTTGCCTCGACACCCAGTGCGACCTCCAGTGCCAACGATCTCTCTTGCGCCAGCCATCGTATTCTAAAAGGAAAAACACAAACGGTGTCTATTACGGCACTCATCCTACCATTTAACACCATTGTCTAGACGGCATTTTATCATAACATAAATAATCATTCACAACCAAACTCAATATATTACACGTCATAGATAAGCATAAGTTTTAAACCTTAACACAAAACAAGTTCTTAGGCAATCATACTTAAAACGAAATTAAACTATTTTCTAAGCAATTATTTCTCCATCGAGCGTTCATCTCAGCAGTCTTCCTTGGCCTACGCTCCTATCCCTTTCGCGCCTCCCGCATTCGTTCCTTTGCACTCCCTTGCCATGTGATCCGTTTTACCGCATATGAAGAATTTTGGGCGATCAGGGCATACTCGAGAGTAATGTCCACTCCTCCCGCACCGATAGCACATGTCCGACCCAGTCCTGCATTCTCCCAGGTGCATTTTTCTGCACACCTTGCATGTTTCCTTGGCCGCCATCTTTGGTGTCTTCTTCTCCGCATACTCCACGACATCTGCAGGCCGTTTGGTTCCTTTCGCCCCACTCTTATTATCATCAACTTTCTTACCGTCTTCCCCTGCCCTCTCAGTGGCCCTTGCATGGCTTTCAGCAGACTTGTCATGATGGAATTTCTTTGCTGCAGCAGCCACAGCGCAGGAAATGGCATATTGAACAACATAATCCAGCTGATACCCTTCATCGCTGCTTGGTCCCTGCAGAGTTTCACTTTTCTCCTTTCTCGTGGTAATAACTGGTTCTTCAGAAGGTTCCCGGACAACACGTGGCCCACAAGGACGTCCAGTGTGACCTCCCTTACCAACAAACCTTCTTGCTCCAGCCATCGTATTCTAAAGGGAAAACACAAGCGTCATCACTCCAGGAATTATTTAGCACATGATTCTTAAATTAAGTAGTTAATGATAGTGGCCAAGTGTAATTAACTATTTGCACTACTCCTCAGGTTCTACATACTTCCCTTTATGATTTCACTTGTGCTAATTTCTACTTTAAAACAGTTAATCAATCAAACAACTAATTAATCCTATCCCTATCCTGCACATATCCTTCTTTTAATAATTAAGCTAAAGTTATCATGCACTAGGTAATCATACACTTTTACCTTTACCAGGCTTGCTTGAGAGACACATGGCTATCTTGAACTGGCATCTTCTTTCTTTTATTACTTAAGTACCATTTTCTGTTCGAGTCTAAGCATGTAGGATACTTAAATCTCTCGAACTTATGCTCTGATACCAACTTGTAAGGCCCGAACCTGGTAGCCCTACTTTAGCGTCTGATTTACTCATAAACACAGTTCTACAAATCAGAGTTAATTAAAACTTTCGCGAAATATAAAACTTCGATCATTCTTTAGAAAACATTACAAACTTGTCTTTAAATCATAACATAAAACATCATATTTAAATCATCATTTATTCCATCTTCAGATGCCAGCCATTCAATCTATGCCACGTGCCCTCCTTATGCTAGCTCATTAAACATATTTACTTGCGTGCATACTAAAAGTCAGCTACGCTGAGTGAGTTCTAGTTAATCATACATCGTGCAATACGTACACATATCGTACATACATATATGTCTTAACCTTGTATAAATATCCATAAGAGGAACGTCACGTAATATCTATTAAAGAACTATTACTATTACCCCTACTATATATATCCTCCATAGAAGGACTCTCTGTATATATATTCTTCATAGAAGGACACTATGTATATATATTCTCCATAGAAGGGCACTCTGTATATATATTCTCCATAGAAGGGCACTCTGTATATATATTCTCCATAGGAGGACACTGTATATACTTCCATAGAAGGAACATCTTATATAATTCCATAAAAGGAACACTATGCTTTCCATTAAAGGAAAACTCTATATATTATCTGTAGGGGGAACTCTATACATAATTTATTATTTAATATCCATACAAGGAGACAATCACTACCCATGGCAATACATGCAATATCCGAAGTCGTTCACGTATCGACAAGCAATCACCCTTACATTACATACAATATACATATCTTTATTTATAATCTGACAGTACGTGCAATATCCGAAGATCGTTCACGTATCGACAATCAATTATTTGTATCTATCTCATATATCATATACGGCGTACACTTATCATTTAAGGTAAGTGTATTAACTATCACATCGAGTATGCACACAGCCCCGAAAACATAATAAGGAAGTGGGGCTAGAAACTCACCTGAATTATGTTACGTTCACCGAATGTAGTTAATCCTTTCTTTAGATGGCATGACTAACTGTATAACAATTACGTGTATCAATCAACTATCATTTTCCATATCGTACTTTTAGTCTAATTATAACCCTCTACGAACGGGGGTCCGGGGGCAGCGCCCCTGGCAGCGGGGTTCTAGGGGCGTCAACCCCTAGCAGGGTCCAAGGGGCAGAGCCCCTGGCTGGAGTTAATCTGCCGGGTCAGCTTAGACAAATTTTATTTTCATTAGCTATCTTAACACATTTTCCATTAGGATTTTAAATTATTTTCTAATTCGTTAATCCATTATTTATCACGAATTAAGCCTAATTCGTTAGCTAATTCGTTATCTTTCGTAATCTAGTTCGTTAACTGATTCATCATCTAGTCATCATCTGATTCGTCATTCCAATTCGTTATCTGAACAAGCCCTGATTATTCACTTTATTCTTAGCGAACTAGCGAGTAACGAATCACCTGATTCGTTATCTGGTTCGCTAGCTGATCCGTGATTTTGGTTCGTTGTCTAGTTCATTATTTTAGTATAACGAATGGATAGATTCGCTATCCATTTACACAAATGAGTCCCATTCGTTATGTACGCGTAACGAATTGATCATCCATAACGAACTACCAACCGTTCTTTTCCAGATCTTTGAATATAGGGTCAAAGTCAAAATCATCAGGAACATACGCAGTCAACCTTCATCGAATCTGCAATTAAACCCTCATTTCGCAATAAAATAACACGATTTAGGTATCAATGGATTCGTCTACCCAGCGCCTACAAACCCTAACCATTAAATCGTTCAAACAGTCATGTTTATAGGGAGATATTTAAACATATATATACGGGTTCTTTAGGTTAGCAATTAACCTATCAATCGTTAATGGTTTTCAGCAAGAATCATCACGTTTTGTTCATTTTTATCATAAGTATACAGATCTAGCATTATCTAAATGAATCCAGACCTAAATGAACGATTCCTAAATATATACGCACCTTAAACGAGTCGAACTACGAACACGGTTATGCCATGATGTTGTTTTGGTTCTTCACGACGATCTAGCACTAACGGGTTCGGGTTTCCACCTTCGAATCTTGGCTCGGGTTATAGGATGGTGTTTGTGTGTGTTTTTCAAGGTGTATGCTATGGTGTAGAGATAGATAAAAATGGAAAGGATTAGGGTTTAAGGGGTATTTATACTCCCTTAAGCCCATGGACATAAGGCCCATCTTTCCCTTTTTGGTCCATAATTAATTCCATCTAAAAGCCTACTTATCCTATCATATTTTATTATTATTATCAACCAAATGGAAAATTGGGATGTTACACAACAGGTGTACAAGAAAAGAAATGTCTGGTATTGGAAATAAGATATTATTCAACTCACTACCACTAAAACCTAAAAGAAGATAATTTTAAGGTTCATAGACAAAATACAAGTATTATATCCAGCTTTAAGTTCTCTAAGGAGAAGTCTTATTACAAAAATTGCCAATAGATTAGGCATAGGCATTACAAGACTATCTATAATTCAAAAGAACAACTGGCTAACATTGATAGTTGTATATTATGATATTTAAGTATGCTAATCCTAATATTCCCATGAACACATGATTGGTTGAGTCTAGTTTTAAAGGTTTACCCGACATCAACAAATAACTAACATGAGTGTTAGTGACAAATTTAAATGTTAAGGTTACTAGAACCATGATAAACTGTCTTCTAATTACGTTTTATGATACCTTAATATTTTGGAGATTAATCACAATTTAGTATCAATACTTAAGCTACATTTGACAGTTATGAAGTTTTCATAGCCAACATAAAGACACTCATACCTTAAACTCTCTTATTATTTGTTATCAAAACCTGGATTGAAACATTTATAAAATAGAACTAGATGATACTATATACTTTCATAACTTTTATTATCATGCAAATAAAAATTTAACAAAAGACAAATGAGAACTATAAAATTAATCCATTAAAACCAAATTTCAGTAGAAATCATGACATGGTTGATGAGGGTGACTTTTCATATAATGTCATTCTTAGTGATTTTAAATCATGTGTTAGATTCCCTATTAGTTGGCATAAGAAATAAGTATGTGTCCACCAGAATTTATATTTCACTTAGATTCGTGGAACTTATTTAGATGGAATAATCAAACATAATTCTTTTATCATTTAAAAGACTATTTGATTGTATCTAATATGTCTTCTAGGGTTCAAGGTCTTAAAGAGATCCATTCATATATACTTATTAAGATTTCTTCTAAATATTTCTAACATATATATGACATATTCCCACGTCACGTACATCATTGAAACTTCTCTTGTATTTTTCCTATATATATTAAATATCAGTGAGAGCCTTAAGTGTCTCAATCATAACTTACAAGATTTGCAAGTGGTGGGGGAGTGAAACTTGATATTACTTCAGTTAAACCTCTTGTACAAGACACTACTCCATCACCACACTTTTCCATAAAAAATTATCACTTTAGTATTTACTATTACTTTACATAGGTTTTATTGTTGCTTAAACGTGGGCATATTCAGATTTCTTACTAAACTAATCCTCACCAAGAGAAATAACAAGTTATATTATTAACTTGTTTCTCTATTAGAATCTATTGGTCTTTGAATATTGACCATAAGCATGTAAATTTCCTAAAGGCTTCTAAGGTCAGTAGGAGAATAAATTAACATCATACCCTAATCATACATACATAACAATTTTGTGTGCCTCCTCTCTCCTAAAACCGGGTTCCTATCAAGAACCATAATCTCCAACCTTAACTATACATCCAAAAGGGGAACTTGACCGAGCTGACAAATATGTCAACTACATCATACTCTGCTGCGGTTGCTACTCTCTATTTTGCAACAGGTTCATATGTTTAATATTTATCATGTATTCTATTGATTACATGAATAAATGATCAACACAGTTTAATAGACTTAACAAAAATCTGTATTCAGATTTACATTACATAAACAAAATACATGCACAGAAAATAAACAGAAACAAAGTACCACTGTAACAATACTAACTAGAAAGACAATTAGAAAAACAAAATGAAAACTACAAAGAAAATAAATAAATAGAATAAAGGTGGCTGAGGATTTCCGTTTAACTAAGGTCCCTTATAATAGATTTCGGGCCACCATGTGTACGCGTCTGTCTCCCAAGGTATAGCAGCTGCAATAGAAAGTACTACCTAGCACCGAAACTATGCATGCAACGAGCGTGGAAGGATCGTAAAGCCTGGAAATTCTTCTGGATGTATGTTTAGTTGCATAAACGGATTTTTTTTAGTGTTTTGTGATCCAAGAACCTATGGTAGTATATATAGAGGAGCCATGTGCTAACCAAAGAACTTGACTTAATACACCATTAACTATGTAACATCTCAGATTTTTTCGTTTATGTTTAACCCGGACTCGGGAATGTAATTCGAATCCTTCATAATTATAAAAACTTGTACTTATTAGTATTTAACTTGGTTTAAGTTAATTTATATCCTCATAACTTTCAAACTCGTCAAACAACTTTTAGAAACCCTTAAAATCGTTTATTTTGGCTTAAAAATGCATTTTTTTAAGAACATAGGGTGAAATAGTAAAAAACAAACCTTCGTTAGATATCCCCTCCCCGATCCGCGTGTAGGAAGTACCCTTGCTCCACAAGCCACACGGGGAGACCCATTTGATACAACCAAAATTCAGTTTTTATTCGTTTTTAATGCGAGATCTTTCCTTAAACGACCTAAACTATGAAAATTGAGCCCTAAGTCAATAACCATAACATTATTACATGTCCAAGTTCTGTATTTGGTTAACATAATCGAGATCCTAAAGCTAAATGAATTAATTTTATCATAATTTAATTATCCGGCTCCTTATTCGAGCTATTACTAAATAAACAAGTTATTACTCATATTACTTAATCAAAATTGATCTCAAACCCTGAAAAGTATTGTACTCAACGGTCCTTTTATTAAACCCATGAAATTCCCTTCATCCTTTATTAATTTCTCAAGAATTAATCAAGTTAATACTAGCTTGTTAACTTTCATGTTCAATAACGTTTGACCATGAATTTTCTCCTAGTTATAATATTTGTTCGGGTAAGTTGTCGTTTGAGTTTTCATGGATTTTTATCTCATTTACAAGATCCCTCAATCAATTTCTCAGATTCAGGGAGTCTCGGTGGTCAATTTGATCCTGGCGCCCGTTTAAGGGCATAATAGTCAAAATATTTGACTTTCTCCATCTTCTAGTCAAAACTATATTTCAAACAAGAAGAATTTTATGTTTATTTTTAGTTTGACTATACTGGTCAGATATTAACTTCCGACTTGAAGTTCGGATTCTGAACAGTGCCAACTCGTTTAAATCTTGAAAATCTCATAACTTGATTTTTATATATCCGTCTGATCTAATTCCAGCGGCTATGTTCTCAGTTTTAATTCTAGTTTACTGTCTCAAACTTCCAGGTTAGTTCATTTGTAACATCCTACGTTTGATAATAATAAATAAATGAATTTTGTTTAGTTAATGCTATGTTATTATTTAGTTAAGTTAAATAATAATAATAATAATAATAATAATAGAGTGTGAGTTTGGACAATAAAAGATGGAATAAGGGATGGTGATGAGCCTTAGGTCCATGGTCTTAGGGGTATTTAAACACCCTTAAATCGCCTTAAAACACTAAAACCCTCATTTTCCACCCTCTTGCCTCCATACACACTCAAAAAAACACACAAACATTCTCCTTCCATCCGAATCTAGAATCGAGCTAAAGGGTAGTATATTTCGTGTCCACACATCATCAACAACATGGAACCTAACATGATTCACATGTTGATTCAGATCCGAACCAAACCGGATCCAAGAAAGGTACTGAAAGACGATACACAAACATTCTCCTTCCATCCGGATCATATGATGTCATCGTATACATGTTGGTGCAATACGATACGGACCGCATATGTTGTGTCACTATGCTAAGCTATAAGGCGGAAACAAATAGCAAATGAATCAAACACATACCAACTCAAAGTAATTATCACTATTTCATATAACAATGTCAAAGAGTACAAGAGACAATTTTTTCACTAAAAGATTACAAAATATAACAACATCAAACATATTTATACAAGAAGCCTATGGGCCGTATAAGTCTTAGAGCGTATACGACTTATACGCCGTATAAGTCTTATACGCTGGTATGACTTATAGTCCCTTAACATACAAATCTAACAATTCAGCTCGTTTAACTTTACCAGACCTAGCATTAGACATTTTGCACTAACAAACTCCCCCTTGGATATTGCTTGGTCTTGGTGTCTAAACAGCAGACGTTCATGCTTCAACAGACTCCCCCTCGGATTTGTTTAGACTAGGTTTTCCAAAAACTTTGATCATTAAGTCATCTTCAATAATTCTCCCCCTCAAGTGTAACATCCCGAATTTTCTAAGAATAATATTTAATATATTTATGATGGATAAGTTTACTTGAGTTAGTAGAGAAATAATAAAATAATAAAGATGAAAGGTTAAGTAGGCTAATTAAATGGAATTAAATATGCACCAAAAAGGAAAGATGGGCCTTAGGTCCTTGGGCATAAGAGAGTATAAATACCCCATAAACCTAATCATTTTCATTTCCATCCTACTCTACACCATAGCCTACACCTTCAAAAACACACACTTAAGCCAAACACTCTCTACACTAATCCTTTCAGCGACCCGAGACCAACCGAAGGTAATAAATGATTTATCTCAGCGGTACCAATCTATTAGAACCTGACACCACAGCCCCAGGATGCCGTATGAGTCGTTTAAATCTAGATCTAGTTTTGTTCAGGCGTTTATTCAACCAAAAACGAGCTTAAGGACCGCCTTAGCTCAGATCTAGACACCCCGAAGCTACCTAGACCATAAAAGATCAAACCCCGATCAACCATGGTAGTTAACAACGACTAACTGTGCCGGAATAAAAGAAAAACTCCAAAAATGCGTAAATGAAGGCTGACCTACACATATATGGCGTATAAGTATACGGCTGTTGATGTGTTGTAAAACACATTTACTTTCCGTATCATTTTTATCATGTTTTAATTACTTTTTAGTATAATTATTAAGTTTTATGGTTTGTTTATGCTTAATATTACAAAGATGATTGTTTTCTTGTAGGTTATGAAGTTTGGTGGAAAAAAGAGTTAAATTTGAAGAGTTTAGGGGCTTAATTGGTCAACTTTCAAACTTATAAGTCAAGGCCCGACCCAAGCCCACATCTTAAAAGCCTTTTATAATATTATATTAAGTTAATAACAAGAGAAATCAGCCATTAAGCCAGCCCTAATCCCGAAAATTAAAAAACCCTAACTTCCTTCCAAGTTCCGATCGCAACTTCAGCAGGAAAAAGAAGAAGAAAAAAAGAGAAGAAGGAGGCGGCTGTTGGTGTTTGTGGCGGCTGGAGAGGAAGAGGAACATCAAGGGGGATCTTGTGCAGCTACTAGGAGTCTCATACATCCATAAATCTCAGCCATAAACCCTAAGTAATCATCCTTAATCTTTGGTTATTGTTCAAGAACCCTAACTTTGTTGAATTAGTCTTTTGCTTTGGATTGTTTTGCAAGTGATTGATAGTTTGACTTGTGATTGATTGTGTTTGAATCTTGAATGAATTTGATCATGTTTAAGTTGATGTTTGTGATGTTTTTCTTAAGTATACATGGCTGTCCAAAATCTATGAGTAGCTAAACTTGCTTGTTCTACCTAGGATAGATGATTGTTGAGTAGTTTAGACTTGTATAATGGATTGTTAATGTTCAAGACTTGAATTATCGATGTAAAGTTTAACTAAACCATAAATTAGATTGTGTGTGATGGCTGTGTTTTATGTGATATTACTTATAATCCTCTTGCATTAGTTAATCGAGTTAGTTTGATTAATTGATTGCTTGTTAGACTCTTGACTTGGTGTTTCGGGTTTATTTGCGGGGTGTACAACCGTAGGGATAAGTGGGTAATATAAACTATCTAAAATCAGTTAAAATACACCTTATTTGAGACCGAGAGGTGATAAGAAGTAATATTGTCTCGTTGCTTTTACTTGTTAGAATTAAGACCGCGCGAGAGCGGGTTTTTGTCTTGTCGAGTGTGAGTGTTTATGTGCAATTAGTTGGTTTAATTTGGGTTAAGTTAAATTGTTCCTCTATTCTTGGTGACATAGTATTTGTCTCCATTAGGATAGTGTGTCGATGAGACCGAGAGGAGAGTCGTCATTTGAACACGTTAATAATTGTTTTTCCGGTTTATTCTTTAAAATCAACTAAGACAAGTTAGAGTTTGTTAGAGAGACTGAGAGGTAATTGGACTTTCTTAAACAAGTTTTAGTTGTGTCATCTTTTATAATCGGTGTCGTGAATATTTTCAATCCGTTGTCTTGTTATTTCTATCAACATGATTCATTCCTAGGTAGACGTCTTTATATATTGAATTTAAACTAAAGTTTTCAAAGTTTTGTCAAAAGTTTTCATTCAGTTAAGTTAAGTAGTTAAATTAAATTCTAAAATAAATCAATTACATATTTTGGTGAGTCTTGGTTAGAGTTTAGTAATTATAAACGTTTTCACGTGTCTTCGAGTTCGATATCCGGACTTTCTTTATCTGTGCTATACGCGACCGGTACACTTGCCGTTTGTGTGAACTAGGATAGATTGTTTGGTTTTTAAAGCTTAGTTGCGACTTGTGTTTTATTTATATATATATTTTCACACATCAAGTTTTTGGCGCCGTTGCCGGGGACACGGTTAGAGGCGTATTAAGAACGACTCGAGTTAAGACTTGCCTTGTTTACTACTTGTCTTTCTTATTTGTTTTATTTGTTAGTTTAAAATAGTTTAGCTAATTATAATTTCTTTTATTTATTTTAATAGTTGTATGCGACGTACTCGATCTCTAGGACCACCAGAAGTTTAAGGATTTCCCGAACCAGAGAGAGAGCTTCTTGAGAGACTTCGTACAAAACCGTCTTCCAGTTCATCTACATCCGTCGGTAATACGTTCTCTTCTCCTACTTTTTCTGAACCCGTCATTAGGGATAGGATTATGGGCGACGCGAATCCACCACCGAGGAGGACAGTTGCAGACCGGGCCCGTCCGGTCGATGCTGGCGCGAGATCCAGCATTGCTCCACCAGCTATAGGAGTTCAAACAACTTGACAGATTCCATCTAATGTTCTGAACACGATTTCTCATTCTGCTCAGTTTCACGGGTTGCTCCACGAGAACCCGCATTCTCATCTCACTCGTATTACCCGAATCTGCGACACGTTTCATCTTGCCAGCGTATCCGAAGACGCCATAAAACTCCGAATCTTTCCGTTCTCACTCGTTGATCATGCGAGTATGTGGCTTGAGTCCCTCCCACAGGGATCCATTGCTACTTGGGCTGCCATGCAGACCCAATTTCTTGAAAAATACGATCCTCCGGCTAAGGCCGCTCGTTTGCGTTACCAAATTCATTTTTTCCGGATGGAAGACACCGAGAGCTTCTACGAGGCGTAGGAAAGGTTCAAAAATCTACTCGCATTTTGTCCGAACCACGGCCTACAAGACTGGGCGGTTGTCGAGAAGTTCTACAACGGAGTGACGTACGCAACTCAGAGTATGCTCGACATAGCTGCAGGAGGTAACCTACTAACAACGAAGGATACGGATGAGTGCATTGCCTTGTTTAACGGTTTAGCCATGAGTGGATACCAGCGACCACCAGTTAAGAGTACCAAAACCGTCGATTCTCTGTCACGCGGCATGCATTCGGTCGACACGAACACCGCACTTGCGGCACAAGTTAAAGCGTTAGCAAAGATCGTGAAGGACTTGCAGGTGAAGAGTAAGTTATGCGAGATCTGTAGAGGGGGACACGATACCGTTCAATGCCCCGTAGGTTTCCAGGAGGAGGCAGTCGACTTCGTAATAATCCAAACCGAAATCAACATTCTTTCAATTCTTATAATTCGGGGTGGAGAGGTAACCAAAATTCCAACTGGAGGAACGGAAATTAGTCCGGCTTCCAGCAACGTCAGAGCCTATTCCAGGATTCCGGTGAGGGACCGAGTAGTGGGGAGAAGAAGCCCACGTTAGAGGAGATGATGGCACAGCAGACACAGATGCTGTCGCAACTCATGACTCGAGAGGACTCCCGTCACAAAGAAACTCAAGAGAAATTCCGGGAGCACGAGTCATTCATGAGAAATCAAGGAGCATTAATTCAAAATCTTGAGCGTCAGATGGGAGAGATAGCAAGTCGTCTAAATGAGAGGTCGCCAGGTACACTTCCAAGTAACACTGAACAAAATCCGAAGGCGTTCGCGAAGGCTGTGACGACAAGGAGCGGTGCGGGGGCACGTAGCGAGCCCGTGATTCAAGAGGCGACGAGAGGAGTCGTTAACGAGCCTGCGGCAGATGTGGAGGAGCAGGTAGACGAGGAGATTCAGTTGGAGTCTCCACCGGCCTAGGTGCATCAAAGGGACAGACCCGGAAGTTCAGCACAGGCCGAGAACCAACCATTACCCAGCACACCACCGAGAGTCTACAAACCTAGACTCCCATTTCCCGGGAGAGTCCGTAGGGATAGAGACGAGGAGCAAAACTCCAAATTTCTTGATCTTCTGAAGCAACTTCATCTTAATATTCCTTTCCTTGAGGCACTTACGCAAATGCCCAAATAAGCAAAGTTTCTTAAGGATATACTTTCAAACAAGAGAAGTTAGCCGAAGTCTCTTCCATTCCTCTGAGTGCTGGTTGCTCTGCAGTCTTGCAGAGAAAGTTACCAGAAAAGATGTCCGATCCTGGGAGTTTCACAATTCCCTGCATCTTGAGTGATAATACGGTCATCCATGCGCTGGCAGATCTTGGTGCCAGTATTAATCTCATGCCGTATTCCGTGTATCGCAAGTAGGGACTAGGCGAACCGAGGCCTACCCGTATGAGTATCCAGCTTGCTGATCGATCTGTGAAATACCCCCGAGGGGTGGTCGAGAACATGCTTGTTCGTGTCGACAAGTTCATCTTCCCGGTGGACTTTGTCATCCTGGACATGAACGATGACGATAGTGTCCCACTCATCTTGGGCTGACCATTCCTTGCCACTGCACAGACATTGATCGATGTCTGCGAGGGTAAATTAATCTTAAGAGTTGGGGATGAGAACGTCACCTTTGACGTTCGACAGTCACTGAAACACCCCAAGTCTGCTGATGACTCCTTATACTTCATTGATACCATCATGGAGCATGTTGGGGAGTTTCTCAGCGAAATTTGCGGAGGATCTGCCTCCAACACCCAGATTCTCGATAGGGAGATTCCGGAGATTGAAATGGTTGCCGTAACCAATCAGTCCTTAGATGACGACACCGAGTCGCATACCCCTGAATCTGGCATGTCAGCTGAGATCGTACGAGACGATCCGATGGACCGACCTTCGGTCGAGAGTCCTCTGCTTTCCTTAGAGCTTAAGGATTTACCTTCCCACCTTGAGTATGCTTTTTTAGATGAAGAGAGGAAGCTTCCGGTTATCATTGCATCTGCGTTGACCAAGGTCGAGAAGGAGAAGTTGTTGAGGGTGCTACGAGAGCACAAGGAGGCTATTGCTTGGAAGATTATCGACATCAAGGGTATCAACCCTTCGTTCTACACTCATAAAATCCTCATGGAGGAAAATTTCAAAACTGTCGTCCAGCCGCAACGGCGGCTTAATCCGAAAATGCAAGAGGTCGTAAAGAAGGAGATCATTAAACTCCTTGATGCGGGGATCATTTTTCCTGATAGTGCTTGGGTGAGTCCAGTCCAAGTGGTTCCTAAAAAGGGTGGCATGACTGTCGTCACCAACGAGAGGAACAAGCTTATTCTCACGAGGACTGTGACGGGATGGCGAGTCTGCATCGACTATCGCCGACTGAATGATGCCACCAGGAAAGACCACTTTCCTCTCCCATTCATTGATCAAATGTTAGAGCGTTTAGCAGGTCAGCAGTACTACTGCTTCCTAGATGGTTTCTCCGGGTACTTCCAGGTTCCGATAGCTCCCGACGACTAGGAGAAAACCACTTTCACCTGCCCTTACGGAACGTTTGCTTACAAACGTATGCCGTTCGGACTTTGTAACGCTTCGGCCACATTCCAGAGGTGTATGGTGGTCATTTTCCATGATATGATCGAGGACTCCATGGAGGTGTTCATGGACGATTTTTCCGTATTTGGGAGTTCCTTCGATCATTGTTTATCAAATCTCGAGAGGATGATGTCCCGCTACGTTGACACCAACCTAGTCCTTAACTGGGAGAAATGTCATTTCATGGTTCGCGAGGGCATTGTTCTAGGTCATCAAATCTCAAGTGCGGGGATAGAGGTTGACCGGGCAAAGGTCGAGACCATTTCTAACCTCCCCCGGCCTACTTCTGTAAGATCAATTCATAGTTTTCTAGGTCATGCCGGGTTCTACCGCCGGTTCATCAAAGATTTTTCTAAAATCGCGAGACCCATGACCAAACTCTTGGAGAAGGATGCTCCATTTATTTTTTCTGAGCAGTGTATCGAGGCGTTTGATCTTCTAAAGGACAAACTAGTTAACGCCCCGATCATGGTTGCTCCCGACTGGTCGTTACCATTCGAGTTGATGTGTGACGCGAGCGACTTCGCAGTCGGAGCGGTTCTTGGACAACGGAAGGATAAGCATTTTCATCCGATCTACTATGCGAGCCGGACCTTAAATGGCGCACAGGAAAGCTATACCACCACCGAAAAAGAGCTTTTAGCTGTGGTGTTCGCTTTAGACAAATTTAGGTCCTATCTGGTTTTGTCCAAAACGATTGTTTATACGGATCATGCCGCTATTAGATATCTTTTCAGCAAGCAGGATGCTAAGCCTCGTCTTATCCGATGGATCCTGTTGCTTCAAGAGTTCGATATAGAGATCCGTGATAAAAAGGGGGCCGAGAATGTGGCGGCTGATCATCTTTCACGACTAGAGGGAGTTGATTCAGGAGATTCGGGAGTTAGGATCGACGATCGTTTTCCGACGGAGAGTCTGATGTTCGTTACTGCACAAGAGGAAGGTTTCCATGGTTTGCTGATTTCGCGAACTATCTCGCTGACGGATACCTCCCAAAGATGCCTTACCAGCAAAAGAAGAAATTCTTTGCTGACTTCAAATTTTACCTTTGGGACGATCCTTATCTTTTCCGCATTGGTGCTGATCAGCTTATTAGAAGGTGTGTAGATGTCAAGGAAGGATGGCAAATTTTGAGCCATTGTCATGTGGGACCGACTGGAGGTCACCACGGTGTGAATTCTACGGCAAAGAAAGTCTTTGATTCTGGTTTTTACTGGCCGTCTATCTTTAAGGATGCTCACCTGTTCGTTAAGAGTTGCGATCTTTGCCAGCGTGTCGGCAACATTTCTTCGCGAAACGAAATGCCCCAGAATGGCATTCAAGTTTGTGAGGTTTTTGATATTTTGGGTATTGATTTCATGGGACCGTTTCCATCTTCGCGTGGAAACAAATACATACTCGTGGCCGCCGATTACATGTCTAAGTGGGTTGACGCCAAAGCTCTACCCACCAATGATGCCCGAGTGGTAGTCCGTTTTCTGAAAAGTCTATTTGCTCGTTTTGGAGTCCCGAAAGCCTTGATCAGTGATCGAGGTACTCACTTTTGCAACTCACAGATGGATAAGGCGTTGAAGCGTTATGGGGTCACCCATCGGCTTGCGACCGCCTACCACCCACAGACTAGTGGGCAAGTAGAAGTGAGTAATCGGAGAATCAAACGTATTCTCGAGAAAACGGTTGGTTCAAATCGTCGGGATTGGTCCGACAAATTAGATGACGCTCTGTGGGCCTTCCGTACAGCCTACAAGACTCCGACTGGTTCCACACCATTTCAGATGATTTATGGGAAGGCCTGTCATCTTTTTGTTGAATTGGAACACCGCGCTTCATGGGCCCTTCAAAGGGTTAATCTTGATTTACCCGCCGCAGAGGGTAATCGTTTCCATCAATTACATGAATTAGAGGAGCTCCGGGATCACGCATATGCACAATCATTTCGGTATAAGGAGCATTCGAAGTAACTGCATGACAGGAAATTGAAGGGTAATAAGTAGTTCAAGTGTGGGGATAAGGTTTTACTGTATAACTCACGATTGAGGTTATTCCCGGGAAAGTTGAAATCTCGATGGTCGGAACCGTTCACGGTCACTGAGGTTTTCCCGTATGGCACGATTGAGATACAAGATCGAAGCGGGAAGTTTAAGGTGAACGGCCATAGATTGAAGCACTACATAGGAGAGCCGATAACTGATCAGACAGTCGAGGTGTTCTACCTTGACTCATTCACCGAGGAATAGTCGTGATGGATGCATCACTCGGGAGACAGCCCGAGTTGTAGAGTTTGTATTATGATTCTCTTTATTATCTGTTTTTATTTGTTTTATTTTTATTTATATTTATAAAAACATAAAAAAAATTAAATATTTAATAAAAATCAAAAAAATTAAAAAAATTCAAAATCACAAAAATATGTTTATTTCTTATGTTTTTGTTTTCTGTTTTGTACGCCGGTACATGCGAGCGAGTTTGAGTTTTTACAGGTATTATTATGCGCATGGTAGCTCTGATGGCATTTTGGAACTGGTCCACCCGAGGTTGCGGCCGCGAATGAAATGCTATACGGTCGTTCATTTGAGTCATACACAGATGATGAAGAATTTGCATCTAAACCAGGGGAGTAACCCGTTCTCTATTTTAATTTCTGTTCTTTCAAGTTTTAATTTTATGGTTTACGTTTTATTTTTATTTTATTTCTTTTTCTTGTTTTCATCGAGGACGATTTCGTTCTAAGCTTGGGGATGGGAGTTTATTTTACTTAGTTGTAGAAAAAAAAATTAAAAAATTTTAAAAATAAAAAGGTCTTCACTTGTTTTTCGTTTTCATACGTTGAAAAAAATATATATATATGTCCATTGTTCTTAGCTTCTGTTGCATTAAAGTGGGAGATGATGATATTTATCGAATCGGTTTTTCAAACTACTAATAATATGAGATAAATAAAAGAAAACGCACTTAACTTGGGATGTGTCAGTAGGCTCAGCCTTGAAAATGAAAGGGCAAATTTGATAAAACGGTTTAAACGGAAATCTTTTGTGGGTAAAGCGTTTTGTCCGTAGAAAATAAGCAATGAAAGGTCGGGCTATACTCAAGCCTCAAATTTTGGTATAAAAAAGTGGAAATATCATGAGTTTTTAAAAAATCTGAATACGTTATCATATGATGCTTGGGTAAGTTTAACGTTAGAGTATGCTGTGTAGCCTGTGATATAAATCTTAAAATGCTAGTTTAGTGTTTTACACCTCATCGGCGTATGGTTTTATTACCTTAAATCCTGTATTGATGGGATGCTTCGGGTCCGGAGACCATGGGTCTGTATGCAATCTATTTATCTGGGTATTCACAATTCCTAAGTGGGGTTGTGGATATTTAAAAATAAAGCCAAAGAGCAAACCCCTATAAGTCTATAAACATGATCACAAAAAGTACAAAAGTACAAATACACTACAGACTTGATCATCCACGCTGTTAGCCATGTGGGGTCCCCTTGCTCGCGTCTCATTTCCATTAAAAAACGGACCACAAGGGACACGCTACATGTAAGCCCTACAGATGAAATTTTGCATACTCACCAATGGTGATGGATTTGGGTATTGCTTGATAACGGGGGTATGTCATGTTGTGGGGAGCACTAGCTATAAATAATTGTACCTTAATCATATCTAATGGCTGCTTGGTAGACTTTGATGCTTAAGATTTGGTGGATAAACAATACCCTTGATCGTCTTAACTATTCATAAATATTGAGCAACAAAGTTTTAATTCTGCTAATTTTGAGGTTTAAGTCAAGTTGGGGTGGTCTGGTCCGGTAAAAGCAGAAAATAAGCGGGTCTTAATTGTGTAAACCACTAAGTAATATTATTGTCGGATCTTATTTGTCTCGGTAAAGATTAAGGCATGGGTTTAGGTGGACAACAATATCGATGATCACGGTTTTTTGCGTTTTTCTGAGCTTTAAAATCTAACCTATATGTTTGATTTAACTTTGATTTTCCGATTCTGATCCAACTGCATTAGACTTTTTCAGGGACGAAAAAGACTTAAGTGTGGGGATGTTTGATGTGTTGTAAAACACATTTACTTTCTGTATCATTTTTATCATGTTTTAATTACTTTTTAGTATAATTATTAAGTTTTATGGTTTGTTTATGCTTAATATTACAAATATGATTGTTTTCTTGTAGGTTATGAAGTTTGGTGGAAAAAAGAGTTAAATTTGAAGAGTTTAGGGGCTTAATTGGTCAACTTTCAAACTTATAAGTCAAGGCCCGACCCAAGCCCACATCTTAAAAGCCTTTTATAATATTATATTTAGTTAATAACAAGAGAAATCAGCCATTAAGCCAGCCCTAATCCCTAAAATTAAAAAACCCTAACTTCCTTCCAAGTTCCGATCGCAACTTCAGCAGGAAAAAGAAGAAGAAAAAAAGAGAAGAAGGAGGCGGCTGTTGGTGTTTGTGGCGGCTGGAGAGGAAGAGGAACATCAAGGGGGATCTTGTGCAGCTACTAGGAGTCTCATACATCCATAAATCTCAGCCATAAACCCTAAGTAATCATCCTTAATCTTTGGTTATTGTTCAAGAACCCTAACTTTGTTGAATTAGTCTTTTGCTTTGGATTGTTTTGCAAGTGATTGATAGTTTGACTTGTGATTGATTGTGTTTGAATCTTGAATGAATTTGATCATGTTTAAGTTGATGTTTGTGATGTTTTTCTTAAGTATACATGGCTGTCCAAAATCTATGAGTAGCTAAACTTGCTTGTTCTACCTAGGATAGATGATTGTTGAGTAGTTTAGACTTGTATAATGGATTGTTAATGTTCAAGACTTGAATTATTGATGTAAAGTTTAACTAAACCATAAATTAGATTGTGTGTGATGGCTGTGTTTTATGTGATATTACTTATAATCCTCTTGCATTAGTTAATTAAATTAGTTTTGATTAATTGATTGCTTGTTAGACTCTTGACTTGGTGTTTCGGGTTTATTTGCGGGGTGTACAACCGTAGGGATAAGTGGGTAATATAAACTATCTAAAATCAGTTAAAATACACCTTCTTTGAGACCGAGAGGTGATAAGAAGTAATATTGTCTCGTTGCTTTTACTTGTTAGAATTAAGACCGCGCGAGAGCGGGTTTTTGTCTTGTCGAGTTTGAGTGTTTATGTGCAATTAGTTGGTTTAATTTGGGTTAAGTTAAATTGTTCCTCTATTCTTGGTGACATAGTATTTGTCTCCATTAGGATAGTGTGTCGATGAGACCGAGAGGAGAGTCGTCATTTGAACACGTTAATAATTGTTTTTCCGGTTTATTCTTTAAAATCAACTAAGACAAGTTAGAGTTTGTTAGAGAGACTGAGAGGTAATTTGACTTTTTTAAACAAGTTTTAGTTGTGTCATCTTTTATAATCGGTGTCATGAATATTTTCAATCCGTTGTCTTGTTATTTCTATCAACATGATTCATTCCTAGGTAGACGTCTTTATATATTGAATTTAAACTAAAGTTTTCAAAGTTTTGTCAAAAGTTTTCATTCAGTTAAGTTAAGTAGTTAAATTAAATTCTAAAATAAATCAATTACATATTTTGGTGAGTCTTGGTTAGAGTTTAGTAATTATAAACGTTTTCACGTGTCTTCGAGTTCGATATCCGGACTTTCTTTATCTGTGCTATACGCGACCGGTACACTTGCCGTTTGTGTGAACTAGGATAGATTGTTTGGTTTTTAAAGCTTAGTTGCGACTTGTGTTTTATTTATATATATATTTTCGCACATCAGCTGTATATGTATCAACCGTATAAGTGTGAGACAGCGTGTATGTATGATCACATCGCATATGTGTATACACGTATAAGTATGTGGCACATATGTATGTATGGGTTATACGTTGTATACACTTATACGCTGGAAAAAACTTATGCGTTTAAGGGGACTTAAATGCTGGATCAATTTATACGCCTGAAGCAGCTTATACGCACAAAATAAACTTATACGCCTGAAAACTTAAACGCCCATGATAAAGACTTATAAGCTTATAGGACTTATACGCCCATAGTGGCTTATACGGACATATTATGATTTTATAAATAAATGAATGATAAAAAATGCATACATACGTAAACGATAGACATGGACTTGTATGAAATATGAAATAATTAACAATGAAAGGTAACGTTAAAATGAAGATTTGAATTGATTAAATAATCGAAGTTCTATTTTCTAATGAGGTTTTTAGTAAAGACTAATTAATGAAAATAAAATTTTTCCAAGCTTAACCCCAGCCAGGGGCTCTGCCCCTTGGACCCCGCTAGGGGCCTCTGCCCCTAGAACCCCGCTGCCAGGGGCGCTGCCCCGGACCCCCGTAGCTAGGGGTTACAATAACTTAGAAGTATGGTATAGTTAGAAGTAGTTAATTGATACTTGATTAATACACGGTTATCCGTGCACAACCCAAGAAGGGTATAACAATAAATTCAGAGATGAACCGTTTACATGTGAGTTTCTAGCCCCATTTACCTGTTACGTATTCGGGGCTATGTGCATACTCGATGTGATTAGTTAATACACTTACCTTAAGTAGTAAGTGTATACCTTATATGATTTATGTATGAATGAATGCTTGACAGTGCGTGAACGATCTTCGGATATTGCATGTACCACCAGGTGATAGTTTGAAGGTTTTATTGTTTATATATGATGTTTGAATGATGTATGTATGCTATAGAGAAGATCAAGAGTATGTATGAAATTTATAATTACGAATATATAGGAAGGTATGGTATGGTATGGTTGTATGGAAGAAAGGGAACCGGACCCTAATAATACTCGAGGAAGAAGAGAACTGAGCCCTAATAATACTCAAGGAAGAAGGGAACCGAGCCCTAAAATACTTGAGGAGGAAGGGAACCGAGCCCTAATAATACTCGAGGAATAAGGGAACCGGGACCTAATTATACTCGAGGAAGTAGGGTGGAATGCCCTTTAAAACGTGTAAGTATAGTAAGTATTAAAATATAAAAGAACGAGAGAAGGAAAGAATGAAAGAAAGAAAGAAGGTATATACTTATGTATGTACAAAAGAAAGATAAACATGTAAGTAATCTGTATCTTCGGATACGAATGAGTAAGTATGTGAATGTATTGTATGTTGTCTGATTAACTAGAACTCACTCAGCGTAGTTGACTTTTAGTATGCACGCATGTAAATAGACTAAGACAGCTAGCTTAAGGGAGACACATGGAAGTAACTGAGGAAGCTGACATCTGAAGATCTGTCATGTTATTTTAATAAGATATTTTAATTTATGTTTTCAAAGACAAGTTATGAATGTTTTGTAATGGATGAATGAAGTTTTAATATTCCGCAAAAGTTTTAATTAACTCTGATATTTAGAACTGTGTTTATGAGTAAATCCAACGGCAATGTAGGGCATCGGGAACGAGGCCTTACATCAAGTTAACAGTTTCAGAATCTTCAGGCATATTCATTAAATCAGAATTCTTGCTATCTGAACTTCCAGAATTGACATGTAAAACCGTTGAATTTTCTGAACTTTCAGAATTGATTGATATAACATTGTTATCCGAACTTTCAGAACATGACTCTTTTTTAACACAAACTTGATCGGATGAGTCTTTTTTCTTACCGATCCAATGATATAACTTTGATTTGGATCTTTTCACATAAAATTTTAAACTTTCAAACCTTTTTACATCACAATCATTCAAATCAACAATCTCAACAACGTTTGGTTTCCCCGAAACATTTTTAATGGTATCGACTTTCTTCTAAAAGTTTGTTTCGGAGGATCCTTTGGAATAATTGATTTGATGTTTGAGCTCGTATTTTTAAATTTTGAATTTTGGAATTTTGGTTTTCTGTTTTAAGAACATCTTGGATGCTATTAGATGTAACAACATCTGATTTTGGAATGTAAGCATACTTAGGACTATTCTTATAACAAGAAGGTTCCTTAGTTTGTTTACGCTTGTCTTTTGAATAAAGAAATCCTTATTGAATTGATTTTGATATTGGATTTCTCTCTCGCTCTTAGATGTTGTACCATGTACGAAATCAACCTTATAACCATGCCCATGCTTATACCCCACACCATGTGTAACAACTCGGTTTTTTTCCAAATCATATTACCCGACCTGTTTTGTACTGAGGAAAATTTACCAATAAAATAACTTGTTTATTGAGTCATTATTATTTTCAATATTATTATTTTTATTTGTTTATTATATATTATTAACTTTGAAATATATATTATACCCCAAACTAAACTTTCATATATTATTTATTCCATCTCTAATCTTGAAGGACCAATTTATAAACTTTAATATAACACCGATTAATCTATCAACCCTTTTACCTAAACCCATATTTGAACCCAAACCCGTTTACCCAATTTATTTCTTAAGCCTTAATCTTTGTCATATACTTGGAATTGATCTTGCCAAATCGTTGCTAGTGTCAAATGGTTATATGATCAAATCGATATGACTTTACTAAAATAACAAACGACTTTTATCAATCTAGGGTTGAACGGCTTGGGTCATTGCGAACATAACCCCTCAAACAATTGAACTTTAACACTCGTCCAATACCAGTTCTGCTTCATCATCACGCCACCAGCTTGCTTTGTACGTTCACCATAAACTCATCTCTTTTATAGGTAATTAAATCAAGAATCAAGATCGCTTTTAACTGTATTTCAAAAGCCCTAACACTATTTGTCCTAAATCATGTCCAGAAGCTACTGTTCGTTCGCATCTAGGGCCGTCGGGTTCCGTTCGTAGTACACCATCAATTCATAACGAAAACAGGTAATTTTTATATGCTTCTAGGTCGTCTTTCAGTGTTTGATGATAACCCTAACTTTAATTAAACATTCATAACGCGGAATAATCGATTTCAATTTTTAGGGTTTGGTCTTAATTATTGGTGTAAACATGTTCTGTACATAATATATTGTTCTTGTGTCTTAATCAACTAACTTGCTAGATCAGATTGTTTGGTGTGTTTGATCTATTACAGTAAACCGGCTAGGGGCACGGGTTCGAGCCCACCTGGACGCGGTTGTTGTTTTTATATTTTTAAAAGATCCATTAATTCATTTTAACTAATATAAAATATTTAATAAACGTTATTTTATTAACCGACACTCGTTAATTCACGTTTTTGGTTATGGAACGTCTTTACACATGTCGTTAAATGTTTCAAAATAGATTATTTGATGATGTTATGTCTAGATACATATTATTGTATATTTTAAATAATAATAAACATATTTTGCTATATATCTATTTAAACAATATTATCTCATATATTAAAAATTTGGTAACCATTTATTATTATATCTCGAATCATAATTAATTAATTAAACTAATTATTTATAAATTCGATCTTATGATTATTACACTCAGTTCAATGGTAATTTTATGAATAACCAAAAGTAAGGTTTCTTGTGATTTAATAATAGACTTTTTATCATTCAATCAATAAACATCCTAATCCCAAATATAACTCAAATCACATCGAAACTTAAATTCATTATACGCGTTATCTCATTTGTTAATAACTCATAATAATAAATCATGTTTAATCATCTATAATTAATTTATATTATCCTATTTATCTAAAAATCCTTGTCGGTGTATCCCGAAGGGTTCATCATTCTCACATCATCATTTATATTTCGTTCATCCGATCAGGTGAGTAATCACTCCCCATTTTTACTTATTTTTAACCTTTTCGGGGACATATGCGTATCGTATCATATTTATCTATTATCTAGTATTCAAAACCGCAACTGTTTAATCCTTGTGTGTATATTAGTTATTGCCTAACTTGCTATTTGCTTACTTGCTTTATTTGAATCGCATTCGGAGAGGTCCAACATATTCTCAGTCTAGTATGATCATACAACCGTCGTAGTGGCCGGCGTCCGACGCATTGACAATGGTTTCATCGACACCTCATTTTTGGTAACCAATGCCCATTCGCATGGCAACGGTTTAGCCCTTTCTTTATGTTTTGATTGTTTGTGTATGTGCTATGGTTTAACTGTTTATCTCACATGAACAGTTTGCATCTTTCTTTATATATTATATATACTATTACAGTTGTGTCTGAAACTGGTGTTTTACTCACTCAGCATGTGTTGTTGACAAAAATATATTTTATACGCATTTGCAGGTTATCAGCTTGGTTGTTTAGCAAGATGGAGATCACGCAGAGATGCCTTTTAAGATACAAATAATTAATCATTGTTGTAGTTTCTTTATATTTGATGTACTTAACTGTAATTATTTCATTTAAATAAATTAAATAGATATTGTAATTTATTAATCTTGCTTGATAGTAACCTTTGAAAAGCTGCGAGCAATCAGTTCACGCCCCAGCATTTCCACAGTAGGTTGGGGTGTGACACCATGATCTATAGGTTTCCAGCCGGATCTACACAGGATTATCTCGTACACAGAGGGTGCGGAATCCCCTATATATACGATTACGAGTGTTTATAATAAATAAAAAATCGAACACGTAACAAGAACAAACACGTAAACCAAATACTTAATTGTTATTAGCAACTCAGTGCTCGTAACCAATAAGCAAGACGGCGTCCAGAAGTTATGACCAAACATCTTACAAAACACACGGCTGAAGTTAGGTTATATAACCTACGACAAATTCACCAAACATGCTTGGCGAAGTTGTCCCTAACTTCACCGTTGGGTTAACATCGCCTATTACAAAACACTAAACATCAAGTTCACCAAAACGTAACTAACAATATACTGATTACAGACATTATAAACTAAAGACTAATGAACTACTGTCACACTGCACCAGCAGACTCCCCCTTAGCAGTAGCTTCATTTCTCTTATAGCTTCGTCTTGTCTTGTAATCAAAAAAGCTGTACCAACAATCTACAGGAATGCACACCTTGTCTCACACAAACTGAGATCACTCTTTGATACTTCTTCCCTTCATCTTTCCAAGCTGGAATATAAAAGATCTTCTTTTCATTTAGTACCTGCAAATGAGCTTGGGACAAGTTAACCAGGTGCATAGGATCATACACCCTCAAGATCTCTTTTTCATCTTGATCTTCCATCATAGCTTCAGCAGTCTCACAATCAACATACCACCATTTCATGTATTTCAGCACATCCTGAGGCATAATCTTCATCGGAATTTCTGTCAAACATCGAATGGATTTGTACTTCATAACCATCAACGGCTTACCATCCGCTCGCATCCCCCTTTCAGCATCCTCAATCAACTTACCATTCTGAGGCTTTAACAACTCAAAATTTTTCTCCTTTACCACTTCCTTCCACACAATCTTTCCAATCCAACCAGCATACATATCACCACTCATGTTAATCAATTTCAAATGTGCCAAATCTTTTACCTCACACTCGGGCAATGTGTTGAACGATCTCAGCTTCTTTGCAAAATACCGAATCCCATCAAATCTTAATCACAAACACCTTGAGCTGATCATCATAGAGCCAACAAATGATTCCTTTCTTTGATTCATTATACCCTTTGATATTATAACTCCTTTTGAACATCCGAGGAAACCTGGTTTCTTTGTTTTAACAAACCAATGAACACATTCCTCCTTCCACCTAGGTTGATCTTCCCATTCAGAGTCACCACTTACACAATCATCTTGAATCACCTGTTCTTGACCACTACCAGGAATATGATGTTCAACACCGTCTTCGGGTATCTCCCCTTCCTCCAAACCACTATCAATCTCAATCTGTTCACCAAGCTTTTTGATCTCACTGTACAATAACACATCTTCAACAATATAAACCTCATCATCTACAACTATAGTATCACCACCTGCACTGCCAGATGGAGCAGCAGACTCCCCCTAAGATGTGGAAGCCCCAAGATATTGTGAAGTTCTTGGCATCTCACCACCTGCATCTTTTGATGCATTGGGATCATCATATCTGTACTCCCTTCTCTTTGTCCTCAATTCGCCTCCCTTGCAACTACTCCCCCCTGAGATGCTAAGAACTGTTTTAAAACATCAAAGAGTTTACCGTGCTCGATCAAGAGAGCCGATTGAAGTTGATTTTCAGACACCAGACGTTGAATAGCCTGAGTCTGAACAACATTGTTCCTTGATTGCTCAGCAACGACATGTTCCAGAGCCACGATCCGCTCGAAATCCGACAAAGTAGTATCAAATGCAAACGACATGTGAGAAATACCCTGAGCTTATGGTGGTGGGATACCCAAACTTACTGGAATTTCAGATGTAGCTGGAATAGTAATAGGAGGTGGAACTGGTACTGAGGACCCAACAGTAGCCACCAAAGTAGATTCCACAAACACAACAACCACCTCAGATGGAGTAACAGAACGAGGCGGTAAAGAGACAATCTCCGGTGTTGACAAAGCCACCGTAGAAGGCACAATGAACGGTGCTGACAAAGCCACCGTGAACACACTAGAAGTCACTGGCAAAGGGGCAGGTGTGGTTGGTACGAGTGTAGACGTACTAGATAACTGTGAAGAAGCAAAATGAACTACACTCGAGCTTTCACCAGCCCTAGCCTTCTTGGATCTACGAACCAAAGCATACATCTCATCCTCAAAATCAGATTCACTATCATCATCCGAACCCTTCTTATGCTTCCCCTATATCTCTTCTTGAAGTTCCAGAACTCTCTGAGTCTCATCAACCTCATCTGAGGATGAATCAGATAAAGTCTCCTCAGAATCCTTGAATGGGTGAAGTGATGGACCCACTGAAGTAGAAACCGAAGAAACACGAACCCCAGACACATCAACCAATGAAACCTGAACTTCAGAAGTATCAACCAAAGACATATCGAAAAACCCTTGCCCCCCCAAAGGCAACATCAAGATCTACCTCCTCGGTGGTAGACACAATAGGAGCATCTACTAGAGCATCTTGAACTGGAGCATCTTGAACCACAGGAGGTGGTTGTAGAATATCAGCTTGTGCTTGAACAGGATCAGCAAACCCATCATCTGGTGGAGCAACATAAGCTAGATTCACAAGATAACCAAATAAAGCAGTGTGTCTCGGACGACGCTCAACATTACTTTGTGCGCTCGATGTCCGACACTGAGCAAGGATTCTCTTGTTCACACTATCCACAAACAAAATAGGACGACGTTGTGGAAGATTTAGAGCCACATGATTAAGGATCATCTGCAGAAATCTGGGATACATCAAGAACCGTTCCCTGGCCACAACCCTCCATTGACGATCAGTCTCATAAACCAAAACTGAATGGTTTATTGAATGTCAAGTCGGTCATTGCTGAAAGCATAGTTGCACCCATACCATCAGAACCATCTTTGCGACCAGACATGCAAACAATCAATACATGCATAAAGAAACGCCATTGATCAAGTAAGAACCCTTTGCGACACTGAGAGTCTTCCAGAGGTCCTGAGTAACCCATGCGAAGAGAAGCACCATTCCGAAACGTAGCCGGATACTCAGTAGGACCCTGATCATCTGCAACAGACCCAAAATGCAAAGCCGCCCGTATCTGATCAGCCAAAAACTGTACAACCTGCTCATTAACTGTAGAACGCATAACCGGAGGTTCCACGCGACAGCCATACTCTACCGTTCTCCAAAAGTCTTCGATATTCGGCAATGACATCGGAAGAGTGGTAGAGATAGAATGAAAAATCCATGAGCGCATGAGAAACTGGATGATCTCTGCATAATCCTCCACCCCATGAGTATCTGGAACTAGCGTTACATACATATTGTGACCCGAGAAAAATTGCCTCTTATCTTTGTCACCTCCATCACCACATGTGCCACCAGCACCCGCAACCTCAGCCATATCTGCAATGGAAACGAGCTAAGTTAGGAAAATGCATAGCAAGCTGGTAACTTCGCCCAACATGTTAAAGGCGAAGTTAGAGTTCCAGCAAAGTTAAACTTAAAGTAGTATATCCGGCGAAGTTAGTGTTCAGGCGAAGTTGAGAATAACTTCGCCATTATCGTAACTTCGCTACAAGAACAGACCATAATTACAACTCTTTTTCCATTGCAAGAAAAAAAAATCAGAAGACCATCGCATGACAGATAAGGTCCAATTAAGGTCAACATATACTCGTTATCACATAAACATTAACAATGAAGGAGAATAAAAGACACATAGTTACTTTCCGAGAAAATCATTAAAGATAATCTATATAGGAAGAATTAACAATAACCAGTAATGAATTATGAATTATTATGAGATAGTGAACCTTAGTAAGTGAACAAAAACTGATTTGCACAAGATGGATTCTTAGGATAAGTTCGCCGAGCGTTTACGGAAGGAAGTTTGACCTATTTTGACCAAGAAAACGTTATATACCTTTAGGAAACCCTGGAGGCGAAGTTAGGCTAACTTCGCCCTAAATACAACTTCACCAAGGCGAAGTTAATGAAGTTAAAGAATTTTAAAGTTTTAGAACATAATCATTAACGAGTAACCCGTGATTTAAAGGAAAACTGATTAAACGAAGTATTAAAGAAAAAAAATTGCGGGATCAAATTTCAGTCTTTGAGAAAAACCATCGCATTTATGAAAAGATCCGAACATGAAATCATATTGATTAAGGTGTTATCACAAAGATTTGTGTTCAACGTTATTATGACATAGAGAAACATGTTGAAGACAGGTATATGAGTTAGGTTCAATTAGGCACAGAATTTAGATGGACATCACTTATGGACCTATGATGCCTCCTATATATTCTCAAGGCGTATTTGGATTTCCCTAGATCACCCCAATTTGACTCCAACCCCCTAGTGTTTTATCAAAAATTTTATATCTTTTAAGAAACTTTTAAAGCTTTAAGGTTGAACGTTGGACCTACAAGCCATTCAGACTTACAGGCCTTTCATTCAGGGTGTTCAAAACATATTTGATAGAATCACCCTTGTAGGTGTAATCTGACCCTTTAAGCTTTTGAAAAACAAAAGGTAGCAACTGAATATTACACACACATTTTTTTTAATTAAAGCAAAGAAGAAAAATATATTTGGTGATCAAGACACTAACGGGCTCGTGTATGACTGGGTAATCACTTTTCAGCCTATAATTCGAAGAGATATATGTAGAGACATGCACATTTCTTCAAAATGACTCTCCACAGTAAATCTAGCATATTTAGTTTGTATCACTTCAACTTTTACGCATCATGGAAAGCTACCATGCCAATCAATGATTGTTCTAGAGCCATTTAAGCTTAATAACTTCACCCGTTAGGCACACAAAAACAATTTACCTATCATTTTCCAAAGGTTGAATCAATTTTCAATTTAAAACAAACTTTGAAGCTTCTTAAAAAGCTATAGACTTAATGATTATATCACTTCCCACAGAAAACAAAAATACAGTTTAAATTCAATCGCCCCGGTCACTTCTTAGTTTTTAGGTAAATGGCCATCCTGTAAGTCCAGTTGGTTAACATGACCAAACACATATAAATATGTGTCCCTCAAACTTAGAGTTACGAACATAATTTTCAGCAAAGGAATTAAAGGAAAACACATCACAATCACCCCGGATGCTTTAAGTTTTTAGGTGAATGGCTATCCTTTGAATCTACAAGTAGATAAGAGGACCAAACATATTCAAGAATATGTCCTTTAAACTTAAGCAACCGACATAGTTTTAAGTGAGAGTGAAGTTTTTATTTTTATTTTTTAAGTGAAACAAGACACGGTTACTCAGGATTGATCATCCCATTTAACTCAATAAGATCTTGAAAACGAGATCGGTCAAAAGCTTTTGTAAAAAGATCGGCAAAATAATCCAGAGAATCTACCTTTTCAAGCATGATTAATTTCTTCTCAGCACAATCCCGTATCAAATGATGACGGATGTCAATATGTTTAGTTTTACTATGCTTTACGAATTGTTAGTTACTGAGATAACAACAGTATTATAAATGCAAATAGGAGTATGAGTGAAATTCAGACCATAATCTCGCATTCGTTGTATCCACAAAATCTGGGAGTAGCAATTTGATACTACCATATACTCTGCTTCACAGGTGGATATTGCAACCGAGGTCTGCTTCTTGCACTGCCAAGACACCAATCTCTCTCCAAGAAACTGATAGCCACCGGTTGTCGAATTCCTATTTTGGTTACAGCCTCCATAGTCAGAGTCGATGTATACCTCTAGATCCAGTTCACGTCCCTTTGGATACCAGAGACCCAGTTTAGGTTTCCGTTTGAGATACCGCAGTATCCTCTTCACACCTTTCATGTGTGACTCCTTTGGATTAGCCTGATAACGCGCATAAACACAAACTGCAAACATAATGTCAGGTCTAGAAGCAGTTAAATACATTAAAGAACCTATTATTGCGCGATACGATGTGGGATCCACATCTTCATCACTGTCAGAGTCAACACCCAGTTTGTGGTTGACACAGATTGGAGTATCATACGGAGTACTTTCTTCCATCTTGAATCGTTTGAGCACGTCGTGAACATATTTAGTTTGATGAATAAACATCCGTCCTTCTTCTGATCTACCTGTAAACCCAAAAAGAGAGTTAGTTCACCCATGGCGCTCATCTCAAATCTTTTCTTCATGACCGCTTCGAATTCCTGACACATAGAAATCTTTGATGCCCCGAAGATATATCGTCCACATAGATCTGGACAAGAAGAAAATCCTTTCCATTCCACTTCACAAACAGCGTACTGTCAATCTTTCCTCTCACAAAACCATTCTCCAGCAGGTAATCAGATAAGGTTGCATACCAAGCCCGTGGAGCTTGATGTATACCATATAATGCTTTGTCGAGTCTGTATACATGATCTGGAAAATCTGATCTTGAAAACCTGGAGGTTCCTCGACATATACCACTTCGTCGACCTTACCATTTAGAAAAGCACTCTTAACATCTAGCTAAAATAGCTTCATTTCTTTGTGAGCGGCGAAGGCCAAGAAAAGGCGAATTACCTCCAGCCTTGCCACAGGAGCAAACACCTCATTGTAGTCAATCCCTTCTAGCTGATTAAAACCCTTGACTACCAGTCTCGCCTTGTTCTGGACTATTACCCCTTTCTCATCTCTTATGCATTTAAACACCCACTTAGTACCGATTGCATCCACATCTCGTGTCTTCTCAACCAACTGCCATACCTCCAGTTTGTTAAACTAAGCCAATTCTTCCTGCATGGCTTCGACCCAAGAGCTATCCTTCAACGCCATATGATAGTTTTACGGTTCTATTTGACTGATATAACATGCATACACACATTCATTCATAATACCAGTATCTTTGATGCTCACATACACACATGTGTTTTCTTCCAAGCTACTTCTGGTCCGTACTCCATCAGAAGGATTACCAATCACATTCTCTAGAGGATGATCCTTGTGGATTCTTGTGTTTTGGACATGAGAAACTTCCATGTCTTCACCTAGATTAGGAGTGAGTTCATCGGTATGATATTGATCATGAAACGGATTAATGAACTCTTCAGCATCTGAACCTGTAGATCTTTCTTCAACACTGGTGACTGTTGGTCTTTTCTCATTGGCACTTGAGCATTTTGTGATGTCCTCTTCCTCATCAAGTAACATCTGAGTGGCCATCCTTTCTTCCATATCTGCAAATTCATAAGAAGGTAGATTAAAAGATATAAACAGTTTGTCATAATCAAAAACCTCATCTGGTCCCCTGCTAGGCTTTGGTGACTTGTAACTGGTAATGTCAGTGTTACAGACCACCTCAACCTTGTTGCTTGATAATTTAAAGACTCTTTTGTTCAGAGTTCCGACCACATAACCGACAAGGATTCCTTCGTCAGCCTTTTCACCAAATTTTGAACTAGTCTTTAATATAGAGCAAGGGGACCCAAAAGGTTCGAGACCTTTCAAATTAGGCGTTCGACCATGCATCAATTCATAACAAGTTTTGTTTAATATTTTGACAATTAAAACGCGATTAAGGATATAGCAGGCTGTGGCGACAGCCTTAGCCCAGAACACCGCGGGAAGCTTAGCATCTGCCAGCATGGTCTTGGAACCCTCAATTAGCGGAGTTGGCATGAATTGGTGACATAGTCAAACTAATAAAATTCATTCAAATTGACTAAAGATATTGAAAATAGTTAGATGTTGATTAACTTGGTAAAAACTATACCATCATATGTTCTTAATATTTGAAAGACGTTTAAACTTTAAAAAGTTAATTTAAAGTAATTAATTTGGAATTTTTCTCAAAGCCTACCAAATATAAAACAAAACCATTTTACTAATATGGCCCTTTTATTAAATTAATCATAAAATTAAAGATAAATTATGATTGATAAGATTTATTTCTCGCATTTCTCGTAATAAGATCATTTCTTACATGAACTTAAGCCTATATACACACACACACACACGCATACTAACTAGCTTTTATCCCATGTATTACGGGGATATATTTATATTATTCGTTTATATTATTTATATAAATTTTTTAGATTTTAATTTTATTTATTGTAAATTTATAATATATTTAGGATTTGATAATAAAATGGTTTCACAAGTAAATGACATGTAATAACCCGGTTTAAAAGCTATATAAGTTTGGTGAGACCCATGACCAACTAATTTTTTTACTACAAAATTGTTTCTTAATTACAAATCATATGACTTTTTAAAAATCTATATTAATTTTTAATATATTCCTATTTTATAGGATTTTCATATCAAATATTTGGTGAGATTAATATTTAATTTATTGAGATGTTATGGCACGTTTAAGGACTATCTGAGTTTGGTGAGATGTATACCTGTGAATTCATTTATTTGTAAATGGAGATTTATCATGCATTTGATCCGATAGTCCTCAAACGATCGATGATGAATAAATGAATCAAGTTGAAGATTGCAAATGGTGTGTGGAAGGATGAAAACGGATGGTGATAAGCCCATGTCGGGTTATAACATATAAAACATACTTGCGTATTTTTTTCTATTTGCGTCTCTGAACTACATTTCTTAAATTGCGCTAGTTGAATCCTGAATTTTCTTGAGCGGGCTAATGTGACCCCCTACGTTTGTCTGTTGACCTATCCACAACAAGGGCAACTTGGAAATTAACCACCTAAAAATGAATAGCAAGGGTGTTGAAGCCTCAATTTGCATAACAGGGTTTGTGTGTAAAGGACTGTAAACGAACCAAAAGAACACGAATAAGGCCTTGTTCATGTTTATTTGTTAAGGAAATAATTTGTTCACGAACACTTACCGAACGAGATTTATGTTTGTGTTCATTAATTTAAGTAAATGAATATGTTCACGAACGGTTTCATGAACACAAATAAAATCCGCAGAGCCTAGACATTGAAACTGATGTATTCATCAATGTGAATAATGAAAGTCTGTAAACAAATCGAACAAACACGAATTAGGGCATTTTCGTGTTAGTTCATTTAATTTTAAACGAACATGAACACTTAATCAAACAAATATTTATGTTCATGTTCGTTTATCAAAATCTAAACGAACATAAATGAACATATATGAACAAATGTAAATGAACACAAATAAATATAAACGAACATAAATGAAAACACTTAAATGAACACAAATTAACAAATACAAAACATTTAAGTAGATGACTAATTCAGATTATAATCAAATATTTTCTATTAATACATAAACGAACTTAAATAAATAGAAACAAAAAAACATAAATAAACGAACATAAACAAACGTCCATGAACATAAATGAACAAACGAAACATGTGTTCATGTTCGTTCGTTTAATTAAACCATCATATATTTTTATTCATGTTCGTTTGTTTATTAAATAAACGAACATAAACAACTTCCCGCGAAAGGTTCTTGAACAGCTCACTGAACTTTAGATTCGTTTACAGGCCTATGTGTGTTTGTGTTTGGTTCAAGGTATTGTTTCATAAAATTGGTGATGGATTCTTGTTCTATGGTGGTCGTTTTGGTCTGAATCGACGAGATGGTGTGCTTTCTACATTTAATTTGGTGTTTAAAGCCTTAATTCGTTGTTCTTGTTCATATTAAAAAAACATGAGGAAATATTTTTCCACTATTAATGCCATGAGGAATCCGATGAGCGGTGCATGGTGATAAGTCGGGATCTGTTGCCCCTATTAACTATGGTGATGAACTGTGCACACGAAGAGTGTCGGAGCTAGGGTTTCAACAAGCTTAAAATGGTGGTTCGAGCCACTGCAATCTTATCACTGCGAAGTATATAGGAGAAAAAAAACTAGAACGACGGGTTTTCTCCAGTGAAGAAGCCACATAAATTACTTGATTCTCCAATGAGTCTTCATCAAGGACTTGTGCGTTTCAATTCCCTCCGTGCAAGGCTTATAGAGAGATCTGGTTTTTTTTTCTTGGTTTAGGTTTTGTTTTTAGCTAGGGATGATTGCATGAACAAGTAAGCTAAGAGCATCTGATGTGCGTAAAGTGGTATATAAAAAATTAGCAAATGATGACCAAACACAACGAGTAATAAAAACCTAAAATACCCTAAACCAAACCACTAGCAACAGGCAAGTGAACCTATCGGGTGTAGAATAGCTATGGGAAGACCGGGAATATCGAACCCTAGAGACACTAATTTAAATAACGAGACTAGTTCTAAAAGCTAATTTAAAATAATAATTAAGAAAATATATAGTTTAGGATTTTTATTTATTTTATTTTAAAAACTAATAATTAATTAAACTAATTACTTAATTAAATTAAAGTAAACTAGAAAATAAATTACTGAATAAAAACTTTAGTAAATTCAAATAAGAGCAAGAGTTACCTAGGCAAGCAATCCGAAATATGACGACTCGGGCTTTTATCGGTTACGGGAAAATGCTATGAGAACCGGGAATCTAAAGGTATTAAGCTCTAGGAAACTTAATGGATCCTTAATCACTCTCAAGGTGTCACCTAAAAAGAAATTTTAGAGATAATGTAAAAACACCGGCTTATTGGTTCACCTGTCAGTTCACCAACTATGATTAATTACCCTAGAAAACAGCTAACCCGTCGGTTTCACTATCTCAATGCACCTAAGTACACGGTGTGGTTTTTGAACAGTCTAAAGGACACGGGTAAATAGTGAAATTAAGGCAAAAATAGGCAAACCTCCTGTCAGATAATTAACCTAAAACCCTAACAACGCAGACATACCCACAACTTATCATCCGTCGGATATTTAAACTAGTAAGAATATAAACTCCTAATAATATGCCAAAAATCAGTTTCTATGGTGAATGAGCTCAATAAACCATAAAAAAATTGCAAACACACAGTAAACACCCCTAACATGCAACCAATAATCAAAAGACATTCAATAAAGTAACATGTGAAACATTCATTTAGACACAAATTAAAAATAAATAGGCATGAGACACATCCAATAAATATGATCAAAACTTTTAATTAATCAAAATCCCATAAACAAAACCCGAAAACCGACAATCCTAAAATAATCAACAAAACATCATCCAAGCCTAGATAACAAAAGGTATTTAGCCAATAACGATGTTCAAAACAATAAAATATATAAGTTCAATAATGGGGTTCATAATAAAGATAATAAAATCAAACCAATCTTGAAGTAGATGTGAACCCGAACACAAAACCGCTTACTTTTTCGTCTTCTGTATGACTTGTGGCTCGCACAAGATATAATAATAATAATAATAATAATAATAATAATAATAATCTTCTTGTGTCTTTTGTGTTCCTCTCGTCAACTCCACAAGAATAGCAATACCAATAATATATGGCGGCGTAGGGTTGTAGGGATTTTCTACTTCATGTGTAGTATTCTAAGCAATAACAACTTTACTTTATATAATAATAGTTGTCGTAGGTTAAGAGTCTTCATGTGGGCCTTACTCCATTTGACATCCAAATCGTGCGGCCTTCAATACAAACATTAACATTCAATCTAAATTTTTACCATTCAAAATAATGAATGTACTCTTATTATTATTATTATTATTATTATTATTATTATGAGACGTTCTCTTTTTTTTTTCTTTTTTGTTTTGTTAAAAATGGAAATAGTTTAAAGTTTATAATATTACTTATTAGACTCAAGTTTAGCAAAACAAATAATCGAGTTTAGCTCATTGTCTCTAGAAAACTTTAAACTTTAAATATGAGCCAAATGTGAGTAATATTCAATAAAAAGCTGGCTCAAAAGTAACTAAAAGTATAGTAAATACGCATACTAATATGTATATAATTTAGCCCATATCAAATATCCCCACACTTAAACATTTTTCGTCCTCGAAAAATATGTATTGCAATGGAATCATAGTTCAAAATCGATCTTTAAAACATATAGGTTATCTTTTAAGCATAGATAAACGCAAAAACCGCGATTGCCGATATTGTTGTCCACCTAAACCCAGCCATCAGCCTATCAAGCCCCCAATTGCATTAAGCGTTTTAAAGTTCAAAAGCTACGGCTACACCTAACCCATCTCAGACAAAGAGAGCTAGAAAAACTAGAGTCGAAGCAAAATGGATCAACAAATCACCATAAGCCAAGGACTCGTTGATGGTATTAATTAGATGCACTCGGTGGAATTTGATGGATGAATGGTCGTGTGAAGGCCTTACGATCAATTCCTAAATATTATTGGACTTTGTCCTATAAATACCTAATTTGATATTTATTGACTAAGAACCTTCGAGCCCCAATAGTGTATCCTCAGAGTCACTATCCCCTTGGTAACATGTAAACTGTAAGTTCCGTCTAGTATGTGCATCTTTGGCCTCTTTTACTAACTTTAAGAATGCTTCTTTAGCATTTTACAATACATAACTTGCTCATTCATTTGCTTTTCGGACCAACTTTTGGAATACACTTTCAAAACATACTTCTTTTTTTCTTTTTCTTTTATCTTTTTTTTATATCACCCTAAATATATAACTATTTTCTAAGCTCGTAAAAAAAAAGGACATGTGATGGTGAGCTGGTTTGAGTGCATCTGAATTTTACCATCTCAAAATTTTAGATTATGCTAATCCTCACTAAGCATCAAAATTCGATTTCAGCGTTTTTCAAATTATTAGATATATAAAATATGCTAAAGAGGACTATCAAAGCTAGTTGGGCCTACCGACACATCCCAAATTAAGTGCGCCATATTTTATTTAATCTCATATATAATAGTAATATTAAAAGATCAACCTTAAAATAATATCATTTTCCATTATGCGCAAAATAAATTTTCGGGACATTTTTCTTAAGTTTTTCAAATTTTTTTTTTTTATAATTTTTTTTATAAAATTAAAAACGTCAGTTTCCCATCCCCCACACTTAAATTTCGCATTGTCCTCAATGGAAGACAGAAAAAAGACAAAAATAAAGCAGAAATAAAATAAAATAAAATAAAACAATGCATAAAGAAAATGAAACAGACTCCCTGGTAATATGGCAGTGATTTGCGTATATCATGTTCCAATAAAGCGACCGTATAGCATTTCATTTGCGGCCGCAGCTTTTGGGTACCCTCTACAACCAAATCAGCTAGAACGCCCTCGTCCAAATGGAAATTGAGTACCAACGAAAGTATCCAAATCTGCAAAACAAAGCTCAAAACACCCAAAGCATACATCAAACAGACTCTAAAAACTTAATACTGACTCAAAATACAAATATAATAAAAAAAATAAAAATTATACAAACTCTACACTCGGGTATTTCCCGAGGCCTATCCCTATCAAGCAGTCAAAATAGGGATGTCGAGGAGAAATGCGTCTTCCTCGACCGAATCAACTGGCCCTCCAATATAATGCTTTAACCTATGGCCATTCACCTTCCACGCTCTCCACTCATGATCAACTAACTCAACTGCACCGTGCGGGAATGCCGCCTTCACCGTGTACGGACCAACCCATCTCGATCTAAGCTTACCTGGAAATAACTTCAGACGGGAATTATAAACCAACACCCGATCCCCACACTTGAACTCTTTCACCTTCTTCAACTTCCTATCGTGCAACGCCATCGTACGCTCTTTATAACTCCATGATCTAGCGTACGCCTCATCTCTCAACTCCTCAACCTCATGAATTTGGAGATACCGGTTTTTCGCAGCTTGAGTTAGGTCAAGATTAACGGATCTCAACACCCAATATGCTCTATGCTCTAACTCAACCGGTAGATGGCACTCTTTCCAGTAAACCATACTAAAGGGCGTGGTCCCAATAGGCATTTTAAACGCTTTGCGGAAAGCCCAAAGTGCATCATCCAATTTGTCAGACCAGTCCTTTCGGTTCTTGCCTACAGTTTTCTCTAGAATTCGCTTCACTCCTCGGTTTGCATTCTCTACTTGCCCGCTCGTCTGTGGATGATAGGCAGTGGACAATCGGTGGGTGACCCCATACCGTGCCAACGCCTTCTCCATCTGGGCATTACAAAAATGCGTGCCTCTATCACTGATCAAGGACTTGGGAGTACCAAACCGACAAAACAACCTCTTCAAAAATCCCATTACAACTCGGGCGTCGTTAGTGGTCAAGGCTTGAGCCTCAACCCACTTGGAAACGTAGTCGATGGCCACGAGAATGTATCGGTTCCCTCGAGAAGAAGGGAACGGACCCATGAAATCAATGCCCCAAACGTCAAAAACCTCACAAACCTGAATAGGGTTTTGGGGCATCTCATTATGGGATGAGATGTTACCAGTGCGCTGACATGCGTCGCACTGTCTGACAAACTCGTGTAAGTCTTTGAAAATCAATGGCCAATAAAAGCCAGAATCTAGAACTTTCCTAGCGGTGGAAGAAGAACCATGGTGGCCTCTAGTTAAACCCTCATGACAATGCCTAAGAATTTCACGGCCCTCTTCCCTACTCACACACCTCATCAACACTCGATCGGCACCTACACGAAACAAATACGGCACATCCCATATGTAGTGGCTGGCGTTTGCGAAAAACTTCCTCCTCTGCTGATAACTCATGCCTTTGACCACTACTCCTTCGTCCAGATAATTCGCAATGTTGGAGAACCATGGAAGACCCTCCTCTTCAGCACTCACGTATAAAACTGGCTCTCTCAAATCTCACTCTCACCATCATCAACGACTCATGGGGAAACTTATCCCCGATGGCATCTTCTCTAATCTCCTCTCTCTTCGGATCCTCCATACGTGATAAGTGATCCGCAGTTACATTCTCCGCTCCTTTTTTTATCTCTAATCTCAATATCGAACTCGGAAAGCAAGAGAATCCATCGTATCAGGCGAGGCATTGCATCTTTCTTGGCGAACAGGTATCGCAATGCCGCATGATCAGTATAAACGATGGTTTTGGATAGCATAAAATAAGAACGAAATTTGTCGAATGCGAAGACCACTGCTAGAAGCTTCTTCTCAGTAGTCGTGTAATTCTCATGAGCATCATTGAGGGTCTTACTTGTGTAATAGATAGGATGGAAGTGCTTGTCCTTCTACTGACCTAAAACAGCCCCGACTGCAAAATCACTAGCGTCGCACATGAGCTCGAAGGGTAAGCTCCAGTCGAGTGCTACTAAGATAGGGGCATTAACCAACTGCCCCTGAGAAACTTAAACGCCTTCAGACAATCAGCATCGAAGTCGAATGCGACGTCCTTCTCTAGAAGGCGAGTCATGGGCCGGGTGATCTTCGAAAATCTCTAATGAACCTACGATAAAAACCCGCATGCCCGAGAAAACTATGAACGGATTTCATACTAGTCGGTGGAGGAAGTCTAATGATAGTGTCGATTTTAGCTCTGTCTACCTCAATACCGTCTCGCGAAATCTTGTGCCCGAGCACAATGCCTTCAGTCAACATAAAGTGGCACTTCTCCCAATTCAACATCAACTTAGTCTCTATGCACCTCTTCATCATCTTTTTAAGATTAGAAAGACATTGATCAAATGAGTTCCCATATACCGAAAAATCATCCATGAAAACCTCCATGGAACTCTCGATCATGTCCTGGAATATCGCTACCATGCAACGCTGGAAAGTAGCCGGAGCATTACATAACCCAAAAGGCATACGTTTGTACGCAAAGGTACCGTATGGGCATGTAAAAGTGGTCTTTTCCTGATCCTCGTGTGCGACTGGAATCTGGAAATAACCTGAAAATCCATCAAGAAAACAGTAAAATTGTCGTCCTGACAGACGCTCCAACATCTGATCGATGAACGGAAGAGGAAATTGGTCTTTCCTAGTAGCGTCGTTAAGTCTCCTATAGTCGTTGCACACCCGCCAACCTGTGTCTGTCCTAGTCGGAATAAGCTCGTTATGTTCGTTAGTGACAACTGTCGTCCCTCCCTTTTTAGGGACGACCTGAATGGGACTCACCTATGAAGAATAGGAGATGGGATATAACAGGCCTGCGTCGAGGAGTTTGACAACCTCCTTTTTGACCACCTACGACATGTTAGGGTTGAGCCTCCTCTGAGGTTGGATTACAGGCTTGTACTCATCCTCCATGAGTATCATGTGCGTGCAAAAGTTCAGGCTGATGCCCTGAATGTCCATGAATTTCCACGCAATAGCCTGCTTGTGTGCCTTGAGCACATCAACCAGCCTCGATTTCTCATCATCCGTCAACTGAGAAGAAATGATGACGGGTAAATCGGCATCACCGTCTAAGAAAGCATACTCCAAATGAGGAGGTAGCTCTTTAAGCTCGAGGGATGGTGGTGCCTCAATCGATGGTCTCTCCTTCGGTCCCTTGATGCTATCGGCAACCGTGAACATCTCAGGGTATTCAGGAGGTGAGCTAACAACAATGCTCAGGTCGTGCTCCGAGGGAACATCAACCTCCTCCTCCTGATTGAGCAAATCTGCTCCAGAGATGTAGTCAACACATCGCTCTAACTGAGATATGAACGTGTCAAGAAAGTAAACAGAATCGTCCTAACTACTAGAGTTCCTCATCGATTTGACGACATCTAAGTTGACGTTCTCCTCCCCTACACGAAGTGTAATTTTGCCGTCGAAGACATCAATAAGTGCTTTAGCAGTACGCAGGAAGGGTCGTCCCAAAATGAGTGGGACCTGATCGTCAGCCTCCATGTCGGGAATAACAAAATCCACAAGGAAAACGAATTTATCGACTTTAACGAGTACGTTTTCCATGATTCCCCGCGGATATTTGACCGAACGGCCGACCAAGGATAAACTCATGCGCGTCGGGACCGGCTCGCCATGGTCTAGATTTTTATAGAGAGAATATGGCATCAGATTTATGCTAGCACCTAAATCGGCCAACGCGTAGCTCTCAGTCGAGCTGCCAAACAAACACGGGATCGTGAAGTTTCCCGGGTCTGCTAATTTCTCAGGCAGCTTGTTCTGGACTACCGCAGAGCATCCTTCATTTAGACATACTGTCGAAAGCCCCTCTAGCTTCTTCTTATTCGAAAGAAGATCTTTTAAGAATTTGGCATATTTAGGCATATGCTGGAGTGCCTCGACAAACAGAAGATTGAGTTTTAGCTGTTTAAACATGTCTAAGAAATGTCCATATTCCTGTGCATACTTCTGTCGTAGAAGACGAGCATGATACGGAACCCGAGTAAGATCGACTTCGGGACTCTTCTTATCTTCAATCTTCATCTCAACAACTTTCTCGGCGGGAAACTCACTGTTTGATGCGGTACTTGTTGGGACTTGCCTCTCGTGCGTCCTCATGGGAGTCTCCATCTCTATCTCCTCGTCCACCGGCTCTTCATCATCAGCCGGCGACTGCTCTCGATCACCTCCTCTGCCACTACGGGTGGTCACCGCCTTCAACTGTGCCTTCGGGTTAAGCTCAGTGCTGCCCTGAAATGCTCCAACCTATTTATTAGGTAGCATCTGCTTCATCATATCATCCACCTTTCGAGACATCTCCAAAAATGACGATTGCTGGTTTTTCAATAGTGTGTCGTGCTCAGCTAGTCTCTGCTGTGTGTTATTATCTCTGTCAATAAAGTGAGAAAGTATAGTGGATTGCTTAGTTAGAAGCTCCTTAAGATTCGGATCCATACCGCTACTCTTCCCCGCACTCGAACTTCCTGGTTGCCTCTGGGTCACTAACCTGCTCATGCCTCTGCTGAAAACCCTGAGCATTACCTCCCGACCTCCAACCATAGTTGGAGTTATTTCTCCATCCTGAGTTACCGTAGGCATTCGCTTCCCGACTCTGATTACCCAAGTAGTCCACCTTCTCCTATTGATCGACCGGACAATCAACTGTATCGTGCCCTCCGCGACAGATTTCGCATTTCTGAGCGATCTTCTTCAACTCTCGGATATCCTTCTGCATTGCCTCTAAGGCAGCCGCGATACTAGTATCTTCCGAGACCTGATAAATGCCTCGAGCGGAAGAGGTGGTGGTTTTAGAATTACCTCGGGCGGACGGCTCCTGCTGCCCGGCTAGGGCGAAACTCTCAAACAACGACTCACACTCATCTATATCTAACTTCTCTAACATGTTTCTTCCAGCTGACGTATTGAATCTCTTCTGCATCTCAAAGGTCAGCCCGTTATAGAATTTCTCGACTACAGCCCATTCGAGTAGACCATGCTTGGGGCATCTACTAAGCAAATTATGGAACCTTTCCCAAGCCAAAGGGTATGGCTGTTCAGGTTCCATGCGAAAGGAACAAATCTGATCACGAAGTCGCAAGGCTTTAGATGGCGGAAAATATTTCTTAAGGAATTCAACTTGAAGATTCTCTCATATAGTGATGGACCCAGGGGGAAGGTTTTCCAACCATGATGAAGCACGACCCCTAGAGAAAATGGAAAAAGATGAAGGTAGATAGAAGCACAAGTGACGTTGGCAATATTAAAAGTGTCGCAAATACGAGTGAATTTGTTCAGATGGCCAGACGCGTCCTCGTCTTTAAGTCCGTGAAATGGGGCAGAATTAGTAATGGAATTCATGACGTTGGTAGGAATCTGCCAATTATTAGCATAGGGCATCGCCGGACGTGTGATAGCAGAACGTCTCCCCATCACTCCCTCGTTCGCTCTCGAGTGAACCGTACGCCTAGGGGGATTAGCGTCACCCATATCTAATTTAGAACCATAAACGTGTACCTTGTTTTCGCGTAGAGCACATGCAATCTCTCAAAACTCCCTACGGCGCTCACGAAAATCTCTCTCGGTTCGTCAGAAGCAGTGAACTCTGGTGGTCCTAGTGAACGAGTACGTCGCATACGCTGAAAAACAAGTAAAATAATTAGGACCCAAGCTTATCCCTAAAGCACACACGTTAAAATCAAGGCACAAATAGCAATCAAGAGCAATTAAATAATAAAATAAAATAAAATAAAACTAATTAATTAACTTAAAACTAAAACTATAAATTAACAAAAAGCAAATAGAAACTAGTTCGCTATTACCAAGTGTCCTCGGCAACGGCGCCAAGAACTTGATGTGCGTAAAGTGGTATATAAAAAATTAGCAAATGATGACCAAGCACAACGAGTAATAAAAACCTAGATTACCTTAAACCCAACCACTAGCAACAGACAAGTGAACCTATCGGGTGTAGAATAGCTATGGGAAGATGTGACATCCCATATCAGTTGGGAAGGAGAACTAAGCCTTCTTAATAAGGAGGTGGATACCTTCCCCATCATAACGCGTTTTGGGCGCTTAATGGTAGTGGATGAGAGGAGAACTCCACAGTTAAGCGTGCTCATGTGGGAGAAGTATGAGGATGGGTGACCACCTGGGCAACCAAAAGCAAATCCGTTAGGCGATGGTGGTACGTCCCGGCCAAAGCGGACAATATTATGGTGCGGTGGTAGCTGGGCTGTTACAGAAGACCCGGAATATCGAACCCTAGAGACACTAATTTAAATAACGAGACTAGTTCTAAATGCTAATTTAAAATAATAATTAAGAAAATATATAGTTTTGGATTTTTATTAATTTTATTTTAAAAACTAATAATTAATTAAACTAATTACATAATTAAATTAAAGTAAACTAGAAAATTAAATTACCGAATAAAACTTTAGTAAATTCAAATGAGAGCAAGAATTACCTAGGCAAGGAATCCGAATTATGACGACTCGGGCTTTTATCGGTTACGGGAAAATGCTATGAGAACCGGGAATCTAAAGGTATTAAGTTCTAGGAAACTTAATGGATCCTTAATCACTCTCAAGGTGTCACCTAAACAGAAATCTTAGAGATCATGTAAAAACACTGGCTTATTGGTTCATCTGTCAGTTCACCAACTACGATTAATTACCCTAGAAAACAGCTAACCCGTCGGTTTCACTATCTCAATGCACCTAAGTACACGGGGTGGTTTTTGAACAGTCTAAAGGACACGGGTAAACAGTGAAATTAAGGCAAAAATAGGCAAACCTCCTGTTAGATAATTTAACCTAAAACCCTAACAATGCAGACAAACCCGACAACTTATCACCCGTCGGATATTTAAGCTAGTAAGAATATAAACTTCTAATAATATGCCAAAAATCAGTTTCTATGATGAATGAGCTCAATAAACCATAAACAAATTGCCAACACATAGTAAACAACCCTAACATGCAACCTATAATCCAAAGACATTCAATAAAGTAACATGTGAAACATTCATTTAGACACAAATTAAAAATAAATACGCATGAGACACATCTAATAAATATGATCAAAACTTTTAATTAATCAAAATCCCATAAACAAAACCCGAAAACTGACAAGCCTAAAATAATCAACAAAACATCATCCAAGCCTAGATAACAAAAAGTATTTAGCCAATAACCATGTTTAAAACAATAAAATATATAAGTTCAATAATGGGGTTCATAATAAAGATAATAAAATCAAACCAATCTTGAAGTAGTTGTCAACCTGAACACAAAACCGCTTACTTTTTCGTCTTCTGTATGACTTGTGGCTCACACAAGATATAATAATAATAATAATAATAATAATAATAATCTTCTTGTCTTCTGTGTTCCTCTAGTCAACTCCACAAGAATAACAATACCAATAATATATGGCGGCGTAGGGTTGTAGGGATTTTCTACCTCCTGTGTAGTATTCTAAGCAATAACAACTTTACTTTATATAATAATAGTTGTCGTAGGTTAAGAGTCTTCATGTGGGCCTTACTCCATTTGACATCCAAATCGTGCGGCCTTCAATACAAACATTAACATTCAATCTAAATTATTACAATTCAAAATAATGAATGTACTCTTATTATTATTATTATTATTATTATTATTATTATTATTATGAGACGTTCTCTTTTTTTTTCTTTTTTGTGTTTTTCAAAATGGAAATAGTTTAAATTTATAATATTACTTATTAGACTCAACTTTAGCAAAACAAATAATCGAGTTTAGCTCATTGTCTCTAGAAAACTTTAAACTTTAAATATGAGCCACATGTGAGTAATATTCAATAAAAACATGGCTCAAAAGTAACTTAAAGTATAGGAAATACGCATACTAATATGTATATAATTTAGCCCATATCAGCATTCCCAACCCATTCCCTATATTAATGTGAGTAAAGTTTGTAAATTATATGGTGAGGTTTTGAGTGATTGTGAGTATAAATTATAGGGTTGAGAGAGAAAATGTAGTGATTTTTTTGTAAGTTTTGAAAAACTTTGTTTGTCCCTATTTAGTTTTTAATATTTGTTGAATTGGTTGTGAGTGAAGGAGAGAGAAAACTGTAATGATAAAGGTATAAAATAATATTATTAATTAAACATAAGAGAGAAATATAGTGTTTTGTAGTGTAATTATAAAGATGGGGATGGAGAACGGGATGAGAATGCTCTAAGAGGGTGTTTAGCTAGCTTATTTAACTTCAAAAGTGTTTTTGGCAAAAAAAATGTTTATTTACTTGTGGCTTTTTTAAAAGTAGTTTTTAAAAAAAGTGTTCGGATTAACTTTTTTTTTTTTTAAGAAAAATGTTTGGATTAGCTTTTGTGGTTGGAAAACCCAAAAAGTGGGTAAAATAAGCAAAAAAAAGGCATTCATATTTATTTACTCGATTTACAGATAAAGAAATGGTGGGTATATTTGTAATTTGGTATTCCAAAAGCATGAAAACAAAAACAAAAAAACTTGGTTTTCTTGTTTCTGAGAACCATCTTTTTAACACACAACAAAAACAAAACCTAGAAGTGCTTTTATGATACCTAAATATAATTATTTGGATATTTGTTTTTTAAAAATCAAATAAGCAAATAAACAACTTTATAAAACAAAGTCAAACACACCCTAAGTGCCCAATTGTTTTAATTCTAATCATGAATACTTCTTTGACTTTTATGTTCATTAAATTATTACATACTAGGTTAGAATCCGTGTAATACACGGATTATTAATAAAAGAAATATAAACAAAATTGCTATTATTAATGCCAAGTAGAGGTCTTTGGTCATGGTCAGTTTTTAAGCTTCTCGAAAGTCTTCCCATGCAAATGTTTTTTCAAAAAGAAAAATTAAAATGGACCGTTTAGATGGGGATAACGAGCCATGGGGACAGGTACACATGTTTCATGTCGGCAACCTAATTCCTTCGGTACGTGTAAAAGATTTGCTATATATATACACATATAATATATAGTATATACACATGTCATTTGAGTGCCATTATAGAGAGTAGCCAGTATGTCTATGATATCAAGAACTTGGTTGTCTCATGCATTTCGAGATCTTAATACCACCACCTGTATGGAGAAATAGGACTTAAGATATGCCAAATTCCACCAAGTATACAAATGGAACCTAACCATACATGGCCTCCGATTATATCTTCCAAATCGTCTACACTAACAATCCATCCTTCCCCCCTTGTAGAACCCACATATATGGCCTTTACAAAAATAAATAAATAAATAAATACTCCCAACCCTAACTTATCCCCTAGGAGCCAAGTTTGTGCCTTTTCCTTTTCGTTTGTTTAACCCACATTACAAGCCGTGTTTGCCTTGGCCTTTATTATTTTTAACCCTGTGGATGAAATTCGGTATGTCAAGAGTTGTATATAAGTTGTTTGTCGATCATAGTACACAATGTACGTATGTCTCGATTCAGTTGTTTGTATATATTGATGTTAGTATTTTTTTTATCAAAAAAAAGTTGGAAAATCAAAGAAAAGCTCAAAAAGAGTCGATGTTTGAGTTAGTGTCGTTTGTAAATAATAGTGAGTGAGTTGTTTGTTTGTTTGAATAAATTGGGTTACATCCACCATAAGCTACTAAATAAATCCGCTTCCACACCCTAACCTAATCCACAGCAAAACCCTTAGTTCTATTCTTTATGCAACCGGTGGGTAATGGGTGGAGATATGACTTGCTTCCAAGCTTATTACATTGTGTTCATACTTGGTATAGAGGGCAGAGAGATACTAGCACATTTTTTTGCTTTTCCAGATATTAAACCGAGAGGAGGGATATTATATTATGAGGGGTATGACCATGTGTGCCTTAACAGGAAACAAAGTACACTCATTTGGGCGGTTCCATAGTTTTAAATTGTAACATTAAATTATTTGGTGACAATGTCAGTTCTTGGGAATTGGGTATGACCTTATACCTCACTAGTATTAATCGTGGTAATTTATGAATCATCGATCGAGGTGTATGTGTTGCATGAGATTTTGCTTGTGGGCAAGCAAAAGATAAGTGTGGGGATGTGATGGTCGGGCAAAAGTCGTGTATATTATTATATTATTTGTTTAATTATAGTTTAAATATTATGTGAACTTTGGTACTTCAAGTGCGTTTATGTGTTTCAGGATACTTGACGTTAAGGACGCTTATCGGGATGAATTACGGGCTTGGAACGAAGATGTAGAAGACTCATGATGATTGGCACGCTTTTCTATGCAAAATAAATGAAGAAAATAAAGAAAATTCTGTCAGACACCCTTAGCACGGCACTAAGGGGTCCTGATGGTGATGTCAGCGTATCTCTAAGATCACCACAATTTTGAGTCTTTAGCGCGGCGCTAAAGTCTCACCCCTGGGATGTTAGCGCCGCGCTAACATCCTCGTGACGGTAAAAATTACCCTAACTTTGATATAATCAATTTTTCAGCCCCCATTTGAGATATGATTCATTCCTTCAACCAAGTACAAGCCCTAGGACGATTTTCCACCATCCTGAAGCCTTCGGTTCGTTCATCGCATGCTTTCATCCTCTTATCAGATAAGCGAATCCTTCGTGATGCCGATGTCAGGCTAAAACCATTGTATTCACTTTAGGCTAGGGTTTTGTGTAAACTAACTTTGATCAGATTATATGTTTTGAATGAGTATGAACTTGATTGATTCTTTTTAATCTTGTTTTACATTACGAATTGATTGTTTAAACAGTTTATGATTTTGATTGTCAAACTTTGCATCACTTTTCTGGTTGTGTTCATCACATGAAGGGTTAGCTCTTATGTCATTGAACCAATAATTGTTAGTCATTGCTTAGAACTGATTTTCATTCATTAAACTTGTAATTGGGTAAACCGGGGTTCAGTTGTGTCAACAATTCAGTTAGGGTATCGTTTGTCCTCATAACCCAACTGTTATGAACTTTACATGCACTTTTCACTGATTCCCTGTGGAGACGACCTTACTTACCCGTACTAGTTATAGGTATATAAGAATCATAAATACTTGTTTTTGCCTTAGACTGACGAAAACCATGAACTACTAACTGTGCCTTGTTCCGAACAATGACCCTTGTGTCGTCTTTCTTGTTTCCGAAAACCCATCTTGTATCAAGTGCTTTCTTTCCTTCTGGTAACTTAACTAATCTCCAAACCTTCAACTTATGAAACTTATTCAACTCTTCATGCATAGCATCAACCCAACTGGGTTCTTGAAGTACCATTTCTACCGTCTTTGGCTCAATTTGAGAAATGAAACAGGAGAACAGACAGCTGTTTATGTTTCCAGTCTGACTTTTAGTGGACACACCCGTTTCAAGAGGACCGATGATGTTTTCAATTGGATGATTTTTCTGAATTCTTAATGGAATTAACTGATCAGAAACATCACCGGTAGATTGTAAGTTTGTCAGGTTCTCATCAGCATCTAAAAGAGGATTCTTCTATCCATATGTCGTTGTACTGTGAGAGTACAAGGTGCTGGCGACATATTCATTTGGAATGACATTGGGAAACAGTGAGCTTCCGAAGATCTGACGGATGGAATTCTCCCCCTCAACTGTAGCAGCATCTTCAGACGAGTTCGTCGAGCTTTCGGTTTCTGGAGTTTCTTTTGGCTAGACGTTGGTTTCGAGTGAGTCATTACTTAATTCAGCGACATCATCATCCAGAAGTGTAGAGATGTGAGATACTGCTTGTGGGTCTTTTACAGCTCCCACGGTAGGACCACCTAAGGGTTTTGTGTTGAGGACTGGAAACACATTAAATGGTTTGAAGAGTTCATTATAATCAAATAACCAGTCCGGAACGACACGAGCATCAATCTCATTTTCTTCCAGCCAGCGAACCTCATAGGACTCTAGAATCTGCTTTGTTGCCTTGTTGTATACCCTGTAAGCTGTATTGCCCGCATAACCAACAAAATAATACTCTTCAGCTGAGGCCCCAAATTTCGGAGTAGACTCGAGATTCAATAGCGTGCAGGGACACCCAAAGCTCTGAAGTGTGCAACAGTGGGTTTGTGACCATAAACAATCTCATATGGAGTTTTCATCGTGGATTGGTTGATTATCACCCGATTCTGACCATAACAGGCTGTATTAACGGCTTCAGCCCAGAAGAACAGAGGCAGTTTAGAATCGCACAACATGGTCTTTGCTGCCTCAATAAGAATTCTGTTTCTTCGTTCCGCCACACCATTTTTTTGTGGTGTTCTTACGGCGCTGTACTGACGTAGCACCCCTATTTCTGAACAGAAATGATTCAGTGATGCATTCTTGAATTCTGTTCCATTATCATAACGAATTCCTTTCAACTTCAGGTTAAGTTGATTTTCCATCAGCACTACAAATTTCTTGATTAAATCTGCAGTTTTACTCTTATTTGACAAAAAGAAAGCCCAAGTGAAACGTGATTAGTCATCAATAATAACAAGACAATAAGAGCTACAAGAAAGACTCAAGACATGGACAGGCCCAAAAAGGTCCATATGAAGTAATTGAAAGACTGATGAAATTGTATTAATCAACTTCGGCTTGTGAGATTCTGATGATGTTTACCCAAAGCACAAGCCACACATTTTTCAATAGTTACAAAATCCTTAATGGTTAGACCACGTACCAAACCATTTTTAGCAAGACGATTAAGGTTTTTAGAATTTGCATGACCAAGACAACGATGCCATAGCAGACACTTTTGAAAACAAACATGTAATTTCATCAGGAACATTTTTTTTCATGTCGATCACATACGCATTATCTTTTCATTGTGATCTAACAAGAATCCATTCTTCTGGTATAATTATACCAGGTTTTAAAATAAGACACTCCTTCTTAGTAAAATGAGTTGAAAATTCTTTGTCACAGATTTGTGACACGCTCAAAAAACTGTGCTTCAACTCTGGAACAAAATTGACATTTTCAAATTTCAGAACACCGTTACTTACAGTACCCTTCTGAGTGATCTTTCCTTTCTCTCCTCCCGCAAAGGACACATACCCACCATTAAATGTCTGAATGTGGTGTATTTGGGTAATGTCCCTTGTCATATGCCTGGAACAGCCACTATCAACATACCAAGGTCTGATGATATTCCTCCATTGCTGTCCCTGCACAAAATGCGGGATTAGTTAGATTTTGGTACCCAGTCTATAGTTACACTAGGTGACCCTGACTCATCTACAGTTGGTACGGATTGCCATGACATGTCTTATTGATCGTCAAACATAGATTTTGTAGATGCATTTGCCGGAGGTTTAGGCAACCATTTATGTCTGTTTGACTTGGCATTATAAGTACGAATGATTGTCGTAACATCCGATGTTTTGGGTTTGGAAGAAGACGAATTTGTCCTTTCCTCCTGTTTTGGTTTAGACTTACTGTTTATATTTGAATTTGAAACACCTTTTCTAACCCTTTCACGAAACATGTAAGGTTTGGTCTGATGAGGACTAAACCTGCCAGATTTGTTTCGATTCCAGTCATCGTCAGATGGACTAGCCTGATTGTACCTGAATCTCTGTCAGTAAGAGTTATGAGGCATATAGGGCATTTTCCTCTGATAAAATCCATAATAAGGGACATATGGCCGATGTGGACAATTTCTGGCAATATGACCAGGAGTGCCACAGTTAAAACAGGTTTGGCGTTTTATGTAAAAATTATTTTGGGCAACTCCTCGTCTGGACTGGTTGTGCGGACCAGTTTGTTTAGAACTGCGAGAACCCCTTTTGGCATCATTAAGCTTATCACCTTATTTTTCATTAGAGCATCCCTCTTTGACAAATTTAGGTGCAACGTATTTTTTGAAATTTTTTGAATTTTTAGTTTTATTAGAAACCACAATATTAGAGTTCAACGTTTCAACCGAATCAACCACACAAAAATCCTTTCTCTTTAAAACAGAGCCCACACAAACAGTCGGAATAACATAATTTAAAACAGGAAGTTTTAAAGAAACATCAGAAACAATGTTATTATCAAATTCAAAACAAGGGTCGTCATCCTCATCAGTCCATTCCTTCATAATTACTTTTTCTGCACATGAAGTAGACACATTAGAATTGTTCATATCTGAAGAAGACGGACCAACATTCACAGTTCCATCACATTTGTCTTGTTTACCTTACTTCATGTCCTTTACCTTTTCCTCCTATTCTTTGGTAACAGGGGTAGGGACATAATTGTGGTTGTAGGATGGGGGAACTTGACTGAATCCTATTCCCTCACCTTCATTTTCTTTCCACCTCAATTTATTTTCAATCATTGAGTTGACAAATTTACTGGAACCATCGAATTTTTTAAAATCTAGTTCAGCCCTTTCAAATTTACTAGTTAGATTCAAAATTTCTAACTTGGAGGTCTCCAGTTTAGCAGTCAATTCAACGATTTCTTGTTTGGCATCAAGATGATGACAAGACTTTATACTAAAATAAGACTTAAGCTTAGAAATGTCCTTCTGAGCTTCTATTTTATCTAGAAAACCTTTTTCATTTTTCTTAAGTTTGAAATTTTCTGATTTTATTCTCTCCATATCTCTAATTAGGTTATCGTTATGAAGCTTATAGAGTTCTATTTTTTCAACACAATCTAGAGAGCATGGTTGGAAACTTACCTCAGATGAATTTGGGGAAGTGAATGCCATATACGCAAATTGAAGTTCCATGATCTTCTTCTCAGTAGCATTTTCTTCTCCAGTGTCTTCAATATTGGCAAAGTTTGCGGTCTGATTTTCAATGTTGAGCGCAGCCATCTGACCTTCCCAAGAGAACTGCTGAGCAACCATACCTCTTTCACCGTTACCTGAACTACCTCCAGCCTCACCTCTGGCATTCCCAACTGGAACCAATGCCCTTTCCGTGTTTCCATCCTTCGTTGGGTTAGTACACTCACGAGCAAAATGACCCGGCTCATGACAGTTGTAGGAACTAAGTGTGTCTTTGTTAAAACCCACCTTTTGATTATTAGGCATGTTCCAATTATTTCTACCTGTCCTCTTAATACTGCCATGGCGATTTGCCACGAGATGTCCATTTCTTCAACATCATTTGGATGGATCTGATCAAGTTCAGCAGCAACCACAGGTTGAACCAAGTCTCCAGCCAAAAATGCATTATAACAATTCATGAATCCTGCCATTAGAGCTATATTATCCTGAGTCTCTTTTGGTATGGTAGGGATCTGACTGAAGTTCTGACTGGGAGTAGCCCCTGAGTGAGCAATTTTTCCAGTATCATTTGAAGACTGTCCAGACTTAGTGAAGAATACCGGAGCTGGTTGGGATGGGATAATGATGATTGGCCTTGAGTGGATGAGAACATCTGGAAATTACCCGGAGGTGGTTGTTAAGTAGCCTTGAACAGTGAGAACCTGTCTTGAGAAATAAGAGCACTGTTGGAGGCAACATTATATCCAGCCGCACTGTAAGAGCTTGCATGATTTATTGCACGTTGCTTATCATCCATATCACATGCCTTAATAGTGGCTATCATTTCACTCATAGCCATTCTGTTAAGATCTTTAGTCTTCTTTATAACCGCAACATTCATGTCCCAACTCTTTGGCAATGAGTTCACCAGCTTGTTGTTTATTTCTGAAGTTTGCAGATAAATACTTGTTGATCTCATTTCAGTCACAAGTGATATAAATCTTTGAAGTTGTGTTTCCAACGTTTCTCCCAGAACATGATTAAACATCTTGAACCTTTGTCGCAGCAAATCTTGACGACTTCTCTTCATATCTTCATTCCCCTCATACACTTTGATCAGTGCCTTCCATAAATCTTTAGTAGACTAAAATTCTCTAAATTGAAGAGCAATCTCTAGTGAGAGTGCCATGGTTAGAGTGGAAAGAGCTTTCTCATCTTCCTCAACTTTAGCAAAATCATCATCGTCATACTGTGCAACTGGTTTCACAAGGACTTCAGTAGAGTTATCCCTTTGATAGGTGATTCTTTGAGGTCCTCTAGCGATACTTCTCCATACTTTGGAATCTTTCATCATAACGTATTTCTCAAAAAAAAAAACTTCCACTCATTGAACCCCTCATGAGACAGGAAACGGGGTATACGAGTGGTGGTCCCCATGATAGAATCCAGTTCCTGATGAAGTGATGAGTTAATTGAATTGCTACCATTGGTTAACTATTCCATTCTGACTAGATTAGTTAATTGAGTTTTAAAAGCCCAAAAAATGTTAAAGTCCAGATGTTAAGCCCAAATCGGATTGATCAGACCCAAACAGTGATCACAGTTATTCAACCGAGAACTATGTTGACCGAGAATGACGAAAGTTGACTAAGCTTTGACCGAGAATAGCATATGTTGACCAAACTTTGACCGAGAACTAACAAGCACCGAGAGCTGAAGATTGACTGAGAACCTAAGCAAACCGAGAACTACTATAATCGAGAACTAACAATGGTCGATAACAGACAGTAGACGAGAACTGGTTAGTCTTGGCCGAGAACACGTTTTTGCTTAGAACACTAATTCTCAACAAATCAATCATAAGCGTAACAAACTCCCGAGAAAATTGGATTTTGATTTGTTTCCAAACCAAAACCGATTCCTTCCCAAAACTAGCTTCTTCTTCTTCTCTGGTTACTGTATCACCGGAAAACAACACCACCACCAAAGAACACAATTCTTGAATCTTTGATATCACAATAACGAGCCTGGATAAGGTCTAAGGCTTTTATACCAATTGTAAGTCCCGAATCTGGATCACTACAATTATGATATCAACAAACAAGTATTGGTGTTCAATACCAACACTTGGTGACTCAAGAACACAAACGAACACAAATACGTAACACCAGGATTGCTTCAAAACACACGTATTATTGATATACGTCGGGTTCTTAAGCACTATTACAACCTCGTCTAGTAAATACGTAGACGGCCAAAACAATAGTAGTGAATGAACAACCAAACCCTATACAATGCATGTTCTATATATAGGGAAGCAAACACCTAGCCCAATAGCTAACCAAAAGCCCACCGAGATCTTAAAGGGATCTCGATTTACATAATTGCCCGTAGCCCAAGCCCAACATACAAGCCAAACCCAAACATAAGATAAACTAAGTACAAACCACAATAATCTAGGCCCAACAAATTATATATATATATATATGTGTGTGTGTGTGTGTGTGTATTTTAGTTGTTTGTTAAAGGTATTTATTATATTTAAAAAGAGTTTTAACTTAATATATTCACACATATAAAATGTATATCACGTTAACCTACGTATTTAAAAACATAGTCCAAGTATTTTATAAAAGATTCCAGTTATTCAAATATTATTATTATTTATTTAAAAGCCGTCTTTAATAATTATAAACATTAAAATAATTATTTAAAAACAAATCTCTTTATATGATTTATCCAAAGTCTTATAAATATTTACTTTATGTAATTTTGTATAATAAAAAATAATGTTATTTATGATAAACCGTTGTTAAATAAAAGTAATAAAAATTGATAATAAGTCTAAATCATATTTAATTTCCAAAAGAACTCTCCCAATCATAAATCTCGAACCTCTATCTAGTTTAGGATCGTGATGGAATTCATATTTTAACTTCCATGACTATTCTTTATTAGGATATCTCATCATTATTTTCATGGAGAGCTTGAACTTTCTTTTGTGTCTTGACGTGTCATTTCCTCTTGCTTATTTACTAAGGTGAGTTTACATATCCCCCTTTTTCATCTTTTAAATTTTGAGGGTGGCATGTATACCCTATTTAAATTACTTCTTTTATTTATTTATCTATTCACAACACAATTTAATATATGTTTATGTGTGATAATTACATTATCTATGATAATGCTCTATGTGCTTAATTGTTTATTTTATGTTTGGTGGTTGGTATCTCATCCTCATCTATCCTCATCTAGTATGATCATACACTTACCCCAAGTATTTTGATTCCGTATCAATAGGAACGGGTCCACATCTATTTAGTTGCTTACATTTTTTATGGGAATTGTGATGCTCAACATTAACATATGAATTGTGGTTTCTATCTATATATGTATCTCAACTAAAACTTATATTTTCTCACCAACATTCGTGTTGACAAACTCTATTTTTATACATGCTACAAGTACAAGTAATTTACATTGATCAAGATTGAAGATATTAGTTTTTATCTTAGGATATTTATCCAAACTTAAATATGATGTAATTGTTTTGATTATTATAATTGTGTACTTGTTTTGATATTAATGAATTAAATAATTATTGTCACTTTAATTAGTGTCTTTTGAGCTACCGTCCAATCAATACGTTATGCCCGGCATGTTCCGACTATGGTCAGGGTGTGACAACTTCAATAATTATGTTCCGCACCATAATTATTTTCATCATCGGATGGTCCACATGATTCGTCCCATCGTGTGGATTTACAAACGTTTTGATTAAAACATGACTTTGAGGATACAAAAGTTTTAATGAGTTTTAATTTCACTAATGTATAAAATAATTTCAAAAGTTGTAGTGAATTTTAATAAAGCAAAAAATTTTAAGACGACTTGAAAACGTAAAGATATAAGTATTTAAAATTTGAAGAATGGGTAGCTTATAAATAGTTAAGGATAATGAAGGTAAAGAAATAAGATTGAATAGTTAACAAAAGAAACCTTATTTATTAAGATAGAAGATAAATAATTCAAACGGGGAAATAATTCAAAGCCATAAAGAGGCGTTACAATACGTGATTAAGAAAAAGGCAAAATAAATTAGGACAGATAAAGGGAGCGGCAAATGTCTTCACGATCGTTGAGTAGCTTAATTGGCGTGACTCGGGCACCATAAGGAGTTGCATTCATAAAAGTTGGAGCAGTCGAGGTAGGTTGATTTGGGGTCGCTTGAATAACGTGAGCTTGAACAGTTTGCAAGAAGGCTGTTTGGTGGAAATATGTCTGGTAAACTTGAGTTTGCGGTTGCGGGATTTCGTAGTGTTGGGTTAAGTAAGGTTGACCTTGATTGATGGTAGGAGCTTGAGGGACATGAGGTATGTAACAACTCGAGTTTTTTGAATTTATTTATTTTATCATTAATATTTCCGCATTTACCGAGTAATATTTATTGTTTTATTTATATTTAATTATCAATAATATAACTTTAATGTTTTTACACTTTTTACCCAAAGTATAAGTTTTACTCTCTTACGTATTCAACCTTAAACTTCAGGGGCTGGTTATGTAAACTAACTATATTATTATTCAATACCTTATAACCCGTTTTTGAATTTGGATCCAAACCCGAACCCAAAAAACGTTTAATACAAACCCTAGTTTGTTCTTGAGGCCAAATCCATCATTCAAAATCTAATTAGATACTTCTAGATTGTAATCCACGTCTAGCCGACCCTAATCCCTCATTCAATTACGTTTAGAAGGATCCAGAACTTGGGTCTTAGCTTATTATTCACGCATGGAACCCTAATCTTGTTTTCTATATAAACGATCTCATAAACGCAATTAAATCCACACCAACCTTCCCTCAGCTGTCGCCAACATTAGCCCTATGCATAATTATATTAACTTATACGTTTACTTGTTCGTTCGTAAACCCTTTTGGCCGGCTTTGTTTTGAACTCGTTAACCCGTCTCAGATCGTCATAAGAGGTAAATGATACATGGTTTTTATCGCGCTATCTTGTAGATCAAAAGCCCTATGGTTAATTAGATTCAGTATAACGTATTGGATCGATTTGATTATTAGGGTTTATAAACAAATTTGTTTTGATCGACTGTTGTATATATATTTTTGAATCTGGTTCCTAACACATCTCGTCTATGGGCCAGCTGGTTAATACATATGTATGTGAGGGCAGAGGTCGCGGGTTCGACCCCCCCTGCACCACGTTTTTCTGATTTTTCCTTGTTTTATTCCTTTTTAACCCATTAAATATTTATATTAATAATAATAATAACTAATAAATATTTTCATAATAAAAATTGGTTTGCGATACTCATTTAATCCTCGTTTTCATTCACATAAAGGCATATACTTAGGAGCTAATGTTCTAATAAAATTAATAAATCAAGGAATTTTATTTATAAAACTACAATTAATATTAATTAAGTTATGTTTTTATGAATCAAAATGAATGTTTTATATAATAAATCTTGATATATAATATTAAATTATTATAATTTTTTTGAATTAGTGTTTGTTGGGAGCAGATTTTTTATCCTTAGGATTGATCAAGATTTAAGGATTTCGACCTGTCCTGCCGATAAAAATATTCTGAGGATTATATTTGACTAATTCAATTGTCCTTTATTATTTTTGTTTGTATTGCAGATAAGACCACGTGTTTATTATGTTAATAAGAACGTGGGTTTGCAACAGCTATTATTAGGGCTTCGTCAACTCAAACGTGGGCAGCAACGGATCATGGGAGACTTAGTTTAGGGTTTATTCCAGATTTCTCGGAATTTCAGTTGTACTCTTTTGACTATTTAAACGAGCTGATATGATCGATTAGAGGACACTTCACTTACTTAGCTATCAACACTCATTGTAGTACTTAGTATACGATCTACTATCAGCTCCACCACTTGTAATCACGCTTTTTGTTATTAATAAAAAGAGACAGTGATAGTTTTCACCGTCCGGGGGTTTTTTGTGCTGGAGATCCTCACGATCAAGGGCTTTTTCCCTCAAAATCAAATCATTGTGTTTATCCTATTTTTGATCAAGTACACTCTACCTCACATACGAATTTGACCACAAAATTACCTTGTTAATTTTTTACCAACACAATTTGGCGCCCACCGTGGGGCGAACGGTGCTTTGATCATTATTAACCCTCAAACTAAACCCCACTTTCAACATCCACAACATGTCTTCCCAACCAAAGAATGTTTCCTCTTCTGCCGCTTTTTCAGATTCCTTTGTGAGGCCTATTATGCCTCCTCCTGCTGCTGGTGGTATCCCGAAAAAACCTGACAACACTCAGAAGAGACCCGCTACCACAGTGTTCTCAAGATCGAGAGTGTCTCCCCAGGATCCCATCCTGGTATCTAACAACGACCTTCTATCTATGTATAGACGGTTACAAGAACAGATGGATCGCAAGAAAAAGACCGACCAGATGTTCGTGAAGGAACTAGAAGATGTCTAGAAAGCCAAGAAGCCGGTGGAAGAATTTACACCACTAATCCCGAGATCTCTGGATTTCACTCCTCCAGGATCCTCATAATTGGTGCGTCCGGAGTCGACCATGGCTTACAACTCTGGATCCTCGTTTTTCCAGCACTCAGGGTCAGCGGGATTGCACTCGTCTGGATCCCATGGATACTCGCATGCATCTTCTGCTGGGCCATTTCAACATGCCGGATCCTCAGGTTTTCTGTAGCAGGGAGGATCCTCAGGATCATTTCAATACTCCGAATCCTCAGGATTGTTCCATCAGACAAGGTCCTCAGGTCCTTATCAGCAAGCGGTATCCTCAGGATTTCAGCAGCATGCAGTGTCCTCAGGATTTCAGCAACCATTTGCTCAGACTCAGCAATTCGCAGGGTCATCCGAGGTGCACCAGGGAGACTTTATCCCAACGCAGGCTAACACTTCGACCACTCCATTTGCTACTCCGGGAAATACTATGTTTGGGAATGCAAGCTACAACACCCAGACTGTTCCTCAGAATATTAATCAGGGTAACACTTTCGATACAATTCCCTTTAATGCTAATCAAGGATTTTTGTAGGATGCAAGCATAAGCTCAAGTTTAGCCCGGGAATTATAAAAGCTTAAGGACATGATCTCGAATGTTCCTGGTGTAATCCGTCCCATAGATGAGGTTCCTACTGATAGTCACAGAATATCACGATTTGTGCCATCAATTGGTGACGTATAGATCCCAAAACGGTTTCAAACCCCAAATATGAAACTGTATGATGGTTCATCGGATCCTGAGGAACATATTGCACAGAACAGAGAGCGTATGGAGATCAACCCAATCCCTATGGAAATTAAGGAAGCGTGTCTTTGCAAAGGATTTGGGTCTACTATGACTGGGGCAGCCATGAAATGGCTACTGAGTATCCCTATTAACACCATCACCTCCTTTTCTCATTTAGTTTACTTGTTTGATAACTAGTTTTCTTGCAGTAGAATGTTTGAGAAGATGACAGGTGATCTTTATAGGGTTACCCAGAATCCTGGGGAATCCTTGAGAGATTTTATTACCAGGTTTAGCAAGGAGTCATTGGAGATTCCAAATCTAAATCCTGCTTCCGCAGTGGAAGCTCTTAAGTTGGGGTTAGAGAAAGACTCCTCTTTCTATGACGATCTTGTTATGACTCCATGCAGGTCGTTAGATGAAGCAAGAAGCAGAGATTTGAGGTTTATCAGGCTAGAAGACGATAAGAAAAAGTTTAAAAATATTGATATCCCAAAGTATGATCAGACGAACAGGAAAACCGAATCCCCAGGAAAATCACATCGATCAAAACCTTACTACAAGCCTGATAACCCTAGGATTAATGCAGTAGATGATGAAGATGATGAAGAATATCCTAAAATCTCTTAATATTGTTTTTCTGTTGATATTGGTGGAATAATGTGTGCCATGCAGGATTTAGGTGAAAAAGTCAGGTGTCCAAAGAAAACGGAGAAACAAGGAACCTGGAAAGACAAGTCAAAATGGTGTGCCTTCCACGAGGATTTCGGGCACCTGACTGAGGATTGCATTGCACTCAGAAGGGAGATTAGCTATCTTCTCAGCAAGGACCACTTGAAATAGTTGTTTGGCCGGAAGAAGAGAAAAAAACAAGATCCTGAAAAAGTTCCTGAGAAGGCAACTCCTCCACCAACAGATGCAAAAACAATCATGTTCATATCTGGAGGATCTGACATCTGCGGAACCTCTTATTCTGCTGCAAAGAGAAATGCTGATCAAAGGAAGTTAGAAGTGGTTGACAGACCAACAAAAACATCCATTCTCACTCAAGCAAAGACCATATCCTTTGAAGAAAGCGATAGACTCAATATTCATGATCCTCATCATGATAGTTTGGTAATAACATTGTATGTAGCTAACCATTATGTGTGCAAGATCCTCATTGATGGTGGAAGCTCTGTCAACATTATTCAACTAGATGTGCTGAAAAAGATGAATAATCCTGAGGATGAGATTATCCCCAGTTCCTCAGTATTGGTTGGATTCAGTGGAGAAACTAAGAACACTATTGGAGATATCAAGCTCCCAGTATATGTTGAAGGGGTAAATAAAATGCAAAAATTTTGTGTTATTGACTGTTTGTCTTGTTGCAATATTATATTAGGCAGGCCCTGGATACACGACATGGAAGAAGTCCCCTCCACTTATCACCAATGTGTGAAACTCCCAAGTCCGTGGGGAGTTATCAAAATCATCCAGTGATCAACAAGATGCAAAGAATTGCTACACCTCTTCCATGAAGTGTATTGCCAAATCCCAGCAGGCGTAGCAATTACAGAAGCCAGCACGAGACGTAATGAAGGCCAGGGAACAAGAAATTAAATAAGTACTTCCTTATCCAGAGGATCCTAAATTCAAAGTGGTGATAGGAACGAGCATTCCTGAGGATATTGAGTCAAAGTTGCTCGATTTCCTCAAATCGAGAATGTCAACATTTGCATGGAAACATGAAGATATAACAGGTATTTCCAAAGATATTATAACACATAAACTTGGAATTGATAATTCTTCCAGGCCAATCCATCAAAAGAGAAGAAAGTTTGCACCTGAGAGAAACATAATCATCCAAGAAGAAGTTGAAAGACTCTTGAAGGCAAATATGATTAGGGAAGTCTAATATCCCCGATGGTTAGCAAATGTGGTGGTTATGCAGAAAAAGAATGGAAAATGGAGAGTTTGTGTAGATTTCACAGACTTGAATAAGGCCTGCCCAAAGGATCCATTCCCTCTACCACACATAGATTCGATGGTAGACACTACAACTGGCCACGAAATGCTAAAATTTATGGATGCATCCTCAGGATTTCAGCAAATCCAAATGGAGCCCTCAGATCAAGAAGACACAGCCTTCATGACTCCCACAGGTATTTATTGTTATATTGATATGGCCTTTAAACTTAGAAATGCAGGGGCAACCTATCAAAGGTTAGTTAACATGATGTTCAAAGAGCAACTGGGGGACACGATGGAAGTTTATATTGATGATATGGTGGTGAAGTCCAAGAAAGCTGAGGATCACCTTCAAGATCTCAAGACTGCATTTTATATCCTTGACAAATACAACATGAAGCTGAACCCTGCAAAGTGCCATTTCGGAGTAAAGGCTGGCAAATTCTTGGGATACATGGTCACCAAAAGGGGGATAGAGGCGAGTCCAGAGCAGATACAAGCTATCCTGAATCTGAAATCCCCAGCATAAGTCAAGGATGTTAAAGGCTAACTGGCAGGATAGCGGCACTCAACAGATTCATATCCAAATCCTCAGAAAAGTGCAAAGAATTTTATGATATCCTGAGGAAAAACAAGAAGTTCTAATGGACCAGTAAGCATGAGGAAGCTTTAATATCCTTAAAAACTTATCTTTCTTCTGCTCCTATACTGGTAAAACCCGAAGAAGGTGAACCTCTATCTCTATATCTAGCCGTATCAAATAATGTTGTAAGTGCAGTTTTAGCCAAGGATCTCGAAGGACAACAGCATCCCATCAATTACGTAAGTAAAAGTCTATTGGATGCTGAAACCTGGTATACTTATCTAGAGAAATTAATTTTAGCACTTATTATGGTATCTACTAAACTTAGACACTATATATGAACCTAGGACTGCCATCAGGTTTATTCAAGTACATGTTGATTCATTATTATTAACTAATCAATTTAATGGTTCATATACTGTTAGAGGAGAAAAACTAATAAAATATTTAGAGCCAGTCAAAAAACTAGAAAAATGTTTTGAAATGTTTGATATTTCACATGTACCTAGAGAAGAGAATGTTGAAGCAGATGCCCTAACATATTTAGCTTCATCCTTCAGGATGCCGGAAGGTGTCAAGATTCATATTATACATATCCTGAACCCAACAATAGGAGAGCAAGGTGTCAAGGAAATACCAAACGATGACGAAGATACGGGAGTTAAGAATCCTGAGGATAATGAAAATTCTTGGATTATCCTGATCAGGAGATATATTCAGGATGAAATTATCCCCAAGGATGAAAACCAAGAGATTTTCGTACAAAGGTAATCCCATATACTATAATGAATGATATATTATACTAAAAATCTCTTGCAGGACCGTATCTTAGGTGATTGGAGAAGGCAGAAGCTCAAGAAGTTCTTCAGGATATCCATGAAGGAGACTGTGGAAATCACACTGGGGGCAGAGCAATATTCTTCAAAATCCTGAGGACAGGATACTTTTGGCCAACGTGAAGAGGGATACTATGAATTATTCTCATAAATGTGATGCATTCCAATGACATAGCAACATCTTGCACCAGCCAGCAGAACCCTTGTATCCCGTTATATCCCCTTGGCCTTTCATGAAGTGGGGAATGGATATTGTTGGAAAACTACCCAGAGCTCCAGGAGGAAAAGTCTTTATGGTGGCTATGACTGATTATTTCTAGAAGTGGATTGAAGCGGAAGCTTTTGTTCAAGTCAGAGAGAAAGAGGTTATCCCATTCATCAAGCGCAATATCCTAACAAGATTTAGAGTCCCAGCAGAGATAGTGTGTGACAATGGCTCACAATTCATTGGCAAGAGAACAAATAACTTCTGTGCCAGTTGGGAAATCAAGATAATCACCTCGACACCTGTCCATCCTCAGGCTAATGGTCAGGCCGAGTCAAGCAACAAAATCATTATCAATAACCTGAAGAAAAAGTTGGGTCTAAGAAAGTAAATTGGGCCGAGGAACTACCTTTTGTTCTTTGGGCGGATAGGACCACTTCAAAGAATGTTACTGGTCAGACTCCTTTCTCATTGGTGTTTAGAGCTGAAGCAGTTATCCCGACAGAGATGGTTATCCCTACGGCTAGAATCAGTCATCAGAACCCTGAAGATAATACTCAAAGTCTACTTGAAGATCTAGATGTAGTAGAAGAACTTAGGGATTTAGCGAAGATCATAATGGCCTCTTATCAGCAGAAGATAGCAAAGTCCTACAACAAGAATATCAGGGTTAGAAGATTTCAAGAAGGGGTTTAGTTCTTCGAAAAGCTTTTCAGAATACTACAAATCCTACGGATGTAAAGCTTGCACTAAACTGGGAAGGTCCTTACTTGATTGAGTCAGAAGCAGGAAAGGGGGCATACAAATTGTCTACTTTGGATGGTGACTTATTACCAAGGGCTTGGAATACTATCCACCTTAACAAATATTTTATGTAAGACTGTTATCCTGAGAAATTTAATAGTAATATTAAACAACTGAGGTATGTATTCGAATTTTTATTTTTATTCATTTTCAATATTATTATTCTTTTATCATGATACTAACTTAAGCATCGGAGGGGTGTCAGCAAGGCTAACACCCACCCCTCACCTATATTTGATTGTTTTGTAGCCTGAAGATATGTGGTATTCCAACATGGAATGAAGTCGATAAGGGCCTTGTCGCCAGTTTATTCCTAAGGTTTAAGGGATTTTTATCTCTTCAAAGGGTCTTGTCGCCAGTTCATTCCTAAGGTTTAAGGGATTTTCATCTCTTCTAAGGCCCTTGTCGCCAGTTTCTTCGGGCCTTGCCGTCAGTTGAGGTATTATTCGATGCCTTCTAAGGTTTAAGGGGTCTTCACCTCTTCTAAAGATCGCCGGTAGCGCATGTTTATTCAGCCGTAGTTCGAGAGGCGGGGCCAGCACATGAAATATAGTGACTTGTTACCTTGCTATCCTCAGCTATTGGTTTGAATCTAAAGTTAATGGTAGACGTACCTTTCCTCAGGTTTAAGAGGTTTTCACCTCTTATAAAGGTCTTGTCGCCAGTTTATTCTAAAGGTTTAAGGGGTTTTCACCTCTCATAAGGGCCTTGACTCCAATTTATTCTTAAGATTTAAGAGGTTTTCACCTCTTCTAAGGGTTTTATCGCCAGTATATTTAGGCCTTGCCGCCAGCTTATTTGGGCCTAGTCGCCAGAATTTATGAATTTATTTTCAGGATAATGTTAACATTGCAAGTCTATCGGTATATCCCTAGAATTGGAGGAACATTTTGAAAAGTAATCTTATTACAAGGATAAAATGGTCTATACATTATCAGAGTTAGTAGCTATACGATTCTGGTATGATTTCCTATTTGTGAACATTCTATATTTTATATTACTTGTATTATTTATAAGATGAATTTTATGACTTGGTATTGGTTTATTGAACTTAACTTAAACTGTTATTAAAGAATTTCATTCCTAATAAACTCAGTTTTCTCTAAGGATTTAATAAAGAGACAGGGATAAAATACCAACATAAGTCATAAAAAGTTGTTATACTAATATTATAATGCAGGAAAGGATGATTCAGGTTTCACTCAAAACAAAGCCCATCCACCTGAACCATCAGATTGTTCAAAAACATGAAATAAAAGTTAGCTTGGGCTTCGTCCTGAACCAGGATCCCTCCACCCAAACCATTATCCTAGGCATATTATATTATCCATACACAACCAAAATAGAAATTGTTCAAACAACCAACAGAAACACATCAAATAACCTGAAAACCAGGCTCAAACTTTGTCACCATCACCCAGATCACCCTCCTTCTTCTCCGCTTCCGTCACCTCACTAGCCTTCGTCTCCTTCATCGCCTCACTAGCACCTGTCTCCTTCATCACCTCAAAAGTACATGCAACCTCAGCTTCTTCAACCTTCTCGCCCCTCAGCATCTTCAGCTTCTTTCTCCAAGCTGCAGAATTCCAGGAATCCATCACATAGCCCTTCGCTTGCACCTCCTCTGACATCTTGAGCATTGACTCTAGGATACTTGTAGTCGCAGACATCTTGGCCTCTTCAATAAACTCAGCTTTCTCCAACTCGAATGAAACTTTGAGATCCACGATCTCTTTCTTCTTCTTTTTGTGAAGCTTGCTCTTTATGTCTGTTGCATGTTGAAGATCGGCAATCTTTCCCACAGCCTCTTTCAGAGCCAATCCAGCATCTTGGAGTCTTTGGTGGTAATTTTCGGTTCTCTATTATCCCCAGGTTAACATAAGTTTTCTGCAGATTATTATTTTCAATATTAAATAAGGACACTTACTGTTCCGAGAAGACTGGAAAGAGCTTGTAATTTCTCTCCGGCTTCAGCATTGCTCATGTCAGCAAAGGGATCAGTCTCAGCTGGGTTGGTGGTCTTCCTTTTCTTCTGGGCAGCACTCTTTTGGCGAGTAGTTGGAATCCTCGGCTTTGGGGAGAGTGTCTTGGAGTGCTCCTGTTTCACCACAGTCCTGTCCTCAATGAGTCGTCCAGGTCGATCAAGCTGAAGGAAGATTTTGGTTTCGCCATTTCTGTGCAATAATTTATCAAGTTATTCTCGAGAAAGAGAAATCCTACGGATTCTTTGAAATACCCAAAATACTTACCAGAAGACATATTTTAAGAAGACCTCGCGGCAGTCGTGCTGGTTTCGCCTATTTCTCCTTCAAACCAAAATTCGCTTTCTTGTGCCGGAATTTTGAACAAAGCCTTAAGCCTTCGATTCGTGTCTTTCCTATACCTTACCAAATCCTCAAAAACAACTGCAAAAGAGATGATGTATTAACACAAACTATTGTAAAAATAAATTCTATCCTAAGGATTTCCTACCCTTATGAACCCATTCAACAGGCAAGTTCACTCTGTCGGGAATCGAGTCACGGCATACAAAGAATAATTTCTTCTTCCAATCGTGGTCGTCAGCAGACACTTTGGGGACCACATAGAGACGGCTGGTTATGGATTGGAGGCAATAACGATGAGACCTGTGTGTACGAAGGTTATAGGTCACGGCTATCTCGGGAACTCCTATGGACAGATCATGGGTGTTATTCAAGTGATCTATTGTGGATAAGACTCTCCACACCATTGGCATGACTTGGGAGTAGGAGAGGCCAGTGATATTAAAAATCTCCTTGATAAGCGGCGAAAATGGGTACGAAAGGCCGATCGAAAAAGGGTAATAGAAGAAACAAACCCAGGTTTCGGATGAAAAGTCAGCTTTGGCTTTGGGGTCGTATGGTCTGATGACGGCGTTGGTGGGTAACAAGCCGGAATCTTTAAGAAAGCGAATATCGAGGTTCTTGAAAAGACACTGATACTCATCAGTGGCAGCGATGTGACCCTGTTCGATGAAATCCTCAGAGGTTGCGAAAGAATAAGGATTTAGCAATCGAGGGGTTCTTTTTCTCATTATCGTTCGAATTAAAAAAGCTTCAGAAAATTAAGAAGATGAGGAAGAGAGAAACTGAACTGGATATCAAGCGAAGGAGAAGGTATTATGATTTAGAAATTTAGGTGTGGGTTAATTAAAACCTAGAAAGGACGGTTTTAAGTTTTCCTCAAATCGCGTGCCACCCTTTCAAGTTGCAGAAGATATTTTCATTTTTGAAATTTAAAATTTTTACAGCTGTCACGCGATACTGTAAAAATTGGGGGCAATTGTTGGGAGCAGATTTTTTATCCTCAGGATTGATCACGATTTAAGGATTTCGACCTGTCCTGCCGATACAAATATTCTGAGGATTATATTTGACTAATTCAATTGTCCTTTATTATTTTTGGTTGTTTTGCAGATAAGACCACGTGTTTAATATGCTAATAAGAACGTGGGTTTGCAACGGCTATTATTAGGGCTTCGTCAACTCAAACGTGAGCAGCAACGGATCATGGGAGACTTAATTTAGGGTTTATTCCGGATTTCTCGGAATTTCAGTTGTACTCTTTGACTATTTAAATGAGCTGATATGATCGATTAGAGGACACACTTCACTTACTTAGCTATCAACACTCATTGTAACACTTAGTATACGATCTGCTATCAGCTCCACCACTTGTAATCACCCTTTTTGTTATTAATAAAAGAGATGGTGATAGTTTTCACCGTCCGGGGGTTTTTTGTGCCGGAGATCCTCACGATCAAGGGCTTTTTCCCTCGAAATAAAATCATTGTGTTTATCCTATTTTTGATCAAGCACTCTACCTCACATACGAATTTGATCACAAAATTACCTTGTTAATTTTTGACCGAAACAATGTTCATAATAAATTCGTTACTTAGCGAACTCGTTTAACTCTCGTTTTCCTTTTTGTGTATATTCATATAAGCAAATATGTATATATAAGTATATGATAACTTAAAAGCTAGTATTTGTATAAATATAAAAATCAAGTAAGCTACATATATATATACTTATATTTATAAAAATTAAAAAGAAATATTTTTCCACGATATATATTTTATTAAACAAACAAATTACGTTATCTTATATATGATATTATATTATTATATTAACTTAATATTGTTTATATAGTCGTCGTAGTAAATCTTGTACATTACTTAACGTATTTCGTTTGCTCTCGTTTCTCATTAGGCGTTAACGTTCGCGTGTGACTTTTCCCGCATTCTTGTTATCTCAATCACCATGTTCGTCTATCGAGGTGAGTACCACATTCCCTTATTTTACTTGTTTTCCACGTTTTTGGGACATATGCGTAAATATATTTCTCATATATACTTATACTTAAAACTGCAATTTTGTCTTATGTGTTAACAACTTATACCTTACTTGTTTAAGTGCTTATTTGCTTTGTATGCTTTCGCATTCGAAGAGGTCCAACATAATCTCAGTCTAGTATGATCATACGCCAGTCGTTATAGCTTTGTGCTTCTCGACATCTCAGTTGCTCACTTGGTTATTTTGTTATTCTCATATGACTTGTTGCAAATACGTATTTTTATTTATACTTTGAACTGGTGTGTTGCTCACTCAACCTTGCGTTGACAAAACCATTCTATTTTCAACGCATATGCAGGTATTCGTTTGATGTGAACTACAAGATCACTTAAGGATTTATACGAGAGTAAAAATTAATGAGACATAGTGTTATTGATTATTATATGTACTTTTGTATTTGGATTTTGTATTGATGTTTGTTGTTTGGAATTTTATTTAATAGATATCGAAACTTATATTATTGCTTAATAGTAACCTTGAGAGCTGTGACAATCAGTTCGCGCCCCGACATTTCCGTCGTAGGTTGGGGTGTGACAAGGTTGATGGGTTTGAGCTTGATGAGCATTGATACGATTAGGACACGAATTACGTAGGTGATTTGGGTTTCCACACTGGTAGCAAGCACGGGTATTAGGAACATTAGGTTGAGCATGATAGGTAGGTTGTTGCGGGACGCCTTATGCATTGGCAGGACACGGCAGGTGTTAGCAAAATGGCCATAAAGGTTACATTGGGTGCAACGGTGGCATAGGGATTAAACCGGGTGATGATGGTTACAAATGGAGCACAACGGGAAAGGACTGAGGTAAGGTTTCTTGTTTGAGGATACTTGCGGGTGGTTAGGATTTGTTGCAGCAAGGTTATTACGTTTCTTGTTGTGAGGATGAGTGGTGGTAGATGATTTGCCGTTACCGGATATTAGGAAAAGTTGAATCGGTTGCATTGATGTCCTGTATTCGGGTCACTATCCTAGGGATCGCAGTAGCTATCTATTTGGCGATATAGGCAGCCATACGGTGATTGTGAGAATCAAACGAATGATGTCGAGGATAATGTTGGTTTCTGGAATGAGACATTTTATAGGGAACAAAAATGAGGATTTATAATATGAAGGATAAATTGAGGAAATCATAAGAATAGTAAAATGTTTAACTACGAAGATAACTTATAATAATGTTGTGTTAAGAAGTAAGGGGATTTGCGTCATAAGATTAAATGTGAAAGATTATAAGATGAGGGGGTACATAGCGTAAATAATTATTAAATGATGTAGTCAATAAGATTAATGTGTGATGACTACATGAGGAGTTAAGTCAGCTTAAAATTTGGATTTGATTAAGTTTACAATAAACTAACAAAATATAATTGTGGATGTTGGCCTCCAATGAGCTTTCCATGGCAATTTGAAATGGCCCAACGAACTAACGAAGAACAACTGAGTTGGACAGCCCATGAGCATTACATGGCAATTTAATTGTCCCAACTAATTAACGAATTAACAATGCAATGAAATTTGTCAGCCCAATGAGCGTTACATGGCGTTTTAACTGACCAAACTAAGTAACGAACTATCAAAATAAATATGGGTAGTCGGAGTATCTTGTGAATCACCATGTTTGATTACTCCAACAAAAATACGAAAACAAGTTAAGAAATGGATAGTAGGAGTGCCCATGGGTTCCATAGATTTTTCACTCAGCTAACCATTTAAATAACGGAACACAATAATCGGGAACCCGAGTTTAGCCACAAACCACCGTGAATTCGGTTTAAAAATATTATAGGGATGCAACCACTAATGTGGTCACGGTTGACAGCTTAGGGTGTCGATCATATGGCATTTTTTTGGGTCTCGCTCGGATTCATAGGGTCGAGTACTGTGGTCAGGTTATCACCCAGGTAAGGAATAGCGTCTTACCTTTGGTTTTTGGAACCGTTTTGCCAGTGCCCAACTCACAGTTTCTCTCCCTTTTTTTCATTTATTACAAGGACATGCCACATAACCTAGCCCTAAGGTGTACGAGCCAAAACAACATGTGGGAATTCTTAAGGAATTTCTCGAAAATAAAAAGCAATCTAATTTTGAAAGTTTTCTTTGATTGTTGAGGCATAGCCTCGGAGTCTGTGTGTGTGTGAATCAATACAATAAACAATAAAAAATAATTATCTAAGAAAGCTGTAAACAATTTAAAATTGAACACATAAAGGCAAACAGACAGGCACGTATAGGGCTCCTAAACATGTGTCTAAGGCAATTTCTAACGGCCTATCTTAAACCTTCGGCTTTGATACCAATCTGTCACACCCCAACCTACGGAGGAAATGTCGGGGCGTGAACTGATTGCTCACAGCTTTTCAAAGGTTACTATCATGCAAAATTATTTAAATGACAATATCTATTAATTAAATTAAGTTTTCAAATAAATCAAATACAAACAAATACAAAATCCATACACTTTATTTTTTTGAACGACCAACTAAGTAACGCCGGGTACTCCGTACGCGGCCCCCATTGGCTAAAGGTAGCCCTAGCCGGCCACTAGTCCGGATGAACAGAGCCCCTAGCGGTCCACCTATTGAGGGATTCACCGGATAGAACCCGACCCCCACGCCCGCCAAATGGCACGACAGCGAGGAGCCGGTAAAATCGGGTGAGATCAGGACTTGAACCCTGGCAATCCAGGGTCATCCCTCATATCTCCCATATAAATTGGTGATAGTGAGGTTTGAACCCCCTACCTCTCACTTATAAAGTGAGTTCTCCATCATTGAGCCACATCCAATTTATAAATCCATACACATAGAACAATACAACTTATATCACAAATGATCTTGAATAATTATTTTCTAACTTAAATTCTTCACTAAGTCTTCACCAACCTGCATGAAATTTCTACAATAACCTACATATGCGTATAAAATAGAATTTTGTCAACAAAACATGCTGAGTGAGTAGCACAACAGTTTAAATGTACATATAGTATATATAAAAATAAGTAATTGCAACAAGTCATATGAGAATAACAAATCAACGAAATAAGAAAGTATAACTGAGATGTCTAGAAGCACAAAGGCTATAACGACTGACGTACGATCATACTATTCTGAGATTATGTTGGACCTCTTCGAATGCGAAAGCATATAAATCAAGTAAGCACATAAACAAGTAAGGTATAAGTTGTTAACACATAATAAAATAGTTGCATTTTTTAGTATAAGTATATATAAAAAATATAATTTACGCATATGTCCCCAAAACGTGGAAAAATAAGTAAAATAGGGGAATGTGGTACTCATCTTAGCAATAAGCAAGAGATAACGAATGCGGTAAGAACGGTAGAAAACAAGAGTTACGCTCTTCGGAAGTTATCGACGAGAAAACCTAAGTGACAATAGTTGCGGAATAAATAACTATAATTTAAATGACAAATCTATAACTAGATTGAGAATCGGAATTGATGACTGAGCATATTCTTACGAAAGTTTAATATTACTTGGATCTATTAACTTTATGATCAAGGTTTTATAATATGATTTAATTATATAAAATACTTAAACAATTGTTTGTAAATATTATAGTTCATATAAAAAAAAGGTTGTTTTAAATGTTTAAAACTACAAATACGTTTAATGTATTTACATGCGCTTTTTATTATTTAATAAAGATTTCTTTTGAAGTAGATAGTGTAAATAAAAATTAATAGATAATAAATAATTTATATAAAATAAAACATTTAATAAAATACTCAATAACTATATAAACTAATTAGGTATATTATTTAAAATAATCTAATATACATACATATATATATACACGGTTTTTAACCAAAGCTTGGAAACGTGACTAGTAATCATGACGGTTTTTATGAAATACAAATTAACCATAAGTGTGATAATATTTATAATATAATCTAAGTTATTAATAGTTTAAAACAAAACTAAAATAACCAAAAAAATGGGTTGCCGCCCCTCGAACCCGCGTCGGCGACCTGTTTCCAAGAAACACAAATCTTAAACAAACCATATGATCTACCGAGACAGTTGGTTACAACTCAGGAACGAAAATATATAAACAGACGAACAAAATAGCCAGAACCCTAATAATTCAAATCGTGAAATCGGTTACATTGTTGATTAATTAAAGTTAGGGCTTATGATCCTCGATCAATGACGACCAGAAGCCACCAAACAATTACCTTAATAGACGAAGGATGTTCGGTGAACGACGAAAGGTTAGAAACGGCTTAAACGCGATCAGAACGTGATACAGCGGATCTTATTACTCCAATTCGTTAACGGGGTTTGAACGGCGATGGTTTAAGGATGGTTCCAGTATGTTTAATTGGATTATAAGGTTCGTTTACTTGAATAATGAGTTAGGGTTAAGGTCGGCTATGTATATTACGAATTGCAGATCTGATTTGATTCGTTTAACATAATAGAAGTGTCGGTTAGGCCGAATTAGGAATGTATAATGCATATATTGTTTCACTTGCCATAATAGATTCGACAATTAAGGTCCAAGATACGTAATTGAAATCGGGTTTACGAAAAGGATAATGGGTTTGGGTTTGGGTTTGGATCTTGGGTATCCAGATTTCTTTGATGAGTTATAATAGAAATTTGCATTCTAGTCCCAATAGATTGAGGGTGGAACATAATAAAGTAAAAGTTTGTTTAGGGTGATTATGGACATTACTTGAAAGTTATAATTATATATAATATATAAATGATTAAGATTAATATAATATTAATTAATCTACTCGATAAATGCGGTATCTTATTTGATAAAATGACCCGAACGTAAGAGCGGGTCGGGTTAGATAATAATATAAAAGTCCGAGTTGTTACAGTTTGATATAATACACAAAAACCATACAATTCCTTGAAAACTTGTGAAAAGCAAATAAGGGCCTTTCCCGATGGTAACATCCAACGTACTCATACACTGAGGCTATTTTCCACTCATAACAACAAGGTCCTTAGTGCAAAGGGGGGCGTATGATCATATTTTCTTGAAGAAAACCATGTGCAAGTAATTTTGAGCAAGTAACAAGTAAACACACAAGTCCGTGTAATGAATTGTAGTTTTGTAAATGAATAAGTAAACAATTGATTTGATAGGATATATATGCTACCCCAAAAATGTGTAAAAAGGTTAAAAGTGGGGTGTGAGAAACTCACCTTTGAGATTAAAGCTAAACTTGAAATGACAAGCGAAAGCATGTTAAAGAAAATGAAGGATCGAACCTCAAGAAACATAAATAAACAATATATAATAATTAAAGACTAACTAACTGGATTGTAAATTTTAAAGAATACTAAATCAAATGAATAAATAATAAGATAAAAAAACAAGGAAAATGTCAAAAAGGAATATGAAACACAAAATCAGTTTTTGGACAGGAAGTTGTTATGTTTTGTTTAAGGTATTTAAAATATCAAACAATTTTGTTATAAATCAAGACTTTCCAGTCTACTAAATTGAATGTTTTGAAAAACTTTCATTCAGACAAGTATTTCAAATTAGTAACCTAAATAGGCCAAAGCAGTCATGTAAATCAGAGGGTACGAATCGAGGCACCGTTTATAAAATATTGATTGTGAATTCATACGAATGAATTAAAATACGTAAAAATAGTTTTTAGAACCGTATTTCAATGAAGTGTATCATAAAATCTTGTATTGCACTTTTTCAGTTTTTTATGAACAAGATATGCCTCTTTCTTTGACAGTTATATCTAATGTCGAAACTGAAATATTGCTAGAAGCAATGTTTTAACGATTTCGAAAAGGATTTTGATGAAATAAAATTATGGAATTTTTTGGATATGATTATATAACATTTATGAGCATATATTATCAAAAATCCTTGGGTCATTTGAATAAAAAATAACGATTCAAAACATAAAAATAAAGATGTAAGAACGTTTCAAGTGTGACCTTCGTGTAATCGATCATCTCCTTGTGTTCTTTGTCTCATCCACCATATACACCATGGTGTATGGATTATGTGGATTCCAAGACATGATTGTGTTATTGTCATGTGACCATTTGATTAACTAACATGAACAATAATTAAAATAAATAGAAATAAGATGAAGAAAACTTGAATAATAAAAATCCTACCTTCAAAATAGAAAAGTAAATAAATAATTCACTTGAAATTTTCAAAGAGTTGTGCAAAGAATAAAAGGGAGTAGGTACTTATTTATACTAAAATTAGGAGGTTACTCTTAAGAATATTTTAATGATAAAATTGATTAGGAGAGTGCTTTGGGGGGTAGTTTGACCATAATTTGAATGATGTAGGAAGATATTTTTCATCATTTAAAAAAATAACCTTTTGTAAAAATAATTGTGACATAAATAAACTAAAAGGATGTACTTTTGTTATGCATCAATTATGTTATTTATGTGATATTTGAATAATAAAAAATCATGAGTGTTATAATTTTGATTTATATATATATATTAGTAATGATTAATATCATTAAATAACTTTAGAAAACAAAAACTATTATATACGAAATATGTAACATATGGGTATATGTATAATTAACTGAATCACATCGAATAATAAAGCGGGTCGGTTTAACGAATACAATACAAATAACAGAAATTGTCGAATGTCACATGAAATACATGAAATGAAACTTGAGATATGTATACATATATTTATAAACAAAACCAAAAATTTTAAATGGGTCAGGTTTTGAGGTTTGAAAATTAACGAATGTTACACCTTTATATATATATATATATATATATATGAATTGTTGAAATATTTTTCTTTATCACGCTAAGTGGAACGTTGTACCCCCCCCCCCCCGACGTGTCCGGACGTAGGCGGCGAGCAAAAAGGTCTAAAACCTCCTCCCCGGTTAATCCTGAAACGTCGTGGTCCGATGCTCAAAACATCGACTTAAAAGATGACGAAGTCGGTGATAACGAGCAAGAGCATGTGGAGTTGACTCGACCGAGCGGTAGAAGAAGTCGTGGAAAGGGGAAAGAATGGGTCGTCGGCGGCGGGTGTTTCAAGTGTGGAAGTTAGAGAAGAATTCACCGAAATGAACCGCCAACTTTCCAATTTACACGACCTTGGGAGTCAACGTTTTCTGATGATGCAACAAAATTCTGACTCCAACAAGATGTTCGCCGATGTACTGAACGACAGGCAAACGGACAAAGATCTCGCTTTTTTACAGCAACCAACCGACCCCCTTATCGAACATGCCTGGAGGCGAGCAGAAATAAAAAGGGGGAAAATTACTATAAAAATATAAGCTTAAAAAATAAAATTTATTTTCACTACTAGTGATGTTTTTCTAATGTATTTGTCTTAATTTTAATGTAGTTTTCTAATTTATTTCATTTAATAATATGTTATTTGGATTATTTTAAATAAAAAAGAAAAAAAAGTAATGATGAGGTAATGATTGGAAGGGGTTTCATCAACTACGCTCCATTTAAAAAAAACTCATATGCTAACGTGGCGTTACATGTTACACAATGCCCCCATAGAGACTCTATCCACTACACATGTTCTTAATGATTGATTGTAATGTGTTGAGAGAGAGAGAGAGTACAAACATTTGGACTTTTAATGACACTTTTAGTCCCTAACGTTTACTACAAACTTTTGACTTTTGGTGGCACTTTTTTTGTGTTGCCACTACAAACCTTTAGACTAGAGGTGCACAAATCGGGTTCACCTTGAAAACCCGAACCGGTTCGGAACCGGTTTTTTTCACACCGGGTAGAAAATGAAACCGGTTCCAGTCAGGAACCGGTTCGGTTCCCGACCCGAACCGATGCCCAGAAATGCAAACTTTTAGGAACCGGGTAGGTTGGAACCGGAACCGGTTTTTACGTAAAAACCGGTTCCACCGGTTTTTTTTGAAATTTAAACATTATAGCCGTTAGGAACCGGTTCCAACGGCTATATAGCCGTTTTAGACTGTTGGAACCGGTTTTTTAACTTTAAATAGGTTATCTTCTTTCTATAAATAGCAAGGTTTGTTTGTGTACTTGTTAAACCACTCCCAAAACTATAAAACACACTCCAAACCACAATTAACCTTAAACCGACAACAAATGGCAACCAATGATGACGTTGTTATGGTGATCGAAACAACAAGATGCCCCGATGTTTGGGTTCATTACGATTTGTGTCTCATGACCGACTCACATGAGTTGGCACGTTGCAAATATTGCTCGAAGTTTCTTAAAGCAGCGTCCAACTCGACATTACGAAAACATACGAATAAGTATTGTCGAGAGAAAAGAAGAATGGAAGCTAAAAAAACGGAAGTGGGAGAGTCGTCCGGCTCTACAACCCAAAAATAAGTATTCCCGGGTTAAAACGACGGACTTTATTTTTTATGTTTTAGTTGTTATGTTTAGTATCGTTTATGTTTTAATAATGTTTGTAATAGTTATTTTTTAGAAACGGGTTTGCTAAAGGAGTAGTATTGTAGTTTGTTTTTGAGTTTGGTGGTGAAACAAGTAATGGAAACAACTTATATATAGGTTTGGCCCAAAAACCGGTTCCAACGGCTATATTACCGTTGGAACCGGTTCCAACGGCTAATTGGTGTCTAAAAAAACCGGTTCCAACGGCTATATTACCGTTGGAACCGGTTCCAACGGCTAGTTTGACTTTTGTTTGACCCTTCAAAAAAACCCGTCGGAACCGGTTATTCCGGGTAAGAACCAAACCGGTTCCAATTAAGAACCGGGTAGGAACCGGTTTGGGACCGGTACTGACATATAAATATTAGAACTGGGTACGATTTTCGGGTACAAAAATACCAAAACCGGATATTGTTCCAACCGGGTTGGAACTGGAACCGGTTCCGGTTCGGTTCCACCGGTTAGGTTCCAGAACCGGTTTTTTTGTGCACGTCTATTTTAGACTTTTAGTGGCACTTTGTTTGTACTACCATAACTTTTGGGCTTAGTAAAGCCTTTTTTCAACTACCACTAAAAACTTTTTAAATATAGAAATCATAATATCTTCACCACAATTAAAAGCTCGATCACATTCCACACATACCAAATATCTAGTAACTCTAAAATCAATACAAATATAAAAAGGAAAGTTGAATAAAAACTATAAATTTCACCGCGCTCATTAACCTCTTTCACCATCTTCAATTTTCATGTAAGGTACCTAATAAGAAAAACAAAGAGTTTTCAATATGTAAACAATATGAACACTAACTTGTGTGACTGGATTAATTTAAAACCTAAAACCGTTCTAACCTATTGAAATAAACCATATCAATAATAGAAGCAAACGAGCTGAGTGGTTTAAATATTTTAACACGTACATGTAACGTCATGACAGGATATGAGCTTTTTCTTGTTTAATTTTTCCAGAAGCAGCCCGCAAAATAGGCCTATTTTCTAACTCACATAAGAAAAGAAACTAGTTAGTAATTATGATGAATAAACATTAAACAAAGTTCACACATTTGAATTTTGTAGAACTTATAAGATCCCAATGAATATTCAGGCTCTAGTTAATTCATGGAAATAGTTCATTCCCCTACCAAAATAACAACAGTTAAGAGTCAAGAATCATGACTTCAATTCTAATTATGTCTATATACTAAGTATTGAACATTGGTATTTATATTAGCAAACATGGAAATTTATAAGTACCTTGCTACATACATGGCAAATTTCAAAGTTGCTACTGGCTTTAGTGCCCCTTTCCACTTTAAAATTTAAAACGAAGATCAGCCTAAAATATACAAAAACTTATATGAATAAAGATAATGCCAACTTCAAAAATATATCTAGAAATTAATTGTCACATTTTATAACCTTTGGCCAATACTCCGTTATTAGTATCATTGGAATACTTTGAGTCAAAGCACCCAAAAATTGGACCACATTCAAATGTCGGCAATCAAACAATCAACGCATATTCCTTATCCGTAAAAAGATCATCTCCAGGTTTTTTAACCGCGAATTTTTCCAGGTCATGAAGCTATCGTGAAGGTACCCTAAAACATTCCAACAAAATGATGCATTTAGCAGTATACTTTTAGACTAGTTTAAACTAATTCACTAGATATCTTATGAAATCCTAAAGAAACGATTAGTTTAACATTCTTACCTTAAGAATTTTAGATGATTGACAGTCCTAAAGGTGATGGATGACTAAAACAACCAAGCAATCCAAATTGCATGACATTATAAACAAAACAAGCTAAAAGATATTACAATTCAGCCAAAAAAGATTAAAATACTCACTTTAGGAACTCAAAAATCTTGGTTACATATTCGCTTCAATTACAGCTTGGATTTTATCATTTGTACCATCTGAAATATACGAAGTGCCTAACAAGCATCAGCCAAAACTTATTCATCATTTGAATGATTATGTTGTTGAATATCCAAAAACGCACGTCTTGTCTGTCAAAACAAATGAAAACTAGTATTAACAATTAAAGTTAGTGAAATGGAAGCCTATAGCGATAATAAAAGACAGTTTTTTAAAGATCAACCTAATCAAAAGAAACTCCAATCTCAACAAAGCGAGTAACATATGACAGTTTTTTTTGGTCTCCCGCATTCTTCAGGCTTCTTGACAACGTCCTCGCACGAGTTGCAGCATTCCCTATATGACTGTAAAAATCCGAGATAGTTTAAAAGAATTCACACATACAAATTAAATAACAGAAAATTAGACACGTTGATTCTGCACCAAAACAAGAAACACAATATGTCTCATTATTTTTCAAGCCTTGCAGCCTACCACCATGTATTTGCAAAGGCTTCTCAATCTTTTAAATATATAATTTTATTATGAGCAAAATATCATAAACATTTTATCTTTTTTGTGAATTAGCAATAATAGTTTACTAGTCATGTATGATCTTTACAAGAAATGAACGAGTTCGTTTTTGTTTATCATTGTTTTTACTGATATAAGTGAACGACTCACAAATATTACTGAACATAGATAAAGTAATATAACTAAGCTAAAACCAATTAGAATTAAATGTGAACAAATATGTGTTGGGCTTAAAAAGTTATTAAAACTAAACTGAAATGGATATATTAACAAACTTAAACAAAATAAACTAACAAACATAAATCTCCCCCCCCCCCCCCCTCTTCGCCAATTACATTGTGAGTCAATTATATATCATGAATAAATATTACTATATGAAACAAGTTGTGCCTTCAAATTAACATATTTTAGTAAACGCATTCACTGATTAATAAAGGCAACACGAACAAATATGTTAGTAATAAGTCAACATTTTGAGTTCTACATAAGCATAATTTAGGATCTTTCTGGATTATCAGTATGACTGTATGAGAAGTTGAGAACTACTAGAACTTGATCGCAATCTTTAAGTTTGCTACAGGAATTAAGTGTATAATAAAGTCTAAAATCATAAAATAACATATTATTGTATGAATATATAGATATAGTGAATCAATGAATTTATTAGTATTACTATTATTATTATTAGATCTGAGCTAACAGCTTCAGTTGATAGTTGTTAAAAGTCTATGACAGAATATGTAAATTATGAAGTGTGAACACAATATCTGACTAGAATTTAAGCCAAATTCAACATTATCCGAACAGTTTCTGTGAAATTTCTACCATAAATCAAGCATTTTGTTATTAACAACGCTAATTATAATATACCAAAAATAAACTAACCTAAACCCTAACTGTCATGAAATTAGGTTACGATTCAACAAATTTACAAAATATAAACACCATTAAACCAATCTAAACAAGCTAAACTGAGATTAAAACAATAAAAACAATGGCGGACCTTTGAATCTATTGAATTGAGATAGAAGTAGTCGAATAGCACGTATTATGACGATTGTTTTCCAATCAAATCGCAACTATTGGTAGCGCACGTATCGGCATAATCTCCGGTGCTGACGTATATATCTAGGAATATTGACCGACGGAGAAGAGAAGAGGCAGAGGCGGTTGCGATGGTGCTCATCTAGTTTGAGGCGGAGCAGATTCGGAGACGGTTGCGGTTGCGGTTGCGGTTGCGGTGGTGGTCATCTGGTTTGAGGCGGAGGCACAAGCGAGGGTTTGAGATATTGGGGGAATATAAAATAACAATTTTTATATAAAATAAAATAACGATTTTATTTTTGTTTCTTATATGTTTTATTTTTCTCTTATTAAAAATGCCATTAAATATTAAATTAGTGGCAAACACAAACAGTCACTAAATTCTTAAATTAGTGGCGTTAAAACTAAGTGCCACTAAAACTATGTTATAAGAAAAGATGACATACACAAAGGGCCATTAAAAACTAAATTAGTGCCACAAAAGCTAAATGTTATTAAAATTGTGTGAAACTAGATTGAGTGGCATACGCAAAGTGTCACTAAAATCGTAAATTAGTGGCATTAAAACTAAATGCCGCTAAAAATGTGTGATAAACAAAGATGACATACGCAAAGTGTCATTAAAAACGTAAATTAGTGACACAAAAGCTAAATGCTATTAAAAACGTGTGACACTAGATTTATAGTGGCATACATAAAGTGCCACTAAAATCATAAATAGTGGCACTAAATTAATTGCCATTAAACATGTGTTATAATCAAATGTGGCATACACAAAGTGTCACACCCGGATCAAAGGCGGCGGAACATGCAGTGGTGCAACGTGATTAGACAAATACACAAGACACTATTTAAAGTGACAATATTTAATCAACTCATTTATTTCATAAATTAATAAACAAACACATCTCGTTCATATAAACAAATTTGGAAACAAGTAGTAATCATATTATTCGTTTTACTAATACCCTAATAGTCTTGTTAACGTTTTTCATCAAGTCCTCAAGTCAACAAAAATCAAACATGTAACATTTCATAAAATAAAGTTTGTCAACACAAAGGTTGGTGAGCAATTCATAAGTTTGGGCATATAAGTATATAGTAATAAAAAGCCATAAAACTTGTATACAAAACAATAAATAATAGCAACAATTTAGATATGCAAAAGATATATAGTTCGGACCCTTTCTAAATGGTAACAACCAAGTATACTCGGATCATAGTATCCATGAGGCTACCCGTCTCATGCTAAATAGTTATCGTTAATAAGAATACATTAACGACACCCTCCATAAGAGAATACCAAATGGATTAGGGATTTCGATTCGGATCGCGATAACGTCTATAAGGGGATACCAAATAGATCGGATTTTGTGAGGCCAACCTGCCTTAGCATTCAAGTGTGGCTACCCGCCAAAGCAATAAACATTTAAGCATGTAAGCATAGTACACCAAATCGAGCAATTATTTAAGTAAATTATACAATCACGTTTGTGGGTTTAAATATTCAAGTAAATAAAGCATTTAGTTCGATAAGTATGAAATGTCACCCCAAAACGGAAGATGGAAAAAGGGGTATGAAAGTACTCACCTCGATTGACGAATTAGGAAATAATAAATGATCGACATATAAAAATCTTGTGAACGAAACGAACGAATCCGACTTGAAACGATAAACACCTTAGCTAAAAATAAATAATATAATATATATTAATGAACTTGAAACCATAATAAAACTATAGTTGAAATCATAAATGAAATCCTTAACGAGGGGTTCGGTCTTTATAATAGTTATCGGGTAACGTGCTTGAACTTATACTTAGTTGATAATCAAATAAAATGATATCGTATTAATGAGCTTTAAACGATTACAAATATTAGATAGAAACTAACCGTGTTTAAGTCAAGAGTTCGGTTTTTATAGAATTGAATTAGTAATAATAATAATGTCCAAATAGAAAATGACAATATAATTAAATAAAATGAAACCGAAGTCAAATCAATAATGGGTTGAACCAACATTAATTCGACTTATTAATTATAATTATATATTAATTTTAATAATGTTAAGGTTAATAATAATAACATTATTATTAATTATATAGCTTGATTATTTTATAGATTTTAATAATAATTTTAATAGTAATAGAGATTTTAATAATAACACCTAATAATAATAATAACAATAATAATAATAATAGTATTAATAACTTTAAAAAATAAGTCTTTTATATTATATATATATATATATATAATGATAATAATAATAATAATAATAATAATAGTGATAGTAATATATAATAGTAATAGTAATAATATGAATTAAATCTAAAATAATAATATAACATTTATATATATTTATTTTTTATATATAAATCCAAGACCGATTCTAAAGTTGTTAGTAACTCGGGTGTATTCCGTCTTAACTAACCAAACCCGATTTGTTTAAGTTTTCCGACAAAAGCATTTTTCCCCAAATTCATTCCAACCAACTCTAAAACTCAAACCGACCAAACTAAGTCCGGTTCGGATAACAATTATTTAAGACCGCGAACCTGATTATGACAACAAAACGAAACAAAATCCGAAACTAGTTTACGTATTAATGATGTTTGGCCGAGAACATTTTTCGAAGCCGAGCAGGGTCGTCGGAGACCCCGCTGTTGCCGACATAGAGAGAGAGAGGCAGAGAGATAGAGAGACGAAGAGAGAGAGTGAGCGACGGAGAGAGAGAAGAAAGAGAGAGGGAGACAGAGAGATAGAGAGACGAAGAGAGAGAGAGCGACGGAGCAGAGAGGGAGAGAGGCGGAGCACAGTTTTTCCGGTTCTCCGATCGCTGGAAAAATGACCCGGAGTGGAAAACGGGGGCGGCTGAGTTGAATATCGCGGAGGAGGAGGAGGTGCGGTGACTGAGTTGGGGTCGATAGGGGTTGGAGATGGTGAAGGAAACTCGCCGGAAATCGGCCAAGGTGGGGGTGGCCGGAACAGAGAGGGAAAGAGGGTGGGGGTACGTGGTGGTGTATCGGAGGTGGTGGGCGGAGGTGGCTGGGTCGCCAGAGCCGGAGTTGGCTGGGGTCGCCGGGGTTCCTCGCCGGTCGCCGGAAATCGGCAAGGGGGAAGGGGGGTGGCAGCTGGTTAATTTGTTTGTGATGTAAATGTTAGGTTTAGGGTTTTTTTATGTTATATACATATTACATATTTACAGAAACACCCCCTTAAGTTTGGTATTTAGTTTATAATGATTTAAAACTTGTATAACTTTAAAGAAATCCACTTTAGTCCCTAACGTTTACTTAACCGAGCTTATAAATTATTAAATGACTGTATTTGACAAACCCCACACACGCTAGAGTTATAACATCAATAATTTGATAAAAAAAAAATGCCGGTTCGGGTTTACAAGCGTAACCACAACTAAGATGTATAATTTATTAGAATAAACGCTAAAATTCGACATGTTACAAAACGATTACAAAAACAAATGTAAAACGAGACCCGAATTTGACGAATGTCACAGTATCCCTGTAAGGCCCCGTTACCGGTAGCCCTACTTTAACGTTGGATTTACTCATAAACGCATTTCTAAATATCAGAGTTAACAAAACCTTTCGCGGAATAATAAAAACTTCATCCATAACATTTTACATAACCATCAAGTCATGTCTTATAAAACATTCATAGTCAATTAAAACAAAACATAGTCTTTAAAACATCACAACATTTCTTCGAGATGCCAGTATCTTCGATTTCCATGCCATGTGTCTTCAGTCACGCGAGCTGCCTCAACCTATTTGCCTGCGTGCATACTAAAAGTCATCTATGCTGAGTGAGTTCTAGTTAATCACGTAACTTATTCATACACATATACGTGCCCGAAGGTACGCATTACAACATATCAAGATCAGCATTCGTCCATACACATTCATATCTAGCCATACATTATAAAGGGCGTTTCACCCTACATACCTCGGATATTTTTAGGGTCCGGTACCCTCCATCCTCGGATATTATTAGGGTCCGGTCACCCTTCATCCTCGGATATTATTAGGTTCCGGTCACCCTTCATCCTCGGATATTATTAGGGTCCGGTACCCTTCATCCTCGGGTATTATTAGGGTCCGGTACCCTTTCTTCCATAGCTTCACACTATACCTGTCCTTAAATATTTTTCCTGACAATACGTGCAATCTCCGAAGAGCGTTCATATACCATTAACTTATCATACGTACATTATGCATACATCATAAATATTTATACATACATCTTATCTTACATCATACATAGCAATCACGTCTTTAGCTACCACCTGACGGTACATGCAATATCCAAAGATCGTTCACGCACCGTCAAGCAATCCTCATACATCCATCATACAAGGCATACACTTACTACTTAAGGTAAGTGTATTAACTATCACATCGAGTATGCACACAGCCCCGAAAACATAAAAAAGAAGTGGGGCTAGAAACTCACCTCAATGCGGTTGCGTTCACCGTTTACGGTTATTCCCTTCTTGAGCTGTGCCCGACTAACTGTATAATAATTATACGTTTCAGTAAACTATCACTACACATATCGCCTTTCTAGTTTAATTATTACCCTCAACGAACGGGGTCCGGGGGCAGCGCCCCTGGAAGCGGGGTTCTAGGGGTGGCAGCCCCTAGCGGGGTCCAAGGGGCAGAGCCCCTGGCTGGGGTTAAGCTGCCAGGTCAGCTTGAAAATTTTTTTTTCATTAACTACCTTAACACATTTTCCATTAGGTTTTGAATCCTTAAATAATTTGCTACTTAAAGTCCAATGGCTTCTTTGTAATTAAATCGTTCTTTTCTAAGTCCAGGGACTGTTATTGTCATTCAGTTAAACTTCTAATTCGTTATTGGTTCATAGAGAATTGGATTATCCTAGCGAACTCGTTCTTATAACGAATTGAACCCTTAACGAACTGGACTCCTTAACGAATCAGTCCATATAGTGAATTGGAGCTTCTAATTCGTTATTTCTTTTAACGAACTAATCATAACGAATCAAGGGTAATTCGTTACCCTTTTCCCTTAACGAATCAGAGAGGAATCATAGACGAACTAGAGCTAGTTCGTTGTGCTCCCTTAAGCGAATCAACTAACGAATCACCTTCAATTCGTTAAGTCCCCATAGCGAACTAGGGTTAGGTCAGGGAATGTCAGAACATTCCCTGACATTCCTTATCCTCGTACCACTATTCCGGCGCCGCCTTTGCCGGAAAGCCGCCGGAAAACCGCGAACACGTCAAAAAAACGAGTTTTAACTCGTTTTTCACCGTTTTTCGTCCCGTTCGATCCAGATCTGAGCTAGGGTGACCCCTAAGCTCATCATAGGTTCGGTTTATACCCAATTCCACCCGGATCTCGTGACTTAAACGGTTTAACGGTGTCGGCTCGTCGTTTAGTGACCATAACTAACGGATTTAAGCTCATACAACAAAATACTATCATACCTTGGGTCGGGATCCGATTCTTCTTCTATATTTCGGCTAGAGAGAGGCTAGAGTGAGAGAGAGCTTAAGTGTGTGTGTTTGAGAGGTGTAAGGGATATGTGTAAATGAATTAAATGGAGGATTAATGGTATATATATTTTTGATCATGGGCTTAAGCCCATGGTCTTTCCTTCATTCCTCCATAACCCAAGTCCATAACCCATATCCATTTACCCAACACAAGTCCATCTCGTATTCTATTCAACTAAACCGATAACGACCCGCTATAAAATAAACGAACTTTATTTTATTAATATAACCGAAAGTAGGATGTTACAATCCCCAGCTTTTTGGAAATTTCGTCTGAAATTAAAATAAATTTAAAGAAAAAGTAATTATTAACGAATATTGTCTTTACTAAGATAATTGCATGAACAATTTTTAAGCAAAAGAATAACGTCAAATCCTTGTATGACTCGAAAAAAGCTACAAATGAGAAGCATAATAAAGGCACTTATATATAGGATGTACCGGCGCGTATCCACCATGCCCTTATCATAACTCGCATTTCTACCGTCTTTTTGCTATCATCCTCGGACCTGAGTTATCGCACACAAGTGTACTTACTATGGCTTCCATACGGGGATTTTAATAATTAATTGTGCACCCATAATTATTTTGATTGTCGTATGATCCGCATAGTTTGTCCCATTGTGTGGTTTAAAAGACCTATTTATTTTGAAACCTCAAACATTATAAACGTACATGAATCTGTTGAATTTTTTACACATATTGAATAAATGATACCCACGGTTGGAAATTCTGGGGTTGACTTTTTTAAATAAGTAGGAAAAATGGAATAAATAATTGAAACAATTAAATATTAAAATATAAAACAAAGTGAAAATATCAATTTGGTTTAAATAAGTAAAGGGGATCGAATAATATAAAATTCAGGGTAAACAATTACGAAACGGTATTAAAAGTCAAATGTCATCAATGTGAAAAGAATAAACAAATCCTTACGCTCCATGGTTGTACGTCGGGACACTAAAATTTAGTATAAAATTCGATGAGTGAAAAGTAAGAAAAATCCAATAAGTGAAACGAGGATCTAAAGAGTGAAAATGAGAAACCCGAAAGGTGAGTACATGAGGTAAGGGTAAACTACATTACAATTTCAATAATGGCATACGATGAGTTTCATACATGAACAAACTTGAGGTTATAAGTATTTGAGGATATGATTACATGAACTGTAACAACATGAGAAATGAGGTGAGTTTCTTTGGGATAACGCATACGTGTACCAACATAAATAAAATAGTATTTAGTTAACAACCAAAAACAATCAATGAAATGTGATAAAACGTGAATACGGCCACTATTGTGGAACCATTTATATAATCGTCATTATAATAACAGTTTCTAATAGCGCCAAAATTTGTAGACAGCCACACCTAGGCCGTTAATAGATTAGATGAAATGATATAGAATAATGTATAGAATCGTGTCTACATAAATGCTCAAATATAAATAACATAGTCATGAAAATATCGTTTAAAGATAAACGAGATTTTTGGCGAAGTTAAGGTTTTGAAAGTATTGCACAAATTGTTATTGAATAGTTTGCATTTGGTCACGAAAATCAAAACACAAAAATGAAATCTCATGTGCATAATATTGTCATCGAAACATCTCATCAAATGAAAATAAAATCGCAATAATTGTGAGACTCAAATTTAATGTCGAAATATGCAAATCGCGTAGCGTATAATAGACTAAAACTGAAAATGAGGTCTTAAGTATGGCCGTGTTATTGTTTCAAAGAAATGTACATAATAACAAAGCATCGTGGTAACGCATAGCTTGGGAAAATATTATTTAAATCATTATCGAATGTAAATCTTGTAACCCAAATTGTTAAAATTTATGTCACAATATGAAGTATGAAGCGTTTATAAATGCGTCCCAAAAAGTTTCGTAAAGCCAAGGTCATTGAGTTCATGCAAAATGATGAAAGTTTAATATGTTATTGAATAAAACTTACATTCAACATTCAGAATGAAATTTCGTATTTATAAAATTATTAAGAGGTTTATCACCTTAAGT